>NC_045545.1:17226462-17601462 GCF_009769535.1 Thamnophis elegans | reverse complement strand
CACACTGCATGAGACATTAAGTTAGCAAGTGATTTACATATGTAATTTATTAATGTGTGTGCACCACATGTGTGCCCGAAGTAGGCTTTTCCAACACAGGCACACTGAGAAAATTTATGAAAGTTGGGGAATTGCATTCTCCTTCACATGGATTTATATGAACACTCAGGGCCACTCTGACACAGTGTGGGGGGTTTTTTCCCCAGTTTTTTTTTTCTTTCCCAACAAATTTATTTTCTTTAGAGGAGCTAACAAGCATCCAGCAACAGATGACAAAGGGAAAATGCTTGCTCTGCTGCTTGTACATACAGCTCTAAGAGTGTATCCCAATATATGTTCCTGTGCAAAATTAGACAAGGAAAGTAATAAATGATAACATCCCAGAATTTTCAAAGAGCACTACAGGTAGTCCATAACTGAGGCCAAAATTTATGTTGCTAAGCAAAACATTGGTTAAGTGAGTTTTGCCTCCATTTTATGACCTTTCTTGCCAAAGTTGTTAAGTGAATCACTGCAGTTGTTAAGCTAGTAACACAGTTATTAAGTGAATCTGGCTTCCCCATTGATTTGCTTCTCAGTTAGTCACCATAATCCCGGGACGCAGCCAATTTCCAAAGATCTGATTTGTGATTGCCTGAGCATGAGGATGGTCATAAGTATGAAAAATGGTTATAAGTCACTATTTCAGTGCTGTTGTAACTTTTAACGGTCACTAAAGGAACTGTTGTAAATCGAGGTTATATAGGGTAATCCATATAATACAATGAGAAGTGAAAATCTTCTTCCTCAAGGGAAAAAAAAAACATATTCCAGTTTTCCTTTTAAAAAAAGGCCATACAATAGTTATATAAGGAAAGAGCAGTCCTGTTATCCTTATTTTATAAAAGAGTAATATAAATGTGAAGAGCCCTCTCTTGATTCAATGATGAATTCATTCAATGAACTTGATGATACTAAGATTGCAGGCAGATATATTATCTGGGAATGATAGGAAAGTTAATTATATGACAAATAAAGAATGTTGTTAGGGACATTTTTTTGGATTTATTGTTTAACTGATTTATGTAATGTAAATTGAATTGGGAGACAATCACTGGTTTCAGGAGGCAAAAAGGGGAAATCACTTTTTCCTCTCTTTGCTGAAGTGTTATGAAAAATCCCTATTGCACGGAAAAGTTGTCAATGCCAATTTGCTATTGTTTAGGTATAGGTTTTTACGCCAGTTTTTAAAGGAAGGAAGGAAAAAAGGAAGGAAAAAAGGAAGGAAGTTTATTTGAATTTTTGTTTTTGTAATAATTATTTTAATGTGTATTTTTATATTTTTGTATAAATGTATTTTATATTTTAAATTCTGTTTTTATATTTTTTTTCTTCAATGTTTACACAGTGCACAGTTGCTTTTTGTAAGTTGGGTGGGTATGCAAATTTATTTAATAAAGGAAATAAATAAATGCAAGATTATTTTATTACAAGTTCGGCACTTATTGCAATCCAATGTCTCCTCTTTAAATATCCCTAACAAAGTGCTGCTTTCTTATATATTCAACTACAATAGGGTAGCACAATGGCTCGTACAATGTATTTTAATACATTGTACCAAAACAGAATTTTAAAATTGCCAATTGATTAGCTAAGATTGATAATAAAATTTGATGGATTGCATGAGAAGAAAACAAGAACAGGTTAGCATGGATCTCATTTGAGGTTAAAAACTCCTATGAAGACTAATATTCAATATAAGTGATACTTATACTGCAGATCCAGAACAGATGAGAAAATAATTATGCAAGCAGTCATTTTTCAGATTGTAAAAATAGGAACAAAAGAAGAAGAAAAATATTTCCTTTTCAGTCATGACATTGATCTTATAAACTGACAGCTTTCATGTAAAAATATTCCAAATGTGTTACTTAGAAATACAGAGTTTTTATCATCACATAATTCCTATTTTGAACGATCATATCGTTCTTAACTTGACACATGTCTATCTTGCTGATGGCTTGTAGTTTCCTTCCATTTGGAGTTGCAGTCAAAGATTAGACTATTCTAATTAACAAAATTGAGCATCAGAAAGGACATCTATAAAGACTAAAACCACAGTCAACTAGAAATGATTTGCCTATAGTGTGATACAACAGGGAAGGATGTATAAGCAAAAGGTGATTAGGATTTCATCCTTTAAGAAATATCAAGCTTATGAGGATTATCTTGACCTGGCCCAGACATAATATTAGGGCATGATTTGTTTATCTAAACATCTACAGATCAATCACAACTAATTATCTATTGAGGTACAAGAAACCAAATATTACATTACAATTTAATGCTATTGCATCTTGTAAAATTTGAAAATCCTCAGCTCTGAATCACCTGCACCATTAACTAACGCAAACCAAGAATGGTTTGGAAGTGGACATTCGGACACTGAAATTGACCGTTGCCATTCATCACTAAAATCTCCATCTCCTTTCACTTTTTCTTTCATGTGATTTCCCAAGTTGCATTGCAAGATAATAAAATTCTAAATTGCAGCTATAACATATTCACGATGCCTTGTTCAGAAACTCTACAAAGACTTGTGGGTAAATATAGAGAATCACCAAGACATCAGTAAACATTTTCAACGGGATCTGCATTCTTAAATTGAAGGACTATACTATCCCGTTGGTGAAAAAAGGAGCAAATAAAACATAAGTTGATGCTAAATTCTTTTAATTTAGAGAAGTACATGGTATACAGTGTTTGTATGTATTACAATTTTATTTTGCATATATAAATACTTTATTTTGGAGATCACACATTTATGTTCTTTGCTTCTTAAGTAAAAATGCCTTCCCTTCTGATAGTCCTAATTTAGTTTTTCACAAAATTATGACCCATTTTTTTGAAGGAATAGAAATAAACTGGAGCAGCTCTCCGAAAAATCCAGCACTTTCAAATAAGAGTGAAATGTTTGTAGGAAATCAGATTCCAAAATAACTGCCTGCCCCCCCCACCTCTCCCTCTCATGATTGATGATGGTTTACATTTCACTTGTTTTAGTAGCAAAAAGTAACAATCCTGAATGCACAAATATTGAAAAACATTCTTCCAGTCTGCATCAAGCTTTGAGCAAAAACATTCTTTTTCAAAGTGATCAGTTGATAAACAGTATTTATTGCATGATTATATGAACAGCTTCTACTTTATTTTACAGATAATCCCTGTAACTGGAGATTTTGGAAAAGAGGTGCATTTTTCTTTGTTTTTAGTTTTAGGGAGAGGATTAGAATTGAAAACTGGCTGTACAACTTTTTGCTTGATATTTAAGTTCAAAAATGCCTTTGTTCAAAAATCTTACAATCTGGAAGAGGCGACATGTTCTAGGAAAAACTTTGAACTGGACCACATTTTAAAAAATATTGCATTATTCAAAACAAGATTTATAAATGAAAAAAATCATAATCTTGCTAATGGAATAATAATACCCTTGAAATCACTAAGCAGTCATTTGAGAAATGGAGACGAAAAAGAAAAAAAAGTTCCAAATGAGGAACATTTGGAAGAAATGTCCTTCTGGGTTCAGTTCCAGGTGGGTAAAAAGACACTGGAAACATGGAGGCTGCTTGGAAAGATAGTTTAATGATGAACAGGATCACATGGCTTGAGCTCCTGAAAAGAAAAGGAAGATCACATGCTTCCAGAGGTTGGGTGAAGAAGAAAAAGAGGGAAAAAAGGGGCTTGCTGAAAGTTCCTGGGTTTTTTTATACTCTCTGTTTGGTCCCGCCTTTTCTGTTTCTTGTTCCTGTGTAAGACATGTATTCTGCTTGGTTGTCACACACCCAGGGGTGGGGGATCTTAGCTAACTTTGTAGGTTGTGTGTCTTATGAGTCCCAAGCTTGGTTGAGTTCCCAGATGCCATGCGGTGAGTTTCTGCGGAAGGCTAATCCTCCCTTATGTAGACTATCTCAGGCTTTTTAATAGCCCATTGACAAAGGTGGGGGCTATTAAGAGTGAGTCTGTTTCCTGCCTAAAAACATGTTTCTTCATTTCTTATCCAGGAAAAATATAATATTCTGTCCTTGCAATATTTCAATAATCAATATTTCCCAATAATTCATTTTTCTAGGAGAGGGATAGGTGCTAACTTCCTACAGAGGAAAGCAACAAAACCCAAACACAATAAAAAGCATGAATATGCAAATAGAATAAAAGCTCATGAGAATCTGCAAGGAAAACATAGAACATGAAGGAGTTAAAGTAAATAAATTATGTCTGTTTTTAACTGTTACTGTCTTAATATTCTGCCATTTCCATGAAAGCTCAAGTCCTCCTACCTATTGGTGTCTTCTAATTTTATCCAAACTGATAACTGGTGTTGTCATGGTATTTATTTATAAATGTCCAGACCAAGTGTAATTTCTAATGTTGGATTTTCCCCCTTATCAGAGGGAACTCCCTTGTGGAGTACTGAGAAGCCGTTACCATGGCAACGCCACTGTGCTGTAAAGTACAAACCATTTTACGGCAGTACAGTAGAAGCCATTTTAAAGCACAACAGGCTGTATCTTAACAGACCCCGAGGGGTGTTATGGGTGTCTTAGCCCCACAGTAAGCCCCTCCAGAGAGTAAGTCATTTGTATAGAAAGTTTGGTTGAAATTGCTCAAGGCGTTCCAGAGTTGGGCTGAACTTACATTCCTGGTCAAGTCTCCCCCCCTATTCCCCCCCCCAATTATGCAGAATATTTTTTTTTTAAAAAAGTTGTTCTGGGAGGGGGGGATCTTTGTTAGAAACAGGCAGGTTGGCCCCCTCAAAAGGGAAGTGAAGCACTATGCCACTCAAATATTTATTAATTACTTGATTTTTTTATCATTAATGTTAAAATGAACACTAAATATTTTTTTTCCTCTCCCTGATAATTGCTTCTTTTGAGTGGGTGAAACCCTTACCTTAAAGAAGGGAAACAACCCAGATATCAATAAGCAGGTGTATAGCTAAAGCTGACATTCAACTCCCATAAGTTCTAGCTATCATGGCTAAGGGCAAGAGATTGCTGGAGGTGGAGTTCAAAAGATTAAGAAAGCCTCAGAATTCCTTGTCTTGTAGCAGATTGTATATCCAAACCAAATGATCTCTTTGTGAACATGGATTCCCACTGAGTAGTGTTTTTCAGAAAGAGAAAACAAGATTCACAGCAAGGCTCTTAAGGCCAATCTTGATTCCCCCCACCCTGCTTTCTTTAAAATATGTTTTTTTATGATATTTCTATTCTGCTGTATGTAAAAACAACAACAAGGTAGTATAATTCAGAGTCAAGAAACAATAAATATATCATAAAATATTAAAACAATATCCACAGTAATATATTAACATTTTATTTATTAATAAAACATATTTAATACGCTGTATAGATTGTTTTTCTAAATGTGATTTAGAAAATGACAAAATGCATAAAATGATGAACAATAAAATATATCAAAAATATTTTATTATTTATTTGTGCACATCGCACATATTCATACGTGCACTCACATTCACACAGGCATAAATTTCATGTATTTATATAAAATACAGAATATTTCTGTGGAACGCTTTCTCTTTTGATCTCTAAGGCAACAAGAATGTACTCTCTGTTACTCTATGTCTGCATGTACCCAGGTGTGCATTAGCAATAGCAATAGTAACAATTTTACAAGATGTTTTATGTACACTTCTATGTGTATAAAATTCCCTAATAGGTACAATATTTAAAAATATATTTTGATCAGAAAACCCATTTGCAAAATTTGTAGAAAGATGAAAGAGAAAGGTAACTGAATTCCTATTTTTAATGTGGTCATGAAATATGTTTGGTTTAAACTATATCTTCCTTGCTAACTTATTGCAGTGAAGCTGTTCATTGATTTTACAGTTACAAATATCTGCCTTCATTAGCAAATAAAACTAAGTTTGCCTAGGCTTTTAGAAAACTTGTGTCAAATGAAAAGAGGGTATGTAGTGTATGTATACTTATGAACATATTGCACACACCTCTTAATATTCAAAGAACCAATTAAAGAATCTTGAGGAGAGAGATCCCAAAATGTTGAATCATGAAATTTTTCAGTGTCATTTTTTTCCACATATTTCCTGCAATTTGTATATGTTTTGTCTAATTATTTTGGAAAGTACATCTGCTTTGACACCTGCAGAATTATTGCAAGCTGTCCTTTTCATTTGGGGGGGGGGGAGGTTGGTATTTAAATTTTAGATTTGGCACCTGTCAGGCTGTAGTACAACAAACCAGAAACCAGAGGGAGGATGGAATTCATGCTTGCGAATATTATTTTGCAATATCTAATAATTGCTATGTTTCCATCAGTCACCCAAAATGACAAATGGTGCTGCTAGCGTGGAACTTCACGTCAGCAGGATGAGAAGGAAAGTGTGTGTCCTACAAAGTAACATCTCCTGACATCACAGATTTTATTCTGATTAGTCCACATAAAATGAATTGCTCCAGAAAGAAAACTTATAAAACACTTGACAACACTTGCCTACCACCCACCCACAAGTCCTGTCAAAAACATTTGCACTGGTCCCAAGAACACGAGTCTCAGTTACAGGGCCTGTTTGACAGACTAGGATATAGGGACCTGTCAGCCGAAGAACAGACGAAGATTATTGTGAAGGGGATTTGGTACTTTGTGTATTTTGCCTAATAGGGGAGCCTGTGCTCAGCATTTCCTGAAGCAAAAGAAGACAGATGAAATCTCTGGGCACTTCATTGCTGCTGCCTCTCAAAGATTTCCTGTCAAAATGGCCTATGAGGGGAGAAAGGGTTGCAATAACATTTTTTTTTTAACCTGGCAGGATTTCTAGCCTTGCTATGAAGAGAGTTTGAAGGCGCTGTCTTTGTAAGGAAAAAACTCTGCTGCCAAGCTACCAGATGTAGTTGTGTTTAAAAATAAAAAACCAATATGATTCACATTACCATAGTGTACACTATAAAAGTAGTTTTGATTGACAGCTTATCCATATTTTATGGAGTGCTTCCTACTTCCCACCCCCTCCACCCCATTAAACACAGCAAGGAACTTTGATGTTAGTGCAATTCTCAACTTAAATAAGCCAGTGGTTGCCAACAACTTTAGTGCCAGAGTTTCAGCCAAGCATGAAGGGAATGTCATCTACTTTCTCCAAACTGGAAATTGTCTCTTTATTTTTCCTTTTTCTTTCTGCCTCTCTCCCACTTCCAAGAGAGTAAAAAAAAAAACCTTCAATGGGATTCACCAAATCCTTAAGCATTCCCAACATTTGCAGAATATAGGATTGGGGCAGGCTGTTACTCATGGCAGGATTCAATGGGAAGTGATCTCAACATGGTTTCCATTGCTGTCTTAGTGTGAGATGAGATGTAGGAAAATCATTCTACATGGGTAGGATTTTCAAATCTATCTCAAAATCTAATTTTGGACCAACTTGATCTTGGTTTTGTTTTGAAAGAACTGCCTCTGGGGGGTAATGCAGTCTTAGAAAGAACATTCATGATAATGTTGCCATCTTTCTCTCTAGCTTTTGTCAGTTAGAAAGAGTCTATTCTTTTTCTGAAGAATTGAGAATTGCAAACATAGATATTCAAACATTTTTGTAAGGTGTTGTTACTGTACTTTCATAACACAGTTTCCTTCTTCATGCTTGCTTGGAAAAGAGCACTATGAAATCAATGAAATGGAGCTTATTTCTCAAGAAAGCGGAGGGTTTTGTTATATATTTATATTGAGACCTAGAGTTTTGGAGTACCAAACAGTACCATAGCACATTGATTATTATGAAGAGTCGGCTTAGAGAGATACCTGGAACCTAATATAATATACTGCATTCTTTTTAATTAGAAAAATCAAACTTAGCATGAATAAAAAGACTTAAATTCTTCAGCATTCTTAAAGAACTACACAGTCATGACAGAAACTATTAGGATAGGCTGGTTTATGGTTATCTTAATATATTTGTACTCTGATCCTGTACAATGAATCAAAACAGCCCCTTAAGAGTTGAGATGTGAGATTATCTATCCTCTCTCTCTCTCCCTCTCCCTCTCCCTCCCTCCCTCTCCCCCCCTCTCTCTGTCTCTCTCTCTCTCTTATCAGAAAATGCTTGCCATATATCCAGTAGCTGTTTCCTTCTTTTGAACAACATATGTTTGCATTAAGGAGAAGACCAAAGAGAAAAGAAAAAAAGCATGGTAGTTTTCTATCAAGGAGGACGTAATGATTCTGTATTTTGCAGGAGATTCAGCTTGATGATCTCTTAGGTATTTTCCAACTCCATAATTTTATTATTCTAGGAGCACTGCTGTAATATCATACATAATACGTAATGTTTATATTATGCTAATGTTTATGTAAATGCTTGGAATCAATTTACAGAAGTACAAAAGTGAGATTTATAAAATTTTGTTAAACCCAAGTTATGTGCTAACTGGAAACTGAACTAGTAGCATCCTTGCCTTAAATTTTTGTTTGAAGATTTCTGCATATTTCTCAGGTATCTGATGAAGGAGGCTGGCTGATAACAGTCTGAGTTTTACTGATAACGTGCAGAAATTACTAAAGATGGTTGAGTCTGATTCTTGTGAATGATTATGTTCTGTATTATGCAAAGAGGCAGTTAATTTTTCAATTGTAAAATTAATGCAAATTAATTTATTAAATAATTAAGTTGCATGTCTTTTATTTATATATTTTTCTTGTTAATACTTTAAAATCCTTGGAATTTAAATAAAGGGAAGATACCTTAATATTTTTTTCTCAAGGGCGGTCCTGCTCCAAATTCATTTTTATTTCAGCTATGTGAAACTGAATATATGGGAAACCATTTTGGGAAAGCAAATTTCTACAGATTTTGAATTATGTTAATCATGCCAATGCTACTGTTAGTCTAAGTTACACAACAGCTGTTTCTCATTTCCCGTGAGTATTTTCTCCCTGAAGAAAGTTTGTAACATGATAAAGTAGCCCTTATACATAGAAACATTACAACTTTCCTTTTATAGCTATTTCATTATATTTAAATATTTTTGTGCAATATCCTGCAAAAATGCTTTTGTCTGGATCCCAAATGCCAAGTTTCTACTATGAAGTTCAAAGGCCTTCTATCAGGATTTGTGTATATTTGTCTGGATTTGTGTATTTGCAAACACACAGAGATAGGTTAGCCTGTAATTTGGCCCAATAAAGATCATTAAATTTATTTCTTGATCTTTCAGACAATATATACAATTGTATATTGGTAGAAATATCTTGGGGGGAAAAGCATGGCGATGTGAGAGAAATTTTCTTAATCTGATATCAGACACAGGTTATGGTAGAGAAAGTGATAAGATGTATATTAAATAATAACATCCTATACTGGTGGCGATGGACTGAAGTAATCAAAAAGCATGTTTAGTTTGTCTAAGAGTTAGTTACAAAATTCAAGGAATACTAAAATTCATTGTTATTATTACGGTTCATAACATACAAACTGGATTTGGTATTTTTATCCACCTATCAAGCCTAACGATCTGGGATAGACAGATGTTCTTGTTTGATGGTGTTAAGGGTATCATTG
Organism: Thamnophis elegans; assembly: GCF_009769535.1. Classification (NCBI taxonomy): domain Eukaryota; kingdom Metazoa; phylum Chordata; class Lepidosauria; order Squamata; family Natricidae; genus Thamnophis; species Thamnophis elegans. The sequence goes on along the minus strand of NC_045545.1, from coordinate 17,591,891 downwards.
CAGGATGTAAGCTACTGTCATTATTATTATGGCTTGTTGCATGGTAAGTGAGCTGTTTAGACTGGATTTGGCATTTTTATCTATCTATCAAGTCCTTTCCAAGGACTTGGGATAGGCAAATATTGTTTGATGATGTTAAAGTTATAATTGCAAGAGATGAGAATGATGATGATGATTATACTTTAAGGTAATATTTGCTTGGACACACATTTAAATGGTGGAGGTTTTGTTGATGGTTTTGAATATTATCTCCTCATAGATAATTGGAATTTTCTGCTAGTGATGGTTGGGTTAGTTGATGTCTTTTTGTTTTCTAATTTTTTTGTTGTCTTTTCCAATCTATACTAATTTTCTAATATATGTCAGCCACAAAGACCTTGGGATATTTTCAAGAAGTGTCTAGAGATACAGCGGATCCATCATTTTTTAAGGGCTCTTTGAACCTAGAATGACCCACTGCCAAGGTAGGGTTCAAGGATCCAGTTACTAACCTTTACTTTAGTATATTTAATTAGCTCATATCAAGAAACACAGTATAACAGGGAGGAACATCCTTCAGTCCCAAAGAGCTGGTTCAATGAAAACCATCCTAAAAAAATAAACAAACAGAGCCCAAACCAGAGCCAAATGTTTCTTTTCAAAATCTCTTTGCACAGTGTCTTTCTTAAAGCAACAGCTTTTTTGGAAGCTTCAGGAGGGGAGATGAGTGAGACAGTGAATAACTTAAGCCAGTCTACTCAAGAAAGTGAGGGACGTGGTGATTCAGTGGCTAAGATCCTGACCTTGTCAATCACAAAGGTCAGCAGTTCAGCGGTTTGAATCTCTAGTGCTACGTAATGGAGTGAGCTCCTGTTACTTGTCCCAGCTTCTGTCAACCCAGCCATTTGAAAGCATGTAAAAATTCAAGTAGAAAAATAGGAGCCACCTTTAATGGGAAGGTAACAATGTTTTGTGCGCCTTCACCTCTAGGCTTGATTACTGTAATGCGCTTCACTTGGGGCTTCCCCTGAAGAGTGTTCGGAGACTACAATTGGTCCAGAATGCGGCCGCGTGAGCAATATCGGGTGTACCTAGGTACACCCATGTTACACCTATCCTCCGTGAGCTGCACTGGCTTCCCATCGGTCTCCGAACATGCTTCAAGGTGATGGTCGTTACCTTTAAAGCCCTACATGGCTTAGGACCTGGATATCTGCGGGACTGCCTTCTGCCACATACCTCCCAACGACCCATAAGAACTCACAGGCTGGGCCTCCTTCGGGTACCGTCGTCCGGGCAATGCTGGTTGGCGACTACTCGGGGGAGGTCTTTCTCTGTAGCTGCCCCGGCCCTGTGGAATGATCTACCCACAGAGATCCGGACCCTTCCCACTCTCTCGGCCTTCCGGAGAGCCATTAAAATCTGCCTGTTCCGGCAGGCCTGGGGCTGTTGACCCCAAAATACGGTCCAGCCCCATTTAGAACGGAGTGCATGGTGTGCTGTTTTTAAATCTTTTTTTTTCTCTGTATTTTTATTTTTTGATTTATTTCTGTACTGTAAGCCGCCCGGAGTCCTATGGGATTGGGCGGCATATAAATGTTATTAAACTTGCAAACTTGCAAACTTCAGCATTTAGTCATGCCAGCCACATGATCATTGCGATGTCTTCGGACAGTGCTGCTCTTTAGCTTTGAAACGGAGATGAGCACCGCCTCCTAGAGTCGGGAATGACTAGCACATATGTGTGAGTGGAACCTTTACCTTACTCAAGAAATACTTTGTAATTTGTACTAATGGTGTTTTGAGTGTCAGGCACAAATTCTAGCTCAATTTTGCCGCTGGATTAAGCCTGTAAAACATAGCTTTTATTTATCTTCTTTCTGTACCAAGCAAAGGATCACTGCTATGGACAGGCATTTCTTAAACAGAAGGTAGTGAATTTCCACTTATAAAAATCAATGTAGCATCTTCTTGCAGAATCTAGTCTCATAATAAAGAAAGATGACAGGATATGCCTTCAAATGGTTTTCAAGGGCTCTTTTAACAATAAGATGTTTTATCCATTTAATGAAACAATCAATGGGTTGTTTCAATAGTAGCCAATACTATTTTCTTTACTTCTTAACCTCAAACCATTTTCCCCTTGGTCTTTGCTCATTTCTCTATTTCAAATACCTCCACAGAGGATGGTAAGCAGTGGTGAGATTCAAAATTTTTTACTACAGGTTCTGTGGGCATGGCTTGGTGGGCATGACAGGGGAAAGATACTGTAAAATCTCCATTCCCTCACCACTTCAGGGGAAGGTTACTGCAAAATCCCTATTCCCTCCCCATTCCATGGAAAGATTATTGCAAAATCCCCATTCCCTTCTGATCAGCAGGGACGTGGGAGGCAGAGAATAGATGGGGGCAGGGCAAGTCAGAGGTGGTATTTACTGGTTCTCTGAACTACTCAAAATTTCTGCTACTGGTTCTCCAGAACTGGTCAGAACCTTCTGAATACCACCTCTGATGGTAAGCTACATAAAATTTCTGGCTGCAGTTTGGTTGCCTGTCTTGAGCTTCAAATCACACAGCCAATATCATCTGATAGGATGATCTTATACTAAATCTAATCACTGAGTTTTGTGAAAATGGACTTGCTTCAGACTACTTCAGTCTTCCCAACCTGGTACTCTATAATGAATAGGATGGTAGGGAAGATGGGAGTTCCGGCAGGCCTGGGGCTGTTGACCTCTTGAATGAGGTCCAGCCCCACTAAGGTTGAGTGCATGTTGTGTCTTTTTTTAACTGCCTTGTCTTCTACTTTTTAACTTTTTAGTATTCTTTTTAATTGTTTTTATGTAAGCTGCCCGGAGTCCTTTGCGATTGGGTGGCATATAAATTTATTAAACATTAAACATAAACAGTTGTAACTTAATATATCAGGAAGGCATCAGCTGGACAAGAGATAAGGAAAGGCTGGATAATAGAAAAGCAATGTGTTTGATTTTTCTGAGACCATTTCCAGATTCTAAACCAGTATTTGGAAAAGGAAGCACTGTGGATTTTCCCCCCTATTTTTCCCTCTTTATAATAATTTTATTCAATGTTACAATTAAAAAGATTAAAAAAGAACCTAATGCAAACTAATAAAAATAAAAGATCACTTCCAGGGAAGCAATGGTGAACTAAAGATGGCTCTGCCAAGAGCAAAGCGAATGACCACAGTAGAATGAAGAGTCAGTGAGTGGATGGGCTTTTTAAGTTTCCTGTCTGGTCAAGGAGATAACTTGGGATCATGGACAATTACTTCAGACAGTTTTGTCTGAGAATTGCTTCCTCATGACTAGACCACAATGATCTCTGGTGGGTTTTGTAATGGAATGCAAGGATGACTTGGATGGCAAAGGGAAGAGATGGTGCCTAGGAAATATTGAACAAAAGACACAGGTGGCCTCAACAGTCAGAGGAAGAATCTTAGGAAGGATCCACCATAATTGATCAGACTGTTAAAAGTGGTGGATAAGAAATTTGTACTTTTAGGCTTGCACAATTCTGTTACTGTAGCCTTAACATAAAGTAGAATTAGCTCATTTTGTTATGTTTTCTGTCTGATTTACCTAAGATGGCTGATATCAATTCTGCATTGCTTGTAGTGCTGCACCAATATACTTGTGAATTTGTGTACCTTGATTAAATATGATAGGGAAACAAAGTAATACAGTTTTACTTCACTATTATAATTTGTTTATTGAGTTTTAATGTTTTCCTGAATAATATCCTATAGTACACCAAAAAAAAACAACCCACAATTGTTCATTAGGTTTATCATTATGCAGACCTGCATTTTGACTACATGAAGAGAAGGGACAAAGAAGGGACAAAGTAAGGCTGTTGTTACTACTCTAAATCTTGGAATTGGAACCAAAGAACTTATCGTATCCACAGGTAGGCTACAAATTAATAAAACAATAGATTTGACCTTTCATGTAGAGTTAAATTAAGCATTCGTATAACATCAATATTATTAAGAATAAAACAACAATAATACCCAGGGAAAAGAAGTTTTGAGAGTCGACCTAAATGTGTAGCAATAATGAGGTTCGAGCATAATGTTGATGAAACATTGGCCCGGATGCTACCCTGGTGAGAAAAGCTGTGAAATAAAGCTTGTGCTCTTTTCTCAGCAGCGGAAGCTGCTGTTGAATGCGTGGAACCCTGGTGGAAGCAACCCAAATAAACTTTTTTAGCCCATGAACAGTTCCATTTATTAATTAATCTGCAATTATGCCCTGAGGATAGTTTGCCGCATAGTATATAGGTAAAGCAAATTTTAAACCATGATTGCACAATTAAGTAAATGAAGCACAGAGCTGATTGCTCTGATCAGTAATGAACTTTCACAAACGCTAGATCCCAATGTTACAGCCTCACGTGGAGAGTCGGCTCTAGCAGGGACTTTGGAAATGGTTGAAACATTGCCGGAATAAAACACATTGTGCTCAGACCAGCCATGAGACCATTCTCTAACTTTAGATGTGACTTCCAATTGTGTAAAGTAACTCTGCTGAACTGCTCAGGTGGTTTCCCAAAAATTTGATGTGAGGGAATTAGAAATGTAGAAGAAAACCTGTCTGATTTATTAAGGGGTACTTAATTTTTAAGGGACAGTAAAGATTTGGGATATCACTCACCTAAATCCTAGAGCTCCTAGAAATATGCCACCAGTTCCATCTTCAACTAATATAACTGTTAAGCAGTGTTTCTTTTATGGGATTTTGTTTTGCTTAGAATTTATCTGCCAATATCTGACAGTATAAGATAGTGGTAATGATTTAGATTTTTCTATATCCCTTTGCTGCCATATGATAATGTACCAAAGTTTTGCAGTCGTAATCTGGCAGCTCATTTAAGATGTTATGCTAAAAGACAGAGTATAGCTACAAAATAATGAGATAAAATAACCGTAGAACCTTGCTTCATAACAGATCACACTCTTTGTGGTCACAATCATCAATTCCTACCTGGTTCTTAAATTAGAAAGGCCAGAATATTATACCTTTTACAACTGAGCTTTAGTTGCTTTTTTTACATTCCTGGCAAACACTTTTCAGATGGCACCCTGTGGCCCAGTGGTGAGTTATGACCGGTACGCCCCCAGTCCGGGCGTACCGGTGCCTGCCAGAGCACCAGATACCATTCCAGTACGGTGCTCTGGAGAGCCTACCTGCCTGCGCTCCTTACCAGCATTTGAGCTTTTGGGGGCTTCCGTGCACCGAGCGTATGGCGCCTGTGCAACACTCTGCCAAGCAGCTGGAGCATCACAGGCAGTAAGTATGCACAAGTGCGCTGTGCACGTGTGCATGCACACTGTGAGTTCATGTGGACGCCCAGCCCCATTGCGTGCATCTATGTGGACGACACAGGGCCAGTTCCAACTGTACCAGTTGGAATGGGATCCAGAACCCACCGCTGCTACAATATTACAAAATCCTGGCCAGATTCGTGCTCATCAGTGCTTCTGTATTGAGATCCTGAAGTGGGCTTAAGTCCATGTAACCCATTCTGCTCATCATCTTAGTAGATGCCACCATACATTGTTATGATTATTCTCCACAGCATCATCTGAAAAACAACAGATTTGGCAACAAATTTTTAATTTACCTAACATACAGTATAAAGCAAACAACAACAACAATAACAACACCCTAACTGAATATATTGTTTTCCATAGATCTTTAGATTCCTGAGAGAAGAAACCATAATTTTAAATAACAATAATTGTCAAAATTTATTTTTTTTCATGAATGCTGACATTATAAGAGAAGAAAATTTAAAATGCCTGCTTATATGAAAGTAGCTCATTTGTGTTTTCATACTAGAAGCTTTGGGAGTGATAATCATTTTTTTCCTTGGGTTATTGTAGATTTTTGCTCTTAATGTCAAGAACCGAGAGTTCTATTTAATGCTATAAAGCAACCCTGAATAAATACAAATAGTTTAATTTTCTTCTGCTGTTACATCCTCCCACAGTGCTGAGTGTAATTAGGAAAAAGCTACATTGCATGTTTTGAATAGTGAATGCATCTGATTGTTAATCATGATATTTACATAGTTTATATGTAAAATATTTGAATTCATTTAATGCCTGGACTATCTTTCTTTCTTTCTTTCTTTCTTTCTTTCTTTCTTTCTTTCTTTCTTTCTTTCTTTCTTTCTTTCTTTCTCTCTTTCTCTCTTTCTTTCTTTCTTTGTCACTAATATTTGAACTGAAGTATTGTAATATTACAAATACAGTTTTGCATTAAACATGCAATTCTTTATTTGTAGCTTGCTTTCTGGCTTCACTGAAAAAAAGATAGACATATATTGGGAATATTGAAATAAAAATCAAAGACATTATTTGGAGAAACTTAACATCTTACAGAGAGGATTAAAAAGAAAAATACATTAATATATGATGTATTTTTTAAAGAAATGATAAAACTACAATATTTTGAAAGGTAATGGGAAATTTTAATCTGAAAAATGCAGAAAAATATAGTTCATATTTTATGTACTTTTTCATCAGAAGTGTTATTGATTTCTATAAAAAGAAATTAGATAAAGAATGTATGCAAGACAAAATCTCATCTGTGATACAAATAGTAATAATTGTGTTTCCTTTATAAATTGAAGCACAAACAAAATGGAAGAAATGAAGTGGCTATTTTTGAAATACAGTAAGACATGTAAAACAGTTTCTTATCTTTCAACAATTGTAATCATCTAAAGGAGGGAGAAAATTTTGGATAATTGAAAATTTAAAAACAGTTTAAATGTGTCACTTTTATCTCTGAAAGTTATGTCTTAAATGAATAATGGGTAATGTAAAAGCAAAATGCTTTTGAGTAATTTTCTCAAGAATACTGCCACTTGGTTCAGTGACTAAATGTTTATTATTAATTTATTAATCATTTTTATTTATTAATTTTTATGTCCCCTACATGGTGACTTTAACTAATAGTGTTTTTCTTCCATTTTAAAATATCCTATTCTAGAAGATATTTTGGCCCATCATCACAATGCTGATTGAACATCTGTGAAACTACTTTTCCCCAAAAGGAGCCTCTGTAGTGTATGTAGGGACATGATGACTTTAGATGAAAATGTTGCATTTTGGCCAATATTTCTTTGACAATTAACTGTTCCCCCCTAAAGGATAAGATAGTTCTATAAACAGCAATAAATTATGTAGCTTAGACATAAATTTATTGTGCAGATAAAAACATGACACTTATGCCAAAATGCTTCCGTCAATGTGCATTCCCATTCATTATTGCTTGTCATCCAATATTCCTGAAGATTTATTTTGCTGCATTCTAAGAATAATTTTATAAATGACAGCGAGAAGCCTGTTAGAGGCAAGGTCCAGCCTTCAGGAATCCAAGAGGAAAGGAGGATTCAGTGGGCTTAAATCCTGACTGCAGCAACCTATTTACGCAACTGTATTTTTATTAGATTGCTACTGTGCAAATCCAGGAAGAGACATATATGGTGTAGGAAAAGTGGATGTGATGAAAGGTGCAGTAGGTGTACCCATGTATCTGTGCACAGAGTCACTCTCTCCCCTTTGAATTCAGATCACTCCTCTGGCCTAACTATTATTTAATAAGAATACGTTAATTCCTCTGAGAGTTCTCTAGCAATTTTGGCTGCCAGCCCATATCTAGACTTTAGAAAATGTTTTTGCTTAAACTTTTCCCACTCTGTATTTTTAGCAAATTATCAAACTTGCCATTTATCACGATTTAATCCTATTAATAGATCTAAGTTCTACTTGCCACACTTCTCCCAGGATCTCTAATAAAAAGCTTGTTTTACTATTTTCTACTTTTGGTACCCAATAAATCTAATTTAGCCTGATCATGTGTCAAAACTAAGTTTTGCTGCTCCAGTACCTGCCAAAATTGTGGGACTGCTGGACATCCTCTAATTTGTAAAAGTTACCAGATACCTTGATTGCAAGATGGATTGACCCCTGAAGTTAAACTTCCAGGAAGGAAAAACTGCCATCCATTAATCTAAGAGAGTTAATCAGTTACAAAAGAGAATTGGAAAGGACATTGGAGTCAACTTTCTGCTCAAGAAGTAGACTCTGTATCATTTTAGACAAATGGCTGTCCACTCTCTTCTTAAAAACCTCCATGATGAAGCACCCACAACTTCTGAAGTTGTGAACATTCCACTGATTAATTGTTTTCACTATTGGGAAGTTTCTCCTTAATTATAAGTTGCTTCTCTCCTTGATTAGTTTCCATCCATTATTTCTTGTCTTACCTTCTGGTGCTATGGAAAATATGTTGACCCCACCCCTCTTCTTGTGGGAGCCCCTCAAATACTGAAACATTATTATTTTGTCTTTCTTAGTCCTTTTTTCCACCCTAGACTAGGAATTGTTGTTAGAGACCCAACAACATACAGTATAAATTTAAACCTTGCAGTCATGAGAGCAATCATACCAGCTCAAACTGTAAAAGCATAGTTGTTACACAATATAACCAATGGATTAAGAAACTGAAGGTTTTATTTCTTTATTTAAAAGATGTGTATGGCTGCCCATTTTAAAACACAACTCTGAATGGCTTACAGTAATAATAAAAGGACAAAAAAAAACCTTAGAAAAATAAAGACAAAAATAATTGGTGCTTGTTAATGACAAGAAATATCTGGGATAGAAATATGATTTTCAAAACTAGAGATATTTGTTCAGCTTTATCACTTTCTTTAAAAATGATAAGACAACCATCCCTATAAAGTCATATTTGCAATGAAAAGAAAAAAAATATTCAAGGACAAATGCAAAGTATTGGATTAGATTTACAAAAATCAGTGTTTGCACACGCCCAATTCTAGATAGGAATGCACAGGTCAGTTCAGGGGATATCTTAATATACTAGAAACATTTACTCTAAAGAAGGAATGCATATTTCAAAAGTAATCTTCAAAGAAATACTGGCCTTTACATAATGCATCGTTCTGACCTTAGGGAAAATGCCTCACTAGCATTCTTTTGCGTAACTAATTTCTAATACGAGGTGTACTTAAATAACATCCCAAGGCTTTTTTAATGATAACAAAAAGAATGATATTGGCACTATTTACTTGATGAGCTGAGGTTTCCAAAATACCATGCTAACTGTCTTGAGGACTGAATCAAAGTTTGCCAGTCTTTTTTATTTATTTCAGCAATCGGGTATAGAATAGTCTTCATGCAGCATTTACTGATGGCAAGATCTGAAAGTCATTCAAGTCGGATGAAATTTTATGCAGGAACATGTTCCAGCATAGAGGAAGGAAGCAAACAAAAGTGTATTGCTTTGTGCAAAATGCATGACTTTTGAATAAATTTGGATCTTTTGTCACCAGAACCAGGGTATGATGGTGATGATAATATACTGAGCTATATAATGTTTCCATTTCTAAGAAAACAAGTTCCAGAAACTAAGTTTGCAAATGCTGCATCCCCAAGAAAATGATTAGAATGTTAGTCCCCAGGGCATCATTATAGAGTGCAATTTGTATTTAAATTTCTATAACCCTTAAGCACAAAAAAAGTGCTTGTTTATAAGTATGGATATGCTGTTTCCCATTTATGGACGATGTTTATCCTTTTCCCAAGGATCAGCATTTTATTACTTAGGAAGTTTGCATTGCAGATCGCCATATGCTGTTAGCAGTCGTTGCTCTTTTGTTCTTCCGTTGCTGGTTTTTTTTTTCTTGCTTTATTTTAGTATTGTCTTTTCTTGAATGGCCAAAGCTTCTAGTTAAGCCTGGTGTAAATATGATTTTTTTAAAAATTATTCAGACCTTTTCATTATGCCTCGTAAAGGGTAGAAAAAAAAAGACAAAGAACTTTGTTGTGGTTTCAAAATAGCAACCTTTTGAAAAGAATCCATACAACTTCAGAAATATTGGTATGATTAATCTGAAGTTATGAGCCAAATTGAAAGCAGATAATCGGGTAGAGAAGTTTGCTGCTTTTCAATTTTATTTTTCAGAAAAAAGTCTTGACATTCCATTTTGATTTCAGAATACAAGGGAGAATTTATAAAACACATTTTTTTTAAAAAAATAAACCAGCTATCCTCTAATAATGTTGGATGAAATCTTCAAAGCAATCAGCACAGCCTTCTTTTTCTTTTGCAAAAATCAACGGTAGTTTGTCATCAGGCAGGAATTGATTTTATTTTCTTTGCTATCCAACTTTCTTTTAACCTTTCAAATCGCTTGTATAATTATTTTAATGAAATTACCCCTACCGTTCTGCAGGCTCTGATTGTATTTTACACTGATTAAGAAGCAAAATAACCTCTTCTAAACAGAACACTTTTATGTTCCAACTGTTGTGTTTATGCAAGATAAGACAGAAATCTAAATCGGACAACAGAGAATCAAATAGTATAGGGAGATGTCCCAAACCCAGCATTTGCTGGCAATCAGTTCAATGGGATTTTCTTTCAGGTATCCATATGAGTGTATTTATGTAGCATTTGGCTAATCTTGGCTGATCCCAAAATGTTAAGCAGAATTGGACCATGTTGGCACTTGAATGAGAAACCATTTGGGAATCCTACAGCTGCAGATTAGTTGGGAAAGTAAAACCAAACCAAACTAATACTCACCCACCCCCCAAACAGGGAATAGCACAGGTGATGCATAACATCGGCAATAAAGCTACATAAATATGCCTACAGGTAAAGAATTCAGTTGTTCCATAGAATTGTGTTAACCACATTATCAGAGAAGTAAAAAAAAAATCACCTCTACCCGCTACCACAGTGCTTTAATTTGTATTTGTATTTAGTTTATTTGTATGCCGCCCTTCTCCAGGAGGGACTCAGGGTGGCAAACAACTCAGGGGGGAAAGGAGACATAAACACAGTACACATAATTAAAATACATAAAAATCACACAGCCATATAGTCGAGAGGGGAGGGGAACTCATCAACCCCAGGCCTGCCGGCACAGCCAGGTTTTGACGGCTTTCCGGAAGTCCTGGAGAGAGGTGAGGGTCCGAATCTCTGCGGGGAGTTCATTCCAAAGGGCCGGAGCTGCTACAGAGAAGGCCCTCCCCCAGGTAGTAGCCAGATGGCATTGGCTGGTGGACGGAACCCGGAGGAGGCCGACCCTGTGAGATCTAACGGGTCTTTGGGAGGTAATTGGCAGCAGGCGGTCTCTCAAATTTTAGTATTTATTACTGAAAATCCACTTTATTTCATAAATCTTGGTCTGAAACAGAGTAGTTTCATGACTGAAAGGAATGCTCTTTTTCACTCATTCGCCTTTTCAATGTGTAGGGGTGTCTTTTTAATCTATTTATAAGGTAATTGTAAAGGTTCCCCTTGCACATATGTGCTAGTCGTTCCTGATTCTAGGGGGCGGTGTTCATCTCCATTTCAAAGCCAATGAGCCAGCGCTGTCCGAAGACGTCGCCATTGGCATATGGCCAGCATGACTAAATGCCTAAGGGACACAGAACGCTGTTACCTTCACATCAAAAGTGGTTCCTATTTGTTCTACTTGCATTTTTACATGATTTCGAACTGCTAGGCTAGGTTGGCAGAAGCTGGGACAAGTAACGGGAGCTCACTCCATTACGCAGCACTAGGGAACTGCCAACCTTTCTGATCGACAAGCTTAGAGCCATAGCCACTGAACCACTGCGTCCCTTAATCCAGTGGTCCCCAACCTTTTTATCGCCGCGGACCAGTCAGCCTTTGATAATTTTACCGTGGCCCGCTGAGCGCGCGCAGGGGTGGAGGGGCGTTGTTCTGCAGCGATCATGGCCCCCAGCCATTAATGTCTAAACTGCTGCAAGATATACTTAAATATTGATAAAATGTGAGGGGGTGTACTCACTTCTGTGATATCTATCCATCCATGTCTGTCTCTGTCTCTGTCTCTCTCTGTGTATGTATGTGTGTATGCATGTATGTGTATATATCCTCTATCTATCTATCATCTATCTATCTATTTATCTATTTATCCATCCATCCATCCATCCCTCTCTATCTATCAATCACCTATCCACCATCTATCTATCTATTCTAGCTGGCTGGGCAATTTGGGGAGTTGAAGTCCAAAAGTGTTAAAGTTGCTGAGATTGAGAAATGAGGACGAAACAAAAGGGAAGAGAATGAAACAAGGTCGTAGAGAGAGATTGCAAAATGAAAGGGCAACTTCTCTTTTTATTTCCTTCCACCCCCACCACCCCCACCGTGCCTCTCTGGCAATTGGCTGCCCAGGAGGTGGGGAGGGGAAGATGTTTCACAGACAGCTGCCACCCGCCCATCTCTCTCTCTCTCTCTCTCTCTCCGCCTCCCCATCTGACCTCGGCTGCTCCACGGCGGAGACCCCAGAAGGCAAGCAAAAAAAAAGGGGGGGCTCAGGAGTGGGGGAAGAAAACAAACCCCATCACGTTCCTATCTGTGAAAGCTCCCCGCTCCCTTCCTGGGCAGCCAATTGCCAGAGAGGCAGTGTGTGTACGTGTGTGTGGGGGGGGGGGTTGGCAGCCCGCGGCGCGCCTAGTCCGCTGTGGAACGCGCTGCCATCCGCCCAGCGCTCGCTCTCTCGCTCTCTCTCTCTCTCCCCCCCTCCAATCTCCCGCTTCTGCTTCGGCCGGCCAGCAACTTGTCCCCGCTTGCCCGGGGACTGGCCTCTGATTGGCTGGCGGGGAGAAAGCCTCGCCAGGGAAGGAGGCAAGGACTCCGCGGTGATGTCATGGGGACGGCGCCCCCAGGTAGCGGCGAACCGAACGCGCTCCGTCTCCACGGGCTACCAAGGCGGCCGGGCGGGCGGCCGGGGTGGGAGTGGGGTTTGGACCGGAGAGGCGGCTCTCAGGTTCGAGTCCCGGGGTTGATCTCAGGCTGCGCGTGTGGGTGAAGAGGCAGCAGGGATCATGGCCCCCGGCCGCTGCAGCGATCATGGCCCCCGGCCGCTGCGCGGCCCGGTGCCAGGTACTCCACGGCCCGGCACCGGTCCGCGGACCGGGGGTTGGGGATCACTGCCTTAATCTATTTATACTAGGGTTTTTCAATCTTTGCCAATTTCAGATGTGTGGACTTCAACTCCTCAAATTCCCCAGCTTACATGGCCATCTGGGGAATTCTGGGATCTGGAGTTCACACATTTTTAAAAAGCTAAGGTGAGAAACACTGATTTATATACATGGTTATTTTGGCTATTGCTTCTGCTAAGAGAATCCATACTGGCAGCAGAGCTTGTCTCAGCTCCTGGAGCTCACTTTTTTACTGACTTACAATGTTCCAGTCACTGTATCATCGGTTTCATTGTGGTTGCCATAAAAATGCTTTAGCTGCTGAGCATGAATGTAGATAAGACTCCCGTTTCTTATTCCTTGCCTGCAGTGCACAATGCACGAGCACATAATTGAGTGGAATTCATTCAGGGCTATTGACGGTGTGTTCCTAAATCGGCCCTTCAGAACCCTCTCTTTTGATCAAGGGCCACATTTGATCAGGGAATATTAAAGGATTCAATAAAACAAGACAAAGGAAGGAAGGAAGGAAGGAAGTAGGTTTCTCTCTCTGTGTTTGTGTGGAGGGGGGAGTTAGTTTTGTGTGTGAAAAAAAATTGCTTAACTAAGAAATGAATTATATATGATGTATGTATTTAATGAATTTTCTCCATCTGTCACATTAAAGCTACAATACAGCCACAGCTTTTAGCATCTCTCAGTGAGCCACACACAGTGTTTTGGGGTGTCATAGGTTATGCTGCTTTAAATGAATCACGTCTCTACTTAAAATGTCAGCTCCAGATTAATTGGGTTGCTGCTTTATTCTATATACAGTAATGTCACCGGTGGCAAGCCTATATATGTTACAGTCAAAATACCACACCTAGGTTACCTCCTTATTCATGATACATAATAATATGCCTTGTTCTTTTTCTTTTTTTCCATTAAAAACCTGAACGGGAGAGAAGGCGGCAGGAGGGAGAGAAAGAGAGTTTCTTTGGAACTGCAAAGAAAAGAATTTCGCAGTGTAGCTTTTCTGTGAGGTTTCCTGTACTTTTCATCAATATGCTTTAAGCTTGATCCGCTTCAGTTGATGGAATAAAGTAATTAAGCCTCTCTGCTCATTACAAAGTATGTACGTTCGTGAGCTGAGAAGGTCCTTAGAGCCAAAACAGCCTGCCAGCTGTATGGCAAAGCCCTGTGAAATGTAGGGTTAATATTCCAAGACAGGCAATGTGATCTCTTGGGAGGTGTGCTGGTCACTGGAGCCACGTCATCCCCTTAACCTATTTGAAAGAACACTACAACGCTTCTCAGCATCTTCTGAAGGTTTCTTTTCTCCTGTCACTTCCAATCCTGGCAAACTACAAAGGCACTGAAAAGGCGACTCTTGAAGGGTTAGAATAGTTCAGTGTTTTTCAACCACAGCCACTTTAAGACATGTACACGCCTAGAATTCCCCCATTGCTGCCTGGAGGATTTGGGGAGTTGAAGTCCAGAAAGCTTAACGTTGCTGATGTTGAAAAACCTGGATTACACTGCTGAGATGTGCAAACTTGGCCCAGTTTATTGAATCTGTGGTATATAGTCATTTGGTATTACAGATAGTCCTCGACTTACAGCAGTTCATTTAGTGACCGTTCGAAGTTACAACGGCACTGAAAAAAGTGACTTACGACCATTTCTCACACTTATGACCATTGCAGCATCCCCATAGTCATGTGATTTACATTCAGATGCTTGACAGCTGGTTCATATTTATGATGGTTGACCTTTTGTGACTGTTTTGGTAAGAAAGTCCCGTTTATTTTATTATTTTCTGGCACTTTCAAACATTCCCGTTCCCAAAAGGAACCTCGAGTGCTCGCCGTGAACGTTCCCCGAGAGCAACTCGAGAGAGAAAAAAAAGGAGCCAGCTGCTCAACCATCACCTTGACCAGAGACGGGCGGGGACTCCGTTGCCCCCGGTTCCTCTTCTGCATCGCCCGACGAACCGAGCCTCAAAAACTCTCCTCGCGTTTTCCGAATAAAGGTTCAAAAACTGTTGGCAAAGTTCTGGGCTGCGGGAAATCTTTGCTGGAGGGGGGTGGCCAACCGATCAAAACGTAGAACTATCGAACTGGCTGTTGCTGTCCCTGTAGGGTAGGGTAGGTAGGGACGAGGGCACAGAGATGGGTACCCTGGTATTCACCCTGAAAAGGGGAGGTGCTTCCTTCACTTTCGGAATCTGGCACCAGATCTTCAGATGTTTCCCAGGGCTGCCTGTGCGAATCCCCTTCTGAGTTGCAGGAAGCGAAGTCCTCACTTTGGCTCCTGCCTAGCTGTGGGGAGAGAGGTGGCGTCATGGGGTTTTCGCCCTCGCTCTGGCATGGGGTGCATGAGGAATGGGGAAGGGAGGTGGGAGGTTCGGCATCATCAACCAACTGGTATCCCACATCGCTGAGGTACTGCTTTAGAATGGTGGCACTGGGCTGGGGAAACTGGTTGGGGGTTTGGATCCTGGCAGCCTCCAAGATCATATGGAATTGGGGCTGTGGGAGGATTTGTTCCATCTCATGGAGATAATCGCAGAAAAGATTTTCCACCTCTTCCATGAAAACTTCCCCGTAATCCACTTCCAGGCGTTCCTGCACGTATTTTTCCTTCTGCTTGCCGTCACTCAGCAACTGGAGGACCAAAATTCTGAATTTTTCTTGGGATTTTTGTATTCTGTCCAGGTCCTGAGGTGTGGCTTTGGAATGATGGAGGGGGGGCTCATTCTCTGGAAAGTAGACATCCATAGCATCGTAGATTTTCCCAGGGGGGTGGTTTTCCTGAAACATGTTCATGACAATCTTGGCCTGCAGCCCCAGGCGCAGCCTGATCAGGTGCCGGAAGGGCACCAGGTCCGGCGCTGCCACGGCCACGTTCTCCAGGAAGGTCAGGGCCCGCGGGAAGTCCGGGAAGCGGCGGGCGCAGACTACGTGCCAGGCGGCGGCCGCCACCACTCGCAGGGCCTCGGCGGGGCAGGGCCCCTCGGAGGCCGCCTCGCCTGGAGGATCATCACCCATGGAAGAGACGGTAAGCAAAGTCAATGGGAAAGCCAGATTCACTTAACAAAAGTATCACTAATTTAACAGCTGCAGCGATTCACTTAATGTAGAAAGAAAAAATGTAAAATGGAGCAAAACTAACTTAACAAATTTCTCACTTAGCAACAAAAATTTTAGGCTCAATTGTGGTTGTAAGTCAAGTACTACTTGTACTATTTTCTCTTCCTGTGTACTACTATTGCCCTTTTAATAAACCCTATTAAAAGTCAGGCCCCTTAGACAATTTATATATATAGCATAGGGGAGGAGTCTGTGGGGCAAGCCTGAGATAGAGAAGGGAATAGGATAGGGGAGGAGTCTGCGGGGCAAGGCTAAGGGAGAAAAGGGGATAGGATAGGAGAGGAGTCTGTGGGGCAAGGCTGAGAGAGAGAAGGAGAGAGGATAGGGGAGGAGTCTGTGGGGCAGGGGTGGGTTTCAACGAGTTCGCGGCGGTCCCCGCGAACCTGTTGGTTGGCGAACCCGGAAGTAAGTAACTTCCGGGAACAGCGAAGGGCCCGCCCGCCCGCGCTCCTTACCCAGTTTTGACGAGTTCTGCACTTCCACGCATGTGCAGAACGCATACAGCACCTGTGCGATCCTCCAGGAGCAGCTGGAGCATCGCACAGACGCTAGTATGCATGCGTGCACTGTGCATGCGCACAAGGACGCCGCTGGCCCCGTTCCAACCGAACTGGTTGGAACGGGGTGAGAAACCCACCCCTGCTGTGGGGCAAGGCTGAGGGAGAGAATGGGATAGGGAAGGAGTCTGTGGGGCAAGGCTGAGGGAGAGAAGGAGAGAGGATAGGGGAGATTCTGTGGGGCAAGGTTGAGGGAGAGAAGAGGATAGTATAGAATAGGCTAGGATAGAGGGGATTCTGTGGTGCAAGCCTGGGGGAGAGAAGTGGAGAGGAGTGTCCAATTGTAACTACTCATTAATTTTCAAGCTGTAACTGTCATAGTTTTGTAGCAGAGCACGGGTATTCAGCTATCTTATTATATAAATTACAGGTAATTCTCAACTTAAAACCATTCATTTGATGACTTATGGCACTGAAAAAAGTGACTTAGGACTGATCCTCCCACTTACAAACATTGCAGCCTCCCAACAGTCATGTGATCAAATTTGGAGCACTTGGCAACCAGCACGTATTTAAGAAGGTTGCAATACTAGAGTCCTGTGATCACCATTTGTGATCTTCCCAGCTGGCCTCTGACAAGCAAAGTCAATGAAGGTAGCCAGATTGATGTGATTTGCTTCTTCCATAGCAAAAAAAGGTCATCAAATTGACCACAACTCATTTAAAACTTGGCAACAGAAATTCTGGTCCCAATCGTGGTTATAAGCCAAGGACGAACTGCACATTAAATGCTTGAATTGGTTGTCATTTTCTAATAAACACTTCTTTATTTTATTTAACAAATGTCTTATGAGTATTCCTAGGTACAATAATAATTTCTAGGGGAGGGAGTTAATAAAATATATTGTGACTGGTCTTTGGGGATTGAGTTTTGATATGCCCTACATAGGCCCAGTGAACTGGGCTTGTGAGATTCTTATCTGTAAAGCAATTGAATATTTTTACCTACTTCTCATTCTTTTCCAACACTTTGCATAATGGTGCTTATTTCTCTAAAACGGAATTGTGTGATGGATATATAAATATGTATGTATTTCTTTTTCTGGCAGCTTCGACATCCTTAAGAAAGATTAAGAGAAGACTTTCAACCATTCCTCCCAGGGAACTATACTTTAAAATATCAAATTTCTCCAATGGGAAGTTGTCGGTCTCTTCAAATTCTTACCTATCCCATCAAGCCTCAAAACACAATTATCTTAATATAAAACAGTAGCTGGTGAAATTGTTTTAAGAAGAAAAACACATATTCTTGGTGGTGGGCTGCAGATGGTTTGTACCAGTTTGAGCGAACCGGATGTTAAGATTCTGCTCAATTCGGTGAACCAGTAAATCCCATCACTATCTGAGTCACCTTCTCCCTCACTCCCTGCCCCTCTCCCCTGGGGTTGACATTCAGGGTGGGAAAGCTGGGAGTCTCAAAATTTGCTGTTTGCTGGGAAGATGTGTAGCTAAAAGTCCATCTACATTTAGTGTAAATCTGACTTTGAGGGTATTTATTCATAACCAAACAAAAGTGTCTTTTCTGTGCAGTTTGCACCCCTTACTCGCTGAATCTGGATGTCACAAAGCAAAGATCACCTTTTGTAATTAACCCCCATGCCCTGTTTTGACTGGCAGAGTACTGCAGTAGACTGAGTGCTGTCACACCCCCTGGCCACACTCCTGGCCATGCCCACCCAGCCCCACCCACCCAACTACGCCCACCCTGCCAGTCATTAGGGCAGAGAACCGGTTGTTAAAAAATTTGCAGCCCACCACTGCATAGTCTGTATAATCTTTTCTGATGAATAGTGTAGTCAGAGCATTGTGGATAAGCAGAAGTGTCTTTAGAATTTCTTTTTAAAAGGCAACATCATGCACAGTTTGTAAATATTACATTTTCCTGCCCACTCTGCTCCTTATTTGATATGAGAACTCTCATATTTATATTTCACATTCTTTTTTTTAAGCTGCCATTCATTTAGCAGACAGAGACTATGTGGGCAAGTCATCAATCCTGTGCTTAGTTGGATGCCCTAGACTTAATTTTGAGTACAAAATCGTGACACGTGCTTGTATTGAAGGGAGCAAGTAGTTTCCATGTAATGCAAAAATCAGACATAATTGCAGCAGGCTCTTTCCACTCAAGGAGACCTTCTGTGGGTGGGAAAACTCACCTCTGCTCCTGGTGACAGGAAGCATCTCCAGTGTTTTCATGTCACTACTTCAATTCAGACACAATGGGTCAGAGGGTGGAAAAGAAAACCTGGCTCCTCAGGAAAAAATGTCAATGGTTTTTAAAATGTTGTTAAGCCTTGCCAAAGCTGTGTGTGCCCGTGATGCAGAGGATCAATAGTATGTGGGAGACTGCTTGTGAATGCAATGAAGTGAAGTGTGATAGACTCAATAACTATTTCTGGAATAAAGCTTCTCCATTAAAATAGGGGCCATTGAGTTCAAGAAGTGTTTTCCAAGCATCCACTGAGATCTTCCTGGCTCCTACACCACTTTTGCTTTCCGTTTTTATTTTCAAGTTTTATTTGTTTTATTTATATTCCATTTCCACTGAACAGTTTGAGATCTGAGTTGTAAATTTTGCTATCCTAATAATAGTGCCAGTATAATACTTCCACCCAAACAGAGGCTTTAATTGAACCACTGGCCATTTCTTTTATTTGTTTGGATAGTCAAATAAATACAAAATTATTATAATTGCGAGCTAATATATATTCACTTCTGCTGCTGTTGTTATACAAACTGCTCTACAGACTTCAAACAGTTAAAACAAGAAAGCCTCGATATTTTTCTTCAAGTTCATGTGTGCTATAATAAGAATAACATTAAGACTTATTAGGAACGAGAGAGAGAGAGAGAGAGAGAGAGAGAGAGAGAGAGAGAGAGAGAGCGCGAGAGAGAGAGAGAGAGAGAGAGAGAGATGTAAAGTTGCCTGATGCAGCACTGGCAATGCAATGTTGAACATTAAGGTGACATATTTCACTGAAGCCAGGCCCAGCTTTTAAATACATGATGGCTGTCACACATTTACAAGTTCTGGTACATTGATGCAATTTGGTACTGCAGAAAAGCTGAGCACAAAGCAAGAAAGGATGATGTGTTAAGCTAAATAGCTGGAATGCAGGATGCAAGATGGAAAGTTTGGGGAAGAAAAGTATTCTCAGACATACAGGCTTAGGTTATAGCTTAATTTGCCCTAGCCCCAAAAGATTTGGCAGTGGGAATTGGGAAGATTGGATGGATGGATGGATGGGTGGAAAAGAAGCAAGCAAGTTACTTTGGAGAAGATAAAGATAAAGAGCTACTTGAGAAATGGGTGTCCACAGAGATGGCTCAACAGTGTCAAAATGGCAGACTGTAAAGGGTGACAGAGATAAACGTAGAGAAACAACGTGATGGCAGTAAAAAACAAACAAACCATGATTTAAGCCTGGGACAAGAAAATGTTGCAAAGAAGCTTACACTGATTAGAGGTTAGCTTTCTTGGGTATGGGAGAGAGGAAAAACACTGTCTGACTTTCAAGACTATGTTACTGGAGTTGATATTAATGAAGCAAAGTTCCATTCATTTTTGTCTCCTGATCTGGCCTACCTCAAGGAGCTGACACAGCCACAGCTGAAAGATTGAAGCCTTGCACACACCCCTTTGAAAAGAATATGACAGCCATCACTGGCTTGCACAGTGGTTAGAGTGCAGTACTGCAGGCTACTTTTGCTGACTGCCGGCAACCTGCAATTTGGCAATTAGAATCTCACCAGGCTCAAGGTTGACTCAGCCTTCCGTCCTTCCGAGGTGGGTAAAATAAAGACCCAGATTGTTGGGGACAATATGCTGACTTTGTAAACCATCTATAGAAGACTATAAATCACTGTGAAGCTGTATATAAGTCTATTGCTATAACATGACCATAAAAAGGACTACTGGTTTAAGTCACATCTGCCAGTTTAACTCATTGTCAGTCATTGTGAATATATCTGGGAAATATAAAAGCACAACATTAAGGTTGCCAAGAAATACAAGAGAGAATGTCAGAGAACATTTTAAACCAGGCAAAGGAGTGCAAAGTCATTGACTCAAAGCGCTATGAAAACCTGTAGAAGCTGAAAAGCAATTTGCAGATCAATCCCAAGAGAATTGAGGACCAGAAGAAGAAGAGGAAAAATAGGTTGAAGATCTGGTGGCAGCAAAGTGCAGGAGACTTGGCAAAAGAGAATTAGGTGAATCCAAGGGGAAATATGGAAGACAATGCTTTAGTGACCAGACTATCTATTCAGTAGCTTAATAAAACATTGTGATTGTATTAATTGTATACTATACATGTGTCAGTATACACAGATATAGATAAATGCAGAAAATAATTCTTGATTATAACTAAGAGATTGTTTATTTTATTGGATGCTCGAAGGAACAAAGAAACATTAAGGATGTTTCACAGAGAAGTGGAGGTTTACATTCTGATTAACATATGAATCAGGCAGTTGCAAATCCAGCTATAATACTGGGGTCAGTCCTGACTTTCAAGAGCTTCCTAAAAAGGTGGCTATTCCAAGCAGCTTCTCTTCCAGCGCATGTATAATTTAATTACATCAAGACTGTTATAAAACTTTCAGTCAGTGGGATGGAATGCTTTATAAACTAGGCGTTAAAGATAACAAAGAATGTAACGAATCAATGGATAAGAAAAAAATTGTAATGAATCAATGAATATTTTATTTAAAGAACATGGGAATTTAAGGCATACCTTGGAATGCTACCAGTGTTACGCTCTTGATTTTCACTAAAGCACATTTTGTTTTACCTGTCCATTTCTACACACAGAATATAACAACAAGACACCTTATGGTTAAAAATATGTGATAATCACAGAGATATCCAAGACTTGGGGGGGGGGGGAGGCTCCTCATGCCTTCTCACCATATGGCATCCCTGAATTAACTATTAAATGAGACAATCTTTTGCTTAATACATCAAGGAAAGGAGGACATCACACAGTTTTTTTTTTCTTCCGAGCTATCAGGCCTCTTAATTTTTTCAATGTTAGCCTTGACTTTAATTTTGTTTTGGTTTTTGGAGGGGTTTTTTTTTTGTATTTGCATTTGTTTCCTGTTACAGCCATTTTATTAAAAGAATACATTAAAAGGGGCGTGGACACCTTGAATGTTTTCTATTGATCCAGATATTAACAAATACATTGCAGGTATTGTTTACTCCCGTTTATTGTTAGATTAATATTTTAAAAAACAAATTTTAAATATGAGAAAATAAATAATAAGTATTAAATATAATGGTGGTGGAGAGTGTCCATTCAATCTCAGAGATGATCTGGAAGAAAAATGAATTCTTAATCTTTTATTTCATGTTCAACTAAATATTACTGCATGCCAACCAGAGTCACTTCTTGTGTGATGGGCAGCTATATAAATGTGATTAAATTCCTCATGCCTTCTCACCATAACCTATCAGACCAGCCTAAGAAGCAGGTAATCCAAACAGCATCCAAGTTTGTACAACCAACATTTCTCTTAGTCACACCTACATGCTTCATTTTTTCATCTGCTTTGCAAACACCTCTCAATACACTAAAACTCCAAAAAGTAACAACGGCTATCAACAGTTTACAACGTATAGTTGCTCCAAGTAAAATTGCAAAATATTTATTCAGCCATCTGTGACTAATCTACCCTACCTTCCACAAAACATTTTTCAGGCAGCGCATAAACACATAAGATATAAACATAAAACTAAAACCAAACAACTTTGGAAAAAAAAAGATTAGTAACAGGAAACAAAGGCAAAACACTGTTTAAAAATCTTTATTGTAAGACATAATAACCCAAAAAGATATAATATAAATCTTAACCTGTTGGGGAAAATAATATAGTCTACATTGTATCTTGCTGATGAATTTTCTGGGCTTCTGCAATATATCTGGATTACCCAAGCCCAGTGACAAAACTGAGTCTTTTAGTTAACACAAAAGGAAGCAGCATTTGATTCCACACATGGTAAAGTTGTATGACAAAATACAGGTAGTCCTCGACTTATGACCCCAGTTGAGCCCAAAATGTATGTTGCTAAGTGAGTTTTGCCCCGTTTTATGAGTTTTCTTGCCACGTTTATTAAGTGAATCACTGCAATTGTTAAGTTAGTACCACAATTTAGTTGTGGTATGGAAAGCCAGAGAAGTTGCAAGCTGATGAAGAGACAATAGTTCAATGAATGAAAAGAGTATACACAGTTACCCCTGAACTTACAACTGGTCACTTAGTGACCATTCAAAGTTACAATGGACCTGCAAGAGGGCACATGATCTGGACCCAAAATTCTGACGGTCTCCCTCTCCCTACTATGGTTATATGACTGCAGTTTAGGTGCTTGACAATAAGGGGCACATTTATATCCCGTGACCATGGATTTGACAATGGTTTTGCTGAAAACTGTCAGTGACTTGCAGTTTTTGACAAAACTATGCCTGTAATCAACCATTATCAAGAGCCATGGTGGCTCAGTGGTTAAAATGGAGTACTGCAGGCTACTTCTGCTGCCTGCGGCTGCCTGCAATTTATCAGTTCGAATCCACCAGGCTCAAGGTTGACTCAGCCTTCCATCCTTCTGAGGTCTCTAAAATGAGGACCCAGATTGTTGGGGGCAACATGTTGACTCTGTAAACTGCTTAGAGAGGGCTGTAAAAGCACCATGAAATGGCATATAAGTCTAAATGCTATTGCTATTAGTTCAGATAATAACCACAACATCCACTTAATGACTGTTGTGTTCCTTTTACAACTGCCACTTTCATTTAACAATTACTGCAAAAGACATCATAAAATCAGGCTGGTCACATGAGCATCCTGTTTTATAACCTTTATGACTAATATCTGCCATGGGCAGGCTCCATTATGGTCCTCAATTACCAGAACTTGGTTTATAAGTGCAAACATATCTTACTCCACCCATGACCATTTCTTTAACGTTTGATATTTCTAAGATATACATATTTACCTCAGATTGAATGCTGAGACCTGGTAGATAAAATGCAGGAGAATGTCTTTTTCTAGGAATAGTTTGTAGACCCAAATCAGAGCAAACTTAGCACTAAATGAGAGAGTCAGAGAAACAGCTTGATAACTCTTTTTGTTTTGTTTTCCATTTGTGAGGAATAAAATGAATCCCTGTGGTTTCCATTACTCCAAATAATCCTCACACTTCAGAAATGAACTTTATTGGGAAAAGATAGAATGTGTAACTTGGCTTTTTCCTTCAGATTCTAGAGTTTTCTTTTGACACCCTTCTTCAATCACTGCAACTTGATTGGTTTTCTTCCTCCTGAATTTCTTTGTTCTATCAGGCTTCTAAAGAAAGGTATAGAGATGCTGCCATTCTGGGAAATTGCTTCTTTAAAATTCACAGGAAGTCCTAAAGAAATAAATGAAGATCTTTCCAAGGCAGCTCCGAAACATTTGCTAACCAACAAGGGAACCAAAACAACCATTTTAGGTGACCAAACCTTGTTACATTCCACTTGTAAGCTAAAAGCAATCCCACTAGGTCAAAGCAGTCAAGTATCAATTAGGAAAATTTGAGGATTTGGCCTTGTCTACATTTTAGGGGAAAAAACAACAATTTTCTCTATCAGAAATCAGGTGTCCATTTATTTGGACCAGAAATCCTTAGTTAAAAAAAAGAAGAAAGAAGAAGAAAACCAGATGTTTTCAACTACAGTTCCCATCATCCCTACCAAATTGGACAGAGCGATAGAATTAGTCTAAAATATCTGCCAAGCATTGGGCTGTCCAGCTCTTCTTCAGATTATGTTCTTATACAAATATAATTGGGGAAAAAACCAAGTGCCATTTAAGGTTGTTTTTTTTTTAAAAAAAAGTATAAACAAACACAAATTTTCATGAGGTGATTTTGAAAGAAAATGCTGCTAATTTACAGAAACAACATGCAGTAGTTTAGACTGATGAGAAACAAAGGTGAACTGATGTAGACCGGAATTAGTGTGATCTATCTATTCTATTTTGTTCCCCTTGTTGTCCTACCGTTAACAGCATTAGGATGTTGATAAGAAAAACAGGATGACGAGAATCAGTACTCCAGATGAATCTTTTCCATCATTTGCTTTTCATTTGTTTTGTTTTAAAACAAGGGAATGCTCTTGGCTGCAATTCCCCACAGTCTTCCTAGAGAATAAATCTTATTGAATTCTGGAGGGTTTACACAACTGGAATTTTATTGATAACGAGAGATCTCACATTTGGTTTGGCCCAGAGGATGTACTAGGGAAAACTGATCTATTTCATGCTTTTGAATACATTTGTCTGCTGTCTAATTAAGGAACATGTGCAAGATAAGTCATAGCTTATTTTGTTCTCACAAGCTGGGGTAGGGGTGGGGAGGGAGAACCAGATTGTTCGCAAGCTAATATTAGTCTGGTAAGATGACACCATCATTGTATTCCTATCAGCTGGAAGGATGTCACACATTCTCTTGTAAGGAAATTTGCTTTCTCTCTTTCCCTCCCTCATTCTTTTTTATTCAACACAAAGATTTAGCCACAATCTGTGATGCCAGTACTTTGCTGGAAGGAATAGTTCAGGAGCTCTACTGCTGTGTTATTATCTGGGATCCATTATGTTTTACATTTTTCAAAAATCTTTAAGCTAGATCTTTGACATTCAACTGCCTATAAAGACATACACCACCTGATGGGAAGCTTTGATGTGCATTTTGAGGATTAAATAATCTAGATGGAAGGCAATGTGTCTCCAGCCAAGAAGAAAACCATGGAGGAAATTTTGCCTCCTGCCGTTTAGCACCACTGGCAGTCAATACCTTTTAGCTTACCCTTTAAATTTGATTTCATACATATTTACAGACTATTTCTTCCTCTTACGATTAATTCTTTGGAGACCAAATTAAGAACAAAGATAGCAAGAAGAGGCTTCATCAAATAAAAATGTAAATATGCTGCATCTCATTTGCAGATGAAGAAGCTTTATTTAAATATTTTCTCAAACAGAATATCATTATCACTTGCAACTGAAGAACAGTAATAGCCTAACAAGCCAGCAAAAACCCATTGGGATGTCAAGGAATGTATGCGTTCTGGTAATGTCGTTTAAATCCATCCCCCTCCCTGGATTTTTCTGCCTCTTTAGCCAAGGGGGGAAAAGAAAGATGGAAGGAAAAGCATCGATAATTCTGTGTCAGTATCTGATACCTAACCTCATTAAGGCAGATGGAATTAAAGGATTATTATTGTTATTACTGTTGTCACTTTTAAAATACCACAAGGTATTCTTTGTGGTACAAAAGTATTAGTTAGCAATATGACCTTTTGAAACTTGTGAATCGGTTAAAAAAATATATATCTTAAAGTGACTTAAAAGGAAATCCTTATTTTGTGGATTATCAGCATCCCGAATGCCTTTAAAGTCAGATTTTCTTCCTTCCAGTGCATTCTGCTAAAACATATTAAAAATGACAGGACAAGAGAAGTGACCACTCTGCAAAGCCAGAGCTGTAGATGCTGCAACAATGATACCCACACATGTCTGCTCGACAAGTGGCAGAACATTTCGTGCCCATATAGCCTTACCAGCCATATCATGGCCAGGGCTGGCTTGCTGCTTGCATTGCTGCCAGCATGCTTTGTGCATGCTTTGCATGCATGCACAGTTGACTATCAATTATTCTGGGCATGCACCTAATATTAAAAATTAACTTTAAAAAATGCAATGGCATCAGCAATCAGGGAATTGGTTTGGGGGCGTGGCCAACCTAGGTCGCTGCCAGTTTGGGCGACCAAGGCCAAAATACCACTACTGCCTTGCCAGAACCTGTAGCAACCTATCTATGATCATGGCCAACCCACAAACTGTTAGATTTCAAGTTCCTCTTCAAACACGATGGACAAACATCATACTTAAAATGAATCATTAGTCTTTCTCCAATCAAGTCCTGCTGATTTTTGTTTAAATCAATACTCTAAATTTCAAAGTCCTCTTATCAATTGTCAAGATTATTTAAGGCACCCCAGTGAACCTGAATTTTAACTGTTATCATTTTATTTGTGGTGTTATACAAAGGGATTAAAACATCTGTCAGAACATTAAAAACTTAAAAGAGTATTGTTACTTCAATGTTAAAACTAATATGGGGGAAGTTAATTAATACAAATTAGAAACACTGACATTAGCCAGATTTAGTTTATTCCCTGCCTACTTAAATAATAATAGGGAATCAGGCCACTGAGATGATAATGTTATTTACACTTATCTTCACAATCCTTTTAATTGTGTGTATTTTGTCCAGTATAATACCTCTGAATGCATATGTGTGTTGTGCTCTTCTGAATGCTCAGAAAAGTACAGTCTGCATTGCAAAATTCAGAATAATATACATGACTGTTGAATAGCTATACAATTTTAGAAAAATACAAACTAAGCATATTTGTATGAAATCCAATTAATTTCCCCAACTCTGGTCTATAGAATAGAATAGAGCTAGAAGAAACCTTGGAGGTCTTCTATTCCAACCCTTCCTCAAGCAGGAGATCCTATCCCATGTCAGAGGAGTGGCTGTCCAGTCTCTTCTTAAAAAGCTTCAGTGATGAAACATCCACAACATTTTGAAGGCCAGCTGTTCCACTGGTTAATTGTTCTCATTGTTAGAAAGGTTATCCTTAATTCCAGTTGCTTCTCTTCTTGGGTAGTTTACATCCATTGTTTCTTGTCGTGCCCTTTCATGCTTTGAAAAATAAATTGATCCCCTCTTCTTTGTGGCAGCCCCTCAAATACTAGAATACTGCTGTCATGTCCTTTATTTCTCTAGGCGAGCCAAACCCAAATCCTATAATTGCTGTAAAGCAAGTGAATATCCGAACATTATGGGATAACTGAGTGAACAAATGAGAAAAAGAGAAAGTGAATAATTAAGTAAATAATGGATAAGCTAAAATATTGCTAAGTAAATGTTGAAATTGCATTCCAGAAGGATTTGATTTCAGCTTTCATAGGTTTGGGTTTGTGGGAAAGAAAATCAATATGTATGTGGATTGTTTTGAGTTCTGCATGGTTTATTTATATAATGTGTTGCTTTTTTTGTCACTGGAACTTCTTATATATCTTTAAGTGTTGCTAAAGTCAAGAATTCAAAAATGGTCATCTCAGTTACAACTCGTATCAATGGCACTTGTTTCTATATATGTTATTTTCAGAAGTTATACTGAAGCAGCCCCATGTAGTTTAGTGAGTCTGAATCTCACCTAAGCTCTGGGTTTTTTTAAATTAAAAAAATCTATATTGAGGTTCAAATGTAAAAAGTGTCACTGATTAGCTAGTATGGTTCTACACCAATGATTTCAGAATAAGGCAATGATTTCAATTTTTGCAAGTTAGTGAACAGAGACTGAACAAACATTCATTGAGATGTTGGTTATCTCTAAAGCTAAATAAAAATATTTGCTCTATTCAGTCAAGAAATGTAAGAATAAGGCTTCTAAATGGTAGGCCTTGAATTTTCTGGCAAGTGATCCAGGTCAATAAAGAGAGAAATTGAAAGGACAACCATTTCTATCCTTGGCTCTGAATGCAAAATAGTATTTTAAGTATTTAAATAAACAAGTAAGGGAATAAGTACTTTGATTAACTAAATCAGTGCTGATGAATCCCATTGTTCTCCTTTCTGAGTACTTGATGGGAAGTATTCACATATGAATGATCCTATTGTTCAATAGATTATTGTTAATTGTTTGTTTGTTTTGACTTCCATTTCTCTGATGCATATTTTTTTTAAAAAGAATGGAGCATAATTAGTAAGTGGGGGAAAAAATCCTTTTAGTCAGATAATAATAACAACCTTCCAAAGAAAATGTTGCATAAATAGTGAAACAAAATTCAATTTTTAACAATATATTATATATTAGGCCTCTTCAGTGCTTCATGTTTGTTTCAAATAACCTGCTTCAAAAAATGCAGGAGTTGAAATGAACTTCTTAAGGCATGTTTTTAAAGCAACTGTCTCTTTTCAGTTCAGAAAGTAATTCCAGAGGTCAGCCTCATGATCTGCACAAAAGAAAAAGCAGTTGTAAGGTTTTGTGGATAGGTGCTATGCTCACACTGCACCTTTTTAGAACTGAAAATGAACTCTGGGAGAGCAGTTATATATATAACTTAGATGAAACACAGTTATATAAATATTGGGGGGGGGAAACCAAAAGAAGTAGAGAAATAATACTTAATTAATCAGTTTTTTTTTTTTTAAAAAAAAAAGATCTCTGAACCATTTATGCCTTTTTCAAGATTTATAAAATGTGAAAATAACACAACTTGGATTTTTAGAGTTCTTTTTAAATGCTTTGCTATATCCAAACCCTAAAAAGACATAATATTAACTGACAAGGCTCTGGAACTTTGGTTTATTAGGTTTTACCCAGAGAGATGCCGTAATACAATTTTGTACTTGTATTCAGAGAGCAAATATTTTAAATAACCCAGGTTCCTATCACCTGAGTTAACAGATGTTACTTTTTGCAAAAATGCAAATTCCTTGAGAAGCAGTATGTGTTCAATATTCTTTGCCCTGACTGAATGTGCTGTGAGGTTTTTTTCTTTTCTTTTCTTATTATGGATGCATGCACTTTTAGCTGGATAGTCTTAATTTATATTAATAGTATCGGTATTTAAGTCCATTAATTCCTTTCAAACTTAATATCTTCCCCACTGGAAAGAACAAATCAACTTTTAAAATGTCTTCTCTGCCCCTCAAAAACTATTGCTGGGTTTTAAATTTATGTGATGCTTAGACTTAAGAACCTGTTTAATGTCTTTGTCACTGCTGGTATACCCATAATTTATTATCTTGACCCAAAGGTTACATCTGCTGATGCAACAAAGGGTAAATAGATTTACAGAATGTCTCTGCACATGGAATGGGTAGAATCTATATCATCACCAAGCTACTGCTAAAAATCTTTAGGGGCAGAATACAGAAGGAGTGGATAAACAAGTGGGTAATTAAAGGAGGTAATTAAAAAGAATCTAAGTTGGGCAGATTGAAATCATGACACTCTAGTTCTGTAGAAGTATAGCTATGAATCCATGGACAAAATTGTAAAGATTTGAACTCTCCTTTTGTTCTCCTATCATAACTGCAGGGACGTGCAGTCACTAGAGGCAAGGGAGGCGTGGCCTCACCAGTCATGAGGAAAAGAAAAGAATTTTAAAGAATTTTTAAAAAATAATTAAAGCCAAGGTAGTTGCTACCAGATTCACAGTGACTTGGAACAGTGCTTAGTGTTAACTATAGGAGGAGGCCAGAGAAATAGGGGCCTCCTATGCATAAGCAATTTTTTGCCTTTTAAGAGTTAAGCAAGGGTTAACAAGCAAAAAATTTCGTATGCAAAGGAGGCACGTGTTCTCTCGCCTCCTGTAGAGGCCATTTTTAGAGGCTTTTTAGAGTTCTCTGGGAGCAACTAGCTCAGTCTGACTCAGAGCTCTGGCAGAATCACATTGCCTTTTCAAACACACACACACACACACACACACACACAGAGAGAGAGAGAGAGAGAGAGAGAGAGAGAGAGAGAGAGAGAGAGAGAGAGCTGGATAAAAGTACATAAGCCCAGCTTCACTGATTACAACATGATTCACCTGCAATCAAAGGTTCCAATTGGAAGGCAGCAGGAGAAGGGGGGGTATGGCAGAGGAGGTGCTTTCAAGCCTTTGGAAAATATATCCAATCCAACTTTTGTGTTTGTGTTTGTTTGAGAGTGAATGTTTGAGTGAGAGAGGGATCCAATTTCTCTGTGTGCATGTGTCTGTTTGAGAGAGGGGGGAGGCAGGGAGAGAGGGAGGAAGGAGGGGGAGGGAGAAGAAAAAAAATGGGAAAACTTATTTTGCAAGGGGGAAAAATGCTGTCACTTTAAATCGGAACTGAGCATGCCTGGCTGTGGAATTCTGGGAGTTGAAGTCCACAAGTCTAAAAAGTGCCTCACCAGCCATAAAGCTGACCGCACGTCACTGCATAACTGTGTTTCAAGATGACTTTTTCAGCTTTCAACTTGAAATCATTGTTCTGAAGGCCCGGCATAAATAAGATGAGCCCAGAAATGTATAAATCTCCATCATTTTAAGAAAGTTTTGACAGTAGATAATGATATGAGTACAAGGCAGAAGAAAAGCAATGGTGTTTTGATCATGAGAAAGAAAGGGTTAAGGTTGACCTTTATAGAAATATATTTCATTCAGCCTGTGTTTTTTTTTTTAAAAAAAAGCACTGTTTCCTATTTCTGTGGATGAAATGTGTTCCGTGTTAATAAGAAGTTTCCTGAATGTTAATGTCTAATTCATGAGAGGAAAAAAATTGTCACCTACAAGGGTATATTTAAAAAAGGAAAAAGAATATAACTATACAAATAGTTTGTATAATGACTTTACAAACATGAATTATACAAATGAGCATTTCCATATCCTCGAAAGTTTTTTTTTTTTACCAGTGGTAATGAAAAGGGGAATTAAATTGTGCTTTTATTTTGCTGTTCTTATCTCCTGAGGCTAATTTAGGCCTTAAGAAGAAAAAAACCTGTAATACTCATTCATTTTTCTCTGCCATGTTGTATGTTATTTTAAAGGTAATATCTTGGCTGTCCTTGCTTTTAAATGTAGATTTATTCTCTCTGGATGAAGGTAGGTGAAGCAGCTGCAGTGGAAAATATGAAAAATTACCATTATTATTTTTTTCTTTGGGAACCCCTCCTTTATCTTACCTCTTCAGATAAAATTAAAGCATTGTTAGTGGTTGTAGATGTCCTTAGGCATCAAATGACAGTGTGCCACGGAGACCTTTTTGTATAAATAACTAACTTTAATTTTAGCCTATATTATCCACCTAGCCAATCCAGCCTGATCTCCAAATGCTAAGCAGATTCATATTCAAGGAGCTCTACGGTGCAGTGGCATTCATAACAAAGCAGTGACATTAAAATGACATGTCTATCATCATGTTATCCTGCAAATGATGTGATTATGGAGTTACGGTAGGGCATCTGATACAAGAATGTGTTGTGTTATTTGCAAGATGACGTCAGGATGCATCATTTGTTTCTTCTTGCTCCCCCATGGATACTGAGAAAAAGCAGGGCATTTTGTGAGGGAGGGAGAGAGGGAAGGAGGGACGGAGGAGGGACGGAGGGAGGGAGGAAGGACTTGCATACTCTGCCAAGAAAATTGCATACATTTTTAGAAACAGCAAATAGAACTTATTGTACATTTTCATTACATCTAGAAAATATATTCTTTGGCAGGACAAGCAATTAGTATATAATTTAGAAAATTGTAAAGATATTGCACGTAATTACATATTCCACATGATGAGTCTATAATTCTGCTTTAATAATTTCATTCTTTTGTGTTAATTGTATTTACTTGCAAAATGCCCTAAGATATGTGTGTGTGTGTGCACGTGCGCGCATGTGCTCACGTATACAACTGTATATGTAATTCCAAAGTAGTAGACCTACATTGAAATGGCTTGTGGTTTTAGTATTTAACCAGTGGGCACCATGACAAGATTTCAGAAACTCAAGTGGGACAAAATTAATGCCTGAAGCTTTGGGGAAAAAACCAACACCACGTATGCATTAATACATAAATAAACTAGATTCATCTGCATAATCTATTTAGGACATATCATCATTACCTTGGTGCAGAAAGTTGTTTCCATATTTTTGAAGGAATAGCATATACACACATAATTGCCGTTAAATCATTTAAACTGACAGGAATAGACATAGAAGTAAGCATATTTGAGGACTTGTTTTTCCAAATGTGATTTTTTTTTCTTACAGATTTAATTCACTGTACAGGAAAATTATGTACCCTAGGAAAGATTTAAATGCATCCAAGACTGTGCATGGAATTTGATTTAAAACATCCCCCATTCTGACAAAACTAAATTTATTTGGAAAATACATTAGGAAGAGGCTATTGGTTATCCTTTTAAGGCTGACCTGAACAATTTAGGAAATGCTCAAGAATATCATTTTAGCACTAAGCATCTCTACTTGGAACAATAAATATCTGACATCACCTTTAAACTAAACATTTCTGAAAATGCCCTTGGATCAAGTATTCAAACTGAGAGGAAAATCTGTGAAACTTAAAAAAGTAATACAGTGATGGATATATTCATAAGGATAATTTTCTTCCCTCTGAACACAAGCAACTTTACTTGAAAATATAATAGTAATAATAAAACAAGTAGTATTTTCAATGTATTCTTTGGCAAAAATTTATTGCATTCACATTTCTGAGTGGATCTATATGTTCTGTAAGTGTGTGAAAAGAGAAAGGAATAATATGGACCCTTTAAACTACGTTCAAACCCCAATTCAAGGAATTCCAAACTATGTTGCTTTAATTTATGAGTTTATTATGCTAGTAATATATAGTTTCCATTAAATGAAATTGGAATAGAATATAGTAGAGGTTTTTATGGCCCCACCCATTGTCTTTGAAGTGAACATAAGAACATAAGCAATATCCTGGATCATACTAGACCCCTGGCCCATCTAATACAGCAGTTATTTTTTTATACTCATAATAGCAAACCAACTGCACAAGGAAGCTTATGAGTTTCCCAACAGACACAATCACACTTTCATGAATGCTAATAGCTATTTATATTCATGACTACCAACTCTTTGTTTCTGAAGCCCACCAAAGGTGATAGCCAAAATTTGCTACTTTATACGTTATATCTTTTTTTTTTAAAAAAATTGTCTGTTCTGATGCTTTCAGAATTTAGGTTCATTGGGTGACTTATGGTTTTAGTATTTTGCGAAGGGAAAAATAGCTTCTCCTCATCCACTATTATCTACACAATGTATGACTTTGTACACCAAAGCATCTCCCTCTTCGCTACTTTTCTACACTAAAAAGCTTCAAATGTTGGAACCTTTCCTCAAAGAAATTCTGTTCCAGTCTATTGAACATCTTAGTTGCCTTCATGTAAACCTTATCTAGCTGTATTGTATACTTTTTTGAGATGGAGTTTCTATGGAGATTCAGGTAATGGTTGTCCCAAAGGTATTTTTTTCAAAAAACAACGACAACTCATCTTTTCCTTGCAGACATTTCACTTTTCATCCAAGAAGCTTCTTCAGTTCAAGAAATTTTGATTCTCTGGACACTTAACCCCATATTTATTTGGGATTTGCTTTCATCAGAAACTCATTGAGATATCATGGCTGAATAAGAGATTCCACAGTCTTTATGAGTCAATGAAATTTGACCATTCCTTTCCAGCCATGACATTGTGAATTATCTGCTCCATGTTTACATTACGGATCTGTCCAGCTTAAGAACTACTGGTCCAAATTAGTAAACTACATCCCTTGCATCTTAGGAAAAAACCCTAGAGTAAATGTTCTCCTTTCTATTATACATTCATCTCTAACACACCTTGGAACATTATAATGTGAACCATACAGAATAAACAAAGCTTTTAATAGTAGAAAAAGCAAAGGATCTGCCAATGACCTGTAGAATACCTGAAGACTGAAGCTTACTAAGTGCAGCAATAACTCAAAATTTAACTTGGATTGCAAAGACATAAATATACATTACAGGGAATGAGTACATCTCTTAAAATAGAAAAGTTCAAGTCAAATGTTAAAAATAGAAATATATTAAACTTTATCTTGTATGAAAGTTACAAGTGTTTTAAACTGATACATGTTGTATCAGTAATGTACATTTGAAATTGATTTCTTTTCCTTTGGTTCAATGGTGAAAGTACTACTTATTGATAGAGCTCATTAATTCAAACTCTTAATTAAGTAGATTAAATGAGGTTTAAATTTAGATTTATTAGTGTACGTCTTTGATGCTAATTAAAGACCAATTGATAATGAAAAAAGAGTTTTGCTGAATTTGTAGCTGTTACAACATATGTAGGGGAAGTGGATGGGAAAAAAGAGAGAGGGAAAGTATTTCTTTTTAACGTAACAACATAGATAAACGCAACAGCAGAAGTTGGTTCAACAAATGCATTTTTCCTTGTCTAACACTTTTATAACATATAACTTATTCTATAACACAGTTTATAAATCAAAAGTTCTGCTAAGTCCATTTAGCCTATTTAAAGTGTTAAAATACATTATTAATCATTCAGATACTGTCATGCTGGAAAAATACTAATAAATGTCTATCTGTATTTATTAAGTTTTATAACATGGTTTAATGTACGCAGATGCTAAATTTTATTGCCACATGAGCACAAATTTCTGTCAGCACAACTGTATAACCACACATAAAGTAAAGATGCTAAAAACAATTCAAGCAGATGGCCAACGATCACATCAATATAGAAATTCTTAGTCTACATCTTATTATGTACAATTCATATAATTTTATACAAGTGGCTGTTCAGTCTCTTCTTAAAAACCTCCAGTGATGAAGCACCCACAACTTCTGAAGGCAAACTGTTCCACTGGTAAATTGTTCTCACTGTTAGGAAGTTTCTCCTTAATTCTAGGTTGAGTCTCTCTTTGATTAGTTACCACCCATTGTTTCTTGTCTTGCCTTCTGGTGTTATGAAAAATAAGCTGATCCCCTCTTCTTTGTGGCAGCCCCTCAAATACTGGAACATAGCTATCATGTCACCCCTAGTCCTTAATTTTTTCTAGACCAGCCATGTTCAATTACTACCACCGTTCTTCATATGTTTTAGTCTCCAGGACCTTAATCACCTGAGTTGGTCTTTTCTGCTCTTGTCTCAACATCTTTTTTGTAATGTGGTGACCAAAACCAGATACCGTATTCTAGGTGTGGTCTTACTAAGGTTTTATAAAGCGGTTCTGATATTTCATGTGATCTTCACTTTATGCCTCTTTTTATATAACCAAGGGTTGTATTAGTTTTTTTTTGGCTGCTACCTCATACTGCTGACTCATATTCAAATGATCATCTACTAGGACTCTAAGGTATCTCTCACAGTTATTATTTTTGAGCCAGATTTCACCTAATGTATACTTGTACATTTGTTTTTTCTTGCTTAAGTGTAAAACCTGTTTTTTTCTTCTACATTAAATTTTATTTTGTTGAATAGGGGCCATTGTTCAGGTCTGCCAAGATCCTTTTGGATCCTTATCTTATCTTCTAAGGTGGTGACTATTCCTTCCAACTTAGTGTCATCTCAAAATTTGATGAGTTCCACTTCCATTACCTCATCTAAGTAATTTATGAAGATATTGAAGAGCATCAATACTGACCTAAAATGGAACCTTATGGTACCGCACTGCTTACCTCCCTCCATGTAGATGTAATAGCAAAAAGGACTACTCATTGAGTATGGTTTGTTAGCCAGTTACAAATCCATCTGATGGTGATGCTGTCTGTCCCACATTTTTTCTAGTTTACTCAGAAGTACATTGTGATCTACTTTATTGAATGCCTTACTGAAATCAAAGTATACTATGTCTACAGCATTTCACTTGCACCTGACAAGAACAAATCATGCAATACTAGAGAAAATAAACTAAACTTATTACAGGAAGCTGTAATAAAGAAACTAGGACTTAAATATTTTTTGGCACAGATTGTGAAAATAAGAATTATTATAAATGGTCCTGATGCCTGAAAAAAATTAAAGGTAATTGGAAAGAAACTGACAAAAGACATGATGACTAGATACTAACACTAATAGCACAAGCACAACCTAACAAGAATTAAAAGAAAATATTTAATTTAATTTATATCACACTTTTATTACTTTATCATAATACCTAATATTCCTACTCGTGATGTGGATTGGGTGGAGAGAGAGTGATTGGCCCAATGTCACCCAGCTGGATTTCATGCCTAAGGCAGGATTAGAACTCAGTCTCCTGATTTCTAGGACAGCACTTTAACCACTACACCAAACTGGTTCTCTTAATGTGAACATATTAAGATGTTGCATTTTGACCAGTGTTGTCTTCAACAACAATTAACTGAACTGTTTCTCATAAAAACAACAATAAACTAAATTTATATAAATTTAAAGATGAATTGACTGAGTTGATAAAAAATATCATACATGAGAGAAAGTTCTGCCAAACATTGTCTATTAGGGTATGATGAATCAAAAAATCTGAACAGCTAAACAGCAGCAGCAACAATGTAAGTTATACTACTTTTTTCTATCTTTCAATTAAACCCAAATGGTGAGGTTGTTAAATTAAAATTTGTAACAACTGCAGTTTTGAAAGCCTGCCTATGAAATATTTTTTGCAATATCCTTGAGGATTGTTCTTGCTCACATCTCTGTTTCAGCTATTATCTTATCAAAATATTAATAGGAAGAAGCAATAACAAAAATAAAACTCTGTTTTCCCCAACCCTGTATTCTTCATATATTGGACTTCAAGTCCCCCAAATCTTAGACAAGATAGTCTTTTACTTCAGTTATGACAGCTGGAGCCAAATACCCTTGGAGGATACAGATTAAGGAAAACTTTTCTAAATGGACATTATATTAAGGCTGTTCATTCATTCATTCATATTGGATATTGTACAGTAGTAATGTTACTCCCTTGTCACAGGAAATTACACCATCTGTTTTAATTCTGTTTAATTCATTTGTCAATATTGAGCTTTTAGCTGCGACAGAAATGGTAGGATTGATTGGCAAAAGAAAAAAGAGAGAAAAATACATGTGTTAATAAGAACAATTTCTGGGGTTTTACTATACAATAATGTATAAAAAGTTCATATAGCTTCAGATTGTTCCAGTCTCCTATTCGCTCATGATTTCTTACTCAATACACTGAAGGATCAAACAAAAATCCTGCATAAATTGGAACAGATTCTGTACATCAACTTACCCATAAAGCCCAATTCATATTCAGAAAATACACGGCCAATAATATCAAAATGTCAAGAAATTTAAAAAAAGAATAAAAAGGTTTCTCTTGAGTTGCCTTTCTCCAGGCAATCTACTATGTGATCAAAACTATTTCTTTGCCAACCATTTTTGTTTTAATTTATTTGACAAAAACCACAATTATTTAAAAATCAACAGGCAAGACTGAAACAAAGAGTGAATTAGGCTGGAGACAAAGGTGGGTAAGGATACTTCTCCTCTTTCTGATACCCCCTTTTTATTACTGTAACCAGTGACGTGCGGTGAGCTTTATGGCTGGTGAGGCAGCAATTTTTTTAGACTTGTGGACTTCAACTCCCAGAATTCCAAAGCCAGGCTTGCTCAGTTCCAATTTAAAGCAACAA
This sequence comes from Thamnophis elegans, assembly GCF_009769535.1. NCBI lineage: Eukaryota > Metazoa > Chordata > Lepidosauria > Squamata > Natricidae > Thamnophis > Thamnophis elegans. The sequence continues at coordinate 17,553,930 of NC_045545.1, read as the reverse complement.
CATTTTTCCCCCTTGCAAAATAACTTCTCCCTCCCGCTCCTTCCTCCCTCTCTCCCTCCCTCCCCCCTCTCTCAAACAGACACACGCACACAGAGAAGTTGGATCCCTCTCTCACTCACTCTCTCTCAAACAAACACAAACACAGAAGTTGGATTGGATATATTTTCCAAAGGCTTGAAAGCAGCGCCTCTGCCATACCCCCCCTTCCCCTTCTGCCTTCCGATCGGAGCCTTTGATTGCAGGTGAAGCCACGTTGCCTTTTTAAACTTGTAATCAGTGAAGCTGGGCTTATATACTTTTATCCAGCTCTGTCTGTGTGTCTGTGTGTCTGTGTTTGTGTGTGTATGTGTGTGTGTGTGTGTTTGAAAAGGCAATGTGGTTCTGCATGCAATCAAACTTTTTGAATTCTTCCCCCCTCCCCACACACGCAACTTTTTCAGCTGTTTCAGAGAGGATTTCAACTCTGCTTTTGCCTGCCCTCATGAAAGGCCAGAGCTCTGAGTCAGACTGAGCTAGTTGCTCCCAGAGAACTCTAAAAAGCCTATAAAAATGCCCTCTACAGGAGGCAAGAGAACACGTGCCTCCTTTGCATATGAATTTTTTTTGCTTTTTAGCCCTTGTTTAACTCTTAAAAGGCGAAAAATTGCTTATGCACAGGAGGCCCATAGTTCTCTCGCCTCCTCCTATAGTTAACACTAAGCAGACTCCAAGTCACTGTGACTTGGAATCTGGCAGCAACTACCTTGGCTTTAATTATTTTTTAAAAAATTCTTTAAAATTCTTTCCGTTTCCTCATGACTGGTGAGGCCACGCCTTCCCTGCCTCTAGTGACTGCACATCCCTGACTGTAATATTTATATTTTATTTAAAAAAGCATAAACTTTCATGAGCTGCAATATTCTCTGTGATCCGATAACAAGAGCTGCAAGTGAAAAAAAGCCTATGTCTGATTTTTGTGTGTGTGTGTGCTACAGAGCCCTCTTCCTACAAATATCCTCTTATTTGCTTTCTCTTTATAGCAGTCTCCTTTTCCCAGGTAGCTGGCTTGTAGGATAACAGACCATACCCTGGTGTGATTTTTGTATAGGCCAGAGGACAATGTTCACAATCAGAAAGATAGGCTGCTGGGCTCTGGTCTGGATAATCAATGTCCAATAAAAGGCTGGAGTTGGATTGACACCAGTCACTCTTAATGCTGACTTTACAGTTTAACTATTATTGCTGCTGCCCTGAGATGAGAAAAGTGGAAGCTAAATTATTAACTGAACAAATAGTATTGATAGTCTGCACACAAGATAGCAAGAAACTGCAGATCTTATAAACAAACATTTATTGATAGAATGCAGGGTGTACCTGAACTTTTTGTGGTATAAAAAAGGAACAAAATAATCCTGGCTGAATCCATTCATGCTTAATCACATCTTTAACTTCCAGCCTGCAATTACAATTTGTGACCTTGCCTTAAAGAAACACAATCTTATCTCTATACACAACACATTGCATTCTTTCTCACTTCCAGACCGAGTAATCAATTGTTTCGATAACATTGCTTTCTTTAGGGTCCCATTGTGGCATTTATCCTTAACATAGGCATGGGGGGATAGTTGGGACCACCAGTTAAGGGCTCTCTCTGCATTCCCTTCTTGGGAACAGATTGCATGAGGCTGTGTAGATATTGCCTGGCTGATAAAGAAAAGAAGAAATGGTTGGTCATGAAGAGTGCACCTTGGGACTGAAAAAGTCACTAGTTGACTCCAGTGAAAAGTCAAGGGCAGGTGAGTGTCTTGCTAGTAGTCATTGTGTCACCTCCAAACCTGTCCATCTCTTATTTGTAAATAGGAGTCCAGTAAATGCCACTGTAGAGAATGTGTCCCACTGTAATTCCCATCCACAATTCAGAGTCCTATGGATAAAACAAGTGTAAATTTACAGGTACCAGTACTAAATCTTATTGTTTCCCTTTCTAGAGTTGTGAATTTATGACTAGAATTTTCAGATTACAGCTGTGTGCTTCAGAAGCATTAGAATGCTGTCCTTTCAATTATATTTTCAGCTATATATGCTAACATGGGGCATTGGCCAAATGAATCCAGGGCTTCCCAGAGGGTTATATGTTTTTTTGTTGAAGATAATAACCACTCTTTAAGTCAACTGACTGACCAACAAAGGTCAGAAAGAAACTAAAAAGGAAGTGGCTGTAGAAGCTAGGTTTCTGGTATCACTCATAACCAAAAACCACATTGCAGAATAATCGTCAAGCCCAAAGACAGAGTGGAAGGGAGTGTTTCCATAGCAGAGTTGTCAAATCAATTTTAGCCGAACAAATTATTGTCTCCAATCAAAGTACCTCAGGACTCTTCCTTCCAGCATCTCATGGTAGGTCAGGTGCCTGGTGTCAGGTGCCAGGTGTCAGGTCAGAAAGAAGAAATATCCTTTCACACTGGGACATTTAAAGCCAGACTTAAGCCACTGGACCAATGGACTGGCTTTGAATGAGATAAGGACGGAGTTGTGAGGACACATGTCATTAGCAAACATTAAATAGGGCATGCTCATGCCACAGTAACTAGGATGTATGAGTGAGTCCTTGAAGCAATATTATGGAGGCTTTCTTTAATGCTTTGTGGATTCCATATACAGTAGCTTGGTGGTACAATGTAGTCTCAATTTTATAGACCTCCTGTGGAGCTAAGGATAGATGAACTTGTCTGGTCTGCATTACTTCTACTCTTTCTTCTTTATGAAAAAAATCCTCGGAAAAAAATATATATGAATTATCACTCCACTGAGTTTTCTCTGGATTTTGTGGAGCAATTCTTTTTCAGTTTGATGTGAATAATTGCATTTAACATTTCTTAACAGTGAGAGAGAAAAATGAATTAAATGCTCGTGGATGAAGTGTAAGATGTTTGCACTTAAAAATGGTTGCAACCTGAAAAACAAGTACAAATACAATCCTATATAGCTAACTCATGAAAAGTTCTCAAGACTGAGGCTGAAAAACAGAAGCCTCTTTCATAAGATTAAACAACGTCAAAGAAACTAAATGACATATTTCAATACAGTATCTACGTAAATAAAGCATGTAAATGTGTATGTTTTCTCTAGAATATTTATTTTTCCAAATGTATATATATATACACACACACATGCATGTATGCATACAATTTATTCTCTTTGTTTAAATGGAGAAATTATCTCAATTGTTGGAGGGTTGTTGTGAATTTAGGTGAAATTACCATGCACTACTTGATTTCTAAAGAACAAAGCTTCCAAGTTTCCAGGCTCAAAGCATTTAAGAAACCAAATATTTACCATCTTCTAAAAGTGTGTACTTCCTGCACACTTAGATAAAATACAGATGCTAAGTCACTGGCCCGCAAGAGCCTTCCACAAATCTATAATAAAAATAATTAAATCAGTGAGCTGTGTTTAGATCAGTTTTTCTTGTCAGTTGCTGAGAACTCTGGGAATTCAGGATCACAAAAGGATCATTTGGAGTCCATTTGGCAAAAATGTCAGAAACTTACTGCTCTTGGGAACATCCTTTTTCAATGACATTAATAGCTCTAGATGGAAGTGAAAAGCACCATACGTTAAGAGTTTCCTGCAAAGTTCCCAATAAGAAAGGAAATAAATTCAACTTGTCAGATCAGTTTGTGGGCCAGTCAAGCAGGATTTTATCAGAGCCTTAAGTGGTTTGCAAAACCGTGCAGGTATCAACCAATAGGTGGCTGTAGTTTTTGATAATTCATTTCTCCATCCTTTCTCTGAACGTTCTTGTAATCTCAATTATTCAGTGATGTATAATTCACTAGCATTCGGCGTTAAAACTTGTGTTTTCTTCATAACAAGAATTATTTATGATTTTCTATCTGTAAATCCTATTATAGTTCTAGAAAAAATGCCAGCTGATGGAATGTAGTTACTTAGATAATGAACTCCAGGTTCAGCGTATGGTTTTACTGCTTCTTTTCTTTTCTATACTGTATTTGCTGCTTTTCAGATGTTCTGAATGTCTGCATTTCTTTTCCACTAGATATTATCAGAACTTCAACTGGATCTTACTATTTTCTAAAAGGAGCCTGAGTGAACAAATAGCATTAAGAGTTGTTTTATTCATTTCAATAGACCAAACTATCATATCTGCTTGTTAGCATGAATCTCCAATAAAGCCCAAGTGTCTTGAATGTTTCTAAAACCTATGGGGGAAAAAAAAGATACGTTCCAAGTTTCTTTCCAATATAATATCCAGGCCCACAGGAAAAAGGAAAGGTAGTTGTGTTCTCTATTGATTAAACAATTAGGAAGAATTAGGTCTAGGGAAAAATGTTTTTTAACCAAATAGTCAACTGACAGAAAATTGTTTCTTTAAAAGTAGACATTTGTCCTGCAATCTGGGTGCATTTATGGAACTTTCGCTTGCACACACAGTATTTCAGTACATATCTTTATGGACAGGTATACGTAGACAGTTATATAGACACTGCCCTTTGTGTGCTTAAATTTGACTTGTGTCAAAGTCTGATACCAATTTGGAAGCATAACCCTGAGAGCCCCTTGATATCACTCCATCACTGAGCACTAAGCACAAGAGAGAGCTGAAGGAGCCCATTGTCTCACATCCAATATTCATGCCGTTATTGAAGAACACTGCAGTTCTACATTTGCAAACTGTCCATAATAATTTAATTTTTTCCTCTTCAATTTATAATATGTTAATTAGACATGAAATTAAATGCTTTTTAACATACAACTGATTATGCCATAATGTATCCAACAAGGTTGATTACTGAATAATAAATTGTGATTTGCATAAGTGTTTTATTTCTTTTCTTACCCAAAGATATCAACACATTCCGTGAGAGTGGATAGAATATGGCAAAAGGCAGGATCTCAGAAATTGACCAAATAACACATTGTTGGGGTAACAATAACAGTAACAATAATAGACACTCCAGAATCGCATGTTTCATAAAATAGAGAGGTAGGAATAATCCTTTCAAACTCCTTTCTGGATGATGGTAATAATAACAACCACAATAATAAGAGAAAGAACTGGAGAAGATAACAATATAAAAAGACCTGCAAATAGAAATAGAATGACTCCGGTAAAAGAAAGCAAAAATAGTGCCAATAATAATAGGTGGCTTGGGTGGAATCCCCAAACATCTGGAATACTACTTGAACACCATTGACATTGACAAAATCACCATCAATCAATTGCAAAAGGTAGCTTTACTTGGAATAGCTTGCATCCTGTTATGATACTTTTAACATAATCAAGCAACTACCACATCTGCCTATTCCAAGTCCTTGGGAAAGATTTGATAAGTAGATAAAAAAATGCCTGATCTAAACATCTGTTTGACTATATGACATATTTTTTTTTTTAATTTCTACCTCTTAAAGGAATAAATTAACTTACAAGAGTCCTGCAGGAATGTTACAGAAGGTAACAGCGAGATTGGAACACAATGCTTCCTAATAAAACCACATTTGTTAAAAAAAAAAACAGTAATTCTACAAAAAGCATTATTATCTTCAGGATGCATTCTTATCCCTGGCAAAATAACCAAGGTAAATAATACGACGAAAGACTGCTGGGATTCATAGAGCTGGTGGGTCTCGTATGAGTTTCTTCTGTAAGGTCACTGCTCTTAGTGATTCATTTTTATTCTCAGTCCAAATAGTACATACAGATATTATATCAGTGGAAGGTTTTTAAATTGTAGTATGAAATATAAAGAGGGGGTATTCAGAAAAAAAAAAGCAAGGCAAGAATAATTTCAAAATACTGTGGGAATTTTATTTTATATCTCTTTGGTCTCCTGGCCACAATATGTGTATTGTACTAATGGATACAATAAATATATTCAATTATTGCAGCCTACCCTGGAGATTAACCAGAGAGATATGGTTTAGTGTAGTTGGTATGGCACCAGGCTAGAAACCAGGAGACTGTTACAATTCTGCCATAAGCATGAAGCCAACTGGGTCACTTTGAGCCACTGTCACCCCCCTCCCCTTCTCAGCATTAGGAGCAAGGCAAGGGAAAGCCACATCCAAAAGTCTTGCTAAGAAATATGCAGGGACTGGTCCAGGACTGACTGAAAGATAATATGTCTTTTAAGCCCATACGTTATGAGCTTCTTATAGGCTAGAAAAGTAGAAAACTCATAGCCAAATTCTCCATTTCCCCTTTTGTCCAATCCTTTCAGTCTGACCTGATAGAATTGAATATCTTAATATAGGAAAGGCTATGTGCTAATCCACTTAGCTGAAAAGGCAGACACAGATGTTTCCCTAGCAATTCGGAACCTTGTTTGGGAACTTCCTCCCCACATTATGAATAAGGAGGAAATGTGATGCATTAAAAAAAACCTTGCCTTTTTCCAGAGGATTCCTATCCTTCAGAAAGGCGATTCTCTGAAATGGCCTCAAATCAATAAGGAGATTGTTTGGAGCAGCTGTTGGCTTTGCCTGGTTTAGAACACCCTCAGGCGAGGATATATCTTTAGACATAACAGAATACCACAATTTCTCCTCTTCCTCCTTCCCCTTTCCTACTGTATTGGGCACAGTTAATAGACAACGACTGGAAATACCATTGCTTTGGCTTCACAAGGGCAGCTTTGTCCTTAATCCGGGTGAGGTCACATAGCAGATGCTTGGAGACAGCAGGAAGACTTAAAGGAAGGGAACTTTTGCTCCAAGTGTTGAGGGTTCAAGCAGCTCAGTTGGGATAATAAATAAATAATGAATACGCTGATCACCTTTAAGTGAACTTCTGACCATAACATAGAGGAAAAGACATTGTGCCATTGCCAGTAATGAAAGACATTTTCTATGGACCTTCTAATCCAGAGGTGGTGAACGATGGGCCCTTTAGGGAATTGTGGACTCCAACTCCCAGAATTCCTGATCCAGCACGGCTGGCTCAGGAATTCTGGGAGTTGAAGTCTATAAGTCATAAAAGAACCATTGTTCCTTACCCAAGGTCTAATCAGTTGAGAACATAGATATCATTTCCTTATCTGCTAGAGTCAGTCTTGGATTGCCTTAAGATTGATTACCCACACTTCTTATATTCTGATATTTCACAGGGAAAGGAGAAGGGACAGATCCAATGGTTTTAGTGCTGTTTTCTTAATTGTGGAATAATTTCCCATAGGATGATCGGGTGATGGTATGCTTTGTAAGATACAACTGAAGGACTCCAAATTATTGAGATCAACTCATATTACATAAATTCAGCCCACGGTGAAGCTCATCAGTAAAAACAGACAGGACAAAATTTTAATCCATATGTAAAATTCAACAAATAAGAAATTCCAAATGGCACAGTTGAAATTTATAAGAGACAGACACAATTGACTCTCTTTTGGGGAAAGGGGGGAAAAAGTTCCACAAACTGGATGCCAGTGACAGAAAAGACCCCACACATCTTCTCACTTTTATAGTTGGTATTTCCTGTACTTTGGCTTTGCACTTATTTATTTATTTGCTGGAAACTGCTTTGAATTATTAACAGAAAAATCAAACTATAAATCACAATTCTTCTAACCACAACATTTCTGATATGGCACTCGAAGCTGAATAAGCAGAGGCAGCAATGTCTGCAGGGAGGTGGAAAAAAAACTAGTTGTTGCAGTGTGATCCAAGCTCTGCCCCTTTTAAGCCTGTGTGATGTTGACATCTGTAAAAAGAAAGAAAGAAAGAAAAGAGGCTTAAATTACACTGCAACAACCGCCATCTTGATTTTATTAATAACCTCCCTCGTAGATGCTGTTAGGAAGAGGGAACCACAATGTTGTTTTTATAGGGCTTCATAGAGAAGGATCTCAGTTTGAAAGAAATCAAACAAGAAACCATTAAAGTCCTTCTCATTTCTCAGTCCCAAGGAAGGGCTGAATTTAAGAATGGTTTCCCATTTAAGCTTCTCGTGGTCTTCATCCAAAAAAATCTTTTCTGTTTCTCTAGCTTCCAAATGCTCCCAGATTATTTCACTGGAAGATCAAAAGAAAATACAGATCTGGGGATGATATTTCATTTCATTTATTTGAAAGGAGGGAGAGAGAGAGAGGGGGGAGGGAGGGAGAGGGAGAGGGAGAGGGGGAGAGGGAGAGGGAGAGGGAGAGGGAGAGAGAGGGAGGGAGGGAGGGAGAGAGAGAGAGAGAGAGAGAGAGAGAGAGAGAGATTGACTGACTGACCGACTGACTGACTGACTGACTGACTATATTATGTGTATTGACCCCCTCTACCGAAGTATCCCTCCCTCTAAAGCAGTGGTAGTCAACCTTTTTCTACCTACCGCCCACTAATGGATCTTTCTTGATGGAAAAATTTCCTTATCGCCCACCAGCTTTTGCGCAAGTGTGGAATAATTTTTAGAAATGACGGTGTTTTTTTAAAAAAAGAAATGTACGTACATTTATCTTTTTATTTCTACTTTATGCATGTTTATAATGTTTTTAACTTTATGAGCCAGACTAAACACTGCTTACTCTCCTCCTTTATTTTATCCCCTTTTCTCTATTTTTCTTCCCCTTTTTGTTAATTTTTTTTATCTTTTCCTTTTTATCTTCTTTTTTTTTACCTTCATTAGGGCAATGTACAAAAGTAAGGCTGAGCTAGTTAGCCCACTTATTATTATTAGCCAACAATTCTCTCCTGCCTATAACTTTTCTTTCTCCTATTTTGCAACTGTTCTGTTCGGCTTCTGCCTGTCCCTGCTATCCCCTCCTCCCCTTCCCACATGTTTGCTTCTCCTATTTTGCAACTGCGCACTCGCTCAAAAGGAGGTTTTAACCTCCAAAGTCCCTCCGCCCACCTAGAATCCCGAAACACCCACTAGTGGGCGGTAGGGACGACCCATGCTCTAAAGTATGACCCCAAAAACTTAAGATATTTCAGTTCTCCTTTCTTCAGCGATGGCCCTGAAACACTATCACATACTCTGTAGCAGCTTGAAATCAGTTAAGATGAATGCAGGGAATTCTGAGAATTGAGGTCCACATATTTCAAAGTTGCCGAGGTTGACAAATACCATTTTAGAGCACTCCATGAAATAGACCATTCACACGACAATTATTTTCTCAAACTCTCATTGTGCAGATCAGGATGTTGCCTCTTTATTTAAACCTTCCCCCTCCCATTTTATTATGTGTTCTAGCAAGATTACAAAAGATGAACAGAATATAAAAATGCAAGAGGTAAACAAAAAATAAAGTACTTAAAAATGAAAAAAAAATGAGCATTTCAAAAATAATTTTATAATATGTATATTTCTTTCCTTCTCTGTCTTTCTTTTTAATGAGGAGATAGATTTTAAGGAAGCATGCACAAGCTCCTTGTTCTAGAAATGGAGTCAAAATAACCGAACAATATTTTCCCAGGCCTTGCTGTGCGAGGATTGTTCTTATCCAGAGAAAATCATGAAGAGTTGGGGTGGTATGGAGTGATCTCTCTTGGCCAAGAAAAAGGACATCTGGATTCCACATCAGCCCCATAGTGGATCAGTCAATCCCAATTTTACAGACACAAAATAGGAACACTTAAGAATAATAGGAATACAGAGTCTATAACATCTGCATAGCAAATATTATCCAACTAAATTTCTGTAAGGGCCAAAAAGAAAGATATTTTCTTCTGCTGAAGCCATTACATGTCCTCACCCTCATTGGATCAAATCTTTCAAAATCTATATTGTTTGCATTGTCAAGACCCCTTCTCTAAATCTAAATAGGGCTTAATTTGCAACTCAAAAAACATAGCAAGAAGAATACAGGGCCCCAATATGAAGAGCCTTAATGTATCCAATTGGGGAAAGCCTTGGAGGGTAAAACGTTTCCCTAACTGATGATGAGTTCATAGTCAGAAATGAATTAACTACATCAACAACACTTGTATCTGGAAAGCGTTCTGCAAAATTAAGCTGTGCAACGTCAATGAGAAAGACACAACTGTAGTATCTTCTTAGTCAAGATGATATACTATGAAGATTTTTTTTTTAAAAAAAATGCTATATAACAGGACAATCCAACATGTCTTTTCAGGTTTTTGAAAATCTATTTGAAGCCTTTCTTGAAACTTACATTACGTTCTTTTTTTGTTGCTTTAAATATTCAAATTATAAAACATCTGTAATGTTTTGCTGTCTAATGACACAATTAGGTAAGAGTCCCCATTTCACCTCAGTCTTAGATGAAGAACATGTACCTCTCTCAAGATTCCATTCTACATGACAATTGACTTTAATATGAGTAAGTGAGAAAGTGGGGTTTTGGGATTCTTGCTAAGGAATACTGAATAGTCATCTAGTTGGCAACTTCAAATTTCAATTAATAAATGCTCTGTCTTACATATTGGTAAACGTAATCAGAATGTCAAGTATAAGCTTGGTGGCATCGTTTTAGCAGATGACCCTCACTTTGTTAAGGACCTAGCTGTACTTATCTCTGACGACCTATGTTCCAAAGTTCATTGTTGCTAAAAAAAAAAAAAAAAAAAAGCATTAAAGAGTTGTAAATTTAATTTTGTGAAGCTTTTTTCCCCTGGAAACATTGTATTGCTAATTAGAGCTTATAAAACTTATGCTAGACCAATCTTAGAATATTGTTCAACTGTTTGGAATCCCAACCCTATATCTGACATCAGTACAATCGAGCTAGTTTGGAAATATTTCACGAGAAAAAGTTTTGCACTCTTCTGTACACAGTAGAATTCCCTATGCTACTAGACTCGAAATTCTCGGTTTGGATAACTTAGAATTGCATCGCTTGTGGTCAGACATAGGTATTGCATACAAAATTATATATAGTGATGCTTTACCTGTAAATGCTTTTTTCTGTTTTAATCGCAATAATACGCTTGCAAACAGCCACTTTCAACCAGTGACGTGCAGTCAGGGGAGGCAGGGGAGGCAAGGCCTCACCACTGTCATCATGAAAAGAAAAAAAAATGTAAAAGGAAAAAGGCCGAGGTAGTTGCTGCCAGAGTCACAGTGGATGACTCTGCTTAGTGCTTAACTGTTCAAAAAAGCCCCTAAAAAAGTGCCCTCTACAGGAGGAGGTGGGAGAACCACATGCCTCATTTAGTCTATCTTTATGATCACTCGAGCAGAGTTAAGCAAGGGTTAAAAGCCGAAAAATTCCTTATGTAGATGAGGCACGTGGTTCTCTTGCCTCCTCCTGTAGAGAGCATTTTTTAGAGGCTTTTTTAAACAGTTAAGCAGAGTCATCCATTGGGGACTCTGGCAGCAGCTAACCCAGCCTGACTCAGCAGCTCTTGCCTTTTTCCTTTTACATTTTTACATTTTCATCATGGCAGGCAAGAGCAGAGTTGAAATCCTCTGTGAAACAGCTGGAAAAGGTATGTGGATTGGAGGGAGGGGGAGGAATTCAAAATTAATGTAATTTGTAAGTAATTGTATTATTGTGGGTAATTTGTGTCTCTCTGTGTGTGTGTTTTACCCGCCTCTGCTGGCCCGTGGGCTGGCACTTTTTTTATGTCAGACATAGTGGCAGGGCTTTCGGACATAGCGGCAGGGCTTTTGGACATAGCGGGACACCTCTATGTCGGACATAGTGGCAGGGCTTTTGGATGCCCTGGCTCTGTGTCCACCATCATAAAGGCATCCAGCCTCTATGGCAGACACAGCGCCGGGGCATCCAAAAGCCCTGGCGTTGTGTCCAACATAGGGTGGCTTTTGCCCGCTTGCCTCACCAGCCATAAACCTCACCGCACATCACTGCTTTCAACTCAATGTAAATCGTTCTAAACTTGAGTGTAAACAATATGATTTCTGTAAAGAGTTGTCAAAGTCTAGAATGCTCTACCTGATTCAGTTATTTCAGCTACAAATTTTCACAGTTTCAGTCACAAATTGACTGCTGTGGGCATAATACTTCATACTTAAGTGGTCAGTAGAGCGGGTAGGTATAAGTGCACTAATGTGCCTATTGTCCCTGTGATTGTATTTTTTCTTTTATTTTTGCTCTCATTTTCTATTTGTTTTATTTATTTTAATAAACAACATAAATAAAATAATCCAAAACTCTGAAGCCATTTTACTGTCTTCATATTAAATTGACTAAGTCAGTGATTGTGAACGTATGATGTGGTGACCTACCATGATATTTTGGGTGAAACGCCATCATTTAGTAGCATTCAACAACTATTCTTGAAAACATGCCCTGTCCTGGCACAATTTTTGGAGGCTGAAAAGGCCATACAAGAATGGGGTGAGCTTTTGCTCAGTGCCGAGACCCTCCAAAAATCATGCAAGAATGACTTCCTTTTCAGACACTGCATGGATAAGTGCTCTTAGTGGCCTCAGTCACACCAGACATTGCAGAAGGGCTGTGTTCTCATCTGGCCTTTGGATCCTCCAAAAATCACAGGAGAATGAGGAGTGCTTTCATGTGTCTTTTGGAGACTACAAAGGCTGCAGAAGAGTATTTTCTGCAGCTGCTTCAAGAACAAAAAGGCATCATGCAACCTCGAGCTGCTTCAGGAAGGCCACAGGGACCTGCCACCATCAAGAGAATACTACCTGAAAGTAACAGCGCACAGAAAATCCTGACGAGAGCGGGCCTCAGGGCAATTGCACCTTGGTGAATGGCATGAGGTAGTCTTTTTGAGAGGGAGCAATGGGACTAAGGGCTCAGGGCCTCTACGTCAGGCTTAGCCTTGGTACTGCCGCTAAGTGTCATTGCACAGGGTGGCTTAGATTTGAGAGAGATAGAAAACCGTTTCTCTTTTGTTCATATGTGTGTGTTTGTAAGGTAGGTCAGCACAGTCAAATTAGGCATTTTCTGAATTTCTGACATACCCAGTTCACAAGATTTGCTATCACTGGTCAAAAACCACTTCCATGTGAAATCTCTGCTAAAGAATAGTAACCAGCACACTAGCCCTACTAAATCACGGGTCTTCTTGAGATTATGCTCTATAGTATGAAAAAGCAATGTAACAAAAACAAAAAGATATTTTCCTAACTATATGGAGATTATTCTTGAATGTATTGAAGGGTGCAAGTCAACTTACAGCTATTTAAATAATCCCTGGGTGTACTTAGATGCCTTCCAAATAAGAGCTGCATAAAACTATCTTAAGAATTTCTCAACAATTTCTACTTCACATTCTTCTCAAGGCAAGGAGGCCCAATGGATTTGAGAAAGGTGACAGTAGGATCACTGAATCACAGTTAGTTGTACCCAATGATTTTCTCATCACAATCTGTTCTGATCTGGGTTCATACGCAGGTGTACATTCAGATACACAATCTGTGCAATATAAATTAAGGATCTTAGACAAGCATTATGGTATGCAACAGACGAAAGCTGTTACACCAGAATGTCAAAAGGAATTTGGGACTTTTTCTCTACTATGAGCAATTAATACTATGAGACCGTCTACGAGACCATCTTCTGCCGCATACCTCCCTAAGACCGATAAGATCGCACAGGATGGGCCTTCTCCAGGTGCTGTCAGCTGGACAATGTCAGCTGGTGACGCCTCGAAGCAGGGCCTTCTCTGTTGCCGCTCCGGTCCTATGGAATGAGCTACCCCCAGAGATCCGGACCCTACCCACTCTCATGGCCTTCCGAAAAGCTATCAAAACCTGGCTATTCCGGCAGGCCTGGGGCTGTTGACCTCTTGATTGAGGTCCAGCCCCACTTAGATTGGGTGCATGTTGTGTTTCTTTTAATCTGCTGTGTTTTATTTGCTTTTAATCTTTCTCTATTATTTTTATTTCTGTAAGCCGCCCGGACTCCTCCGGGATTGGGCGGCCTATAAATTTAATAAATAGATATAGAAATACTGAGACAGGAACTAAATACTGTGCTAGAACAGTCAATAATAGTTTTTGTGCAGATATATAAAGATAGTTACATAGAGAAGAATCTGGGCCAGGCTGGCAGGTAGCCATTTAATTATTTGAGAGAATACTTGAGAACAGACAGAGAAGAGAGGAAGAGGAAGAGACATGTTGAAGATGCAGACAGTGAAGGGAAAAGTTGCTTCTTGAATAGACAGGAGGACGGGAAAGTATTTGAAGAGCAAAATTTCTACTTATGATCAGTAGTTGATGGATAAATTCATTCAGAACGTAGCCCTTTTTATACATCCTAAACTTAAGTCAAACAGAATGCACCTGCACTGTGGAAAAACATCCCCCCAGGATCTGGATGGTTTTTCTATTGCTTTAAAAGATCTGTGTCTTGTCATTTATTTAAGTACAGAGGCTGAAAAATAATGCAAGGGTGACTTTTTCATTGCTTTTCAAAAATTAATTGCATTGCATTGTAAACAAAACTGACATGCTTACAACATTGCCAGACAACTAGCTTGTAAAATGTCTGTTTCTGGAAATGAACTCAAATTCCCTAAAGAGCTTTGCAAAGGCTCAAATGTTTGATTCTTCGGATTCTCTGCTTGGAGGGAACTTGCCACAGAAAAGGTATGAATTGCTTGCTACTAAGTAATCTATCGAGCTGGAGAAGAACAAAAGAAGCAGGCCCATTAAACTGCCATCAGCACAGGCATTTTAATTGCATGCAAACAACAGTACACCTTTTATTATTATTTGTGCTGGGCCCAGCACAGCAGGAGTTCACATTAAGTAAAGACATTCTAGCTGGATTGTATTGTAATTTGAATTTTGGAATCTTAGCCTGAAGTTCCAAGCTCAGTTTTCAGGCCTGAAATGTAATGATTTTGCATTAACAAAACTGACCAGTCCAAAGAGCAAGAATGAGGTGAGGGACACATTGTTGGCTATCTGATGTTTCTCAAAAGAGTGTGAAAAGAGCCGTACAATATATCCTAAAATTTAATTACAGTAGAAGTATTTCCAGTGAAAAACAAAAGTGCTGGCCAATGTAGTCTAATATTTTTATTATGGCAGAAATTCCAGGCAATTAATTTTGTGAACATTCTACATTTAACACGTAAAAATTTGGTATAGGGAATTGTAGATTATTAAAGGCTGTACAGGTAAAAATCCTGCTCACTAATAGTTTTTTCCTCCTTTCTTCCTTAGTAAGTTCTTGTAACATAAGCAGGGAGAGATAATCAGTTTTAGAGAAAGCTGAAGACCATTTGTTGTTGTTAGTTGTGAAGTTGTCTCGGACCCATTGCGACCCCATGGACAACATTCCTCCAGTCCTTCCTGTCCTCTACCATCCTCTGGAGTTCATTTAAGCTCACGCCTACTGCTTCAGTAACTCCATCCAGCCATCTCATTCTCTGTCATCCCCTTTTTCTTTTGCCCTCAATCTTTCCCAGCATTAGGCTCTTCTCCAGTGAGTCCTTCCTTCTCATTAGGTGGTCAAAGTATTTCAGTTTCATATTTAGGATCTTGCCTTCTAAAGAGCAGTCAGGGTTGATCTCCTCCAGGACTGACCGGTTTGATCGCCTTGCAGTCCAAGGGAGTTGCAGGAGCCTTATCCAGCACCATAGTTCAAAGGTCTCAATTCTTTGGGTCTCAGCCTTTCTTATGGTCCAACTTTCACAGCCACACATTGTAACTGGGAAAACCATAGCCTTGACTATATGTACTTTTGTTGGCAGGGTGATGTCACTGCTTTTTAGTATGCTGTCTAGATTTGCCATAGCTTTCCTCCCCAGGAGCAAGCATCTTTCAATTTCTTGGCTGTAGTCCCCATTTGCAGTGATCTTGGAGCCCAGGGAAATAAAATCTGTCACTACCTCCATTTCTTCCCCATCTATTTGCCAAGAATTGAGAGGGCCAGATGCCATTATCTTAGTTTTCTTAGAGTAAATATTACCAAACAGTTCTAATTATATGCAGGAATTCTATTCTAGCGCAACACTGAGGATTTCCAAGTTGTGAATAATGAGACTTTGACTGTGGGAATGAGGGAGTAAGTTCCAGGGCCTTAGAAGGTGCAATAAAGATGGCAGATTTGCACAGGAAAGTTTGCAACAGGATAAGGTGTTGGGAAGACTGATGGCAAAATGGGAAATTGATCAGAACCATATGCTAAAAATCATGAATATGTGATGCCTTCTATGCAGAAAATGGTTCAGATCTGTATTTACTAGGAAAAAAAACATTCCAAGGGTAGACAATAAGGTCACAGATCATGAGGGCCACCTGTACTTTTTTTAAAATGTCCAAAAATTGTTTGATTAGAAGAGACAGTGTAATAAGTGCTGTACTATTATGGCAGAATCACCAGCCAAAGGGGAGAAGTTCTGCTAGGGGGAGGAAAGGCTTAGAAATTGTTTAGGAGAAGAAAGATTTGAGATCAAATCCTTACGTCTATATCTGCCATTTCCCAAAGAAAGGCAGAGAGTCTGGTGAAATTCTTGTATTATAGATTATCAGCAATAAAATATATGTTTGGGACTATCTACAAGTGCTTCTGATTGCTTGTGCATGACAGTTATGCTGCTATACTTAGGCTTAAGTTTTATACAAGATTTCCTGGGACTAATATCACTGGATTTAGATTTTTTCCCCTAAATATAGCAGTAGCAATAGCAGTTAGACTTATATACCGCTTCATAGGGCTTTCAGGCCTCTCTAAGCGGTTTACAGAGTCAGCATATTGTCCCCAACAACAACAATCCGGCTCCTCATTTTACCCACCTCGGAAGGATGGAAGGCTGAGTCAACCCTGAGCCGGTGAGATTTGAACAGCCGAACTGCAGAACTGCAGTCAGCTGAAGTGGCCTGCAGTGCTGCATTTAACCACTGCTCCTCCTCATTCTGTATTGAGGCCAAGATCTATGAAGTATTGAGGCCAAGATCTATGAAGTCACCAGGTTTACATGCAATTCAAAGGGGACATTACATTTACATTGCTTCTAAATGGGCACAGGTAGTCCTCAACATACGGCTGTAACGGAGCCTGCCCATTACGGCTGTATGTCACGTCAGTTGTAAAATGGATCAGTCGGACTGATCCATTTTACAACTGATGTGACCTACAACCATAACTTTGCTATCTTTTTTGTGTTGGTCATTAAGCGAATGCAATGGCTGTGAAGCAAAATGCTGCGGACATTAAGCAAATCAATGGCTTGGACACAATTTTGTTGAAAACCAGAAGTGCCAATTCTCAGCAAAAAAAAAAAGACTGCTTCCACAGAATTGGCAAGGATGTGCTCACTCCAATGAATTCAGGTTTTCACCACATATGGCCTGAAATAAGGTTTCTATTGTTATTATAAGTTATCACCCTTAGCATCAGATTTGGGTTAATGTCAGGGTTTCAAATATCATCCAAAATTAAATCAGAGTCTGGGGCAAAGGATTCCTCAAAGTTCCAATTTATTAAGAGAGCCATGTTGGCACATTTGGGAAAACCCGAATCTGAAAGCTTCCAGGTTTTCCCACCCAGTTGAAAGCTCAAGATCCTGCGCCAACACCCACAAGTTCATCACGTGGTCCAATCTTCCACTGCCATAAAGGCAGAGTCCACCCATCCAGTTCCGGCCAGGTGCAGTGACAAAGGATGACCTTGAGTTTCTAAGAAGAATGTTATTATGGCTACATATCACCCAACTCTATATAATACCCCTCCCATTTTCCCATAGTAGAAAATGAATAGTAGAAAGTGTGGCAGGCCTGAAATCCAAAAGAAAAGATGGCTTTCAGACCTGACACTTAGCTTATGTTACAGGATCTTTAGCAACATAAAAGAGTACAAGGAGGAGGTTCCTTTGACCACTAGGAAAAAGACTGCCAAGCTATAATATAGACCTGTAATAGTGAACTTATGGCACACATGCCATAGGTGGCACAAAGAGCGCTCCCTGCGGGCAAACCAGCCGTCACCCCAGCTCAGCTCTAGTACGCATGCACACGCGACTCCCAGTGGCCAGCTGGTTTTTAGGTCTCTGGCATGCATGCGCAGCAGGGGCGCATACAGGAGACGTGCAAGGGGTGTGGACACATGCGTGGGGATCATGTATGCATGCACAGGAGTTGGGGGGTCACATGTGTATGCAGGGGTGGGGTGAATAAGGGGGGGTTACATGCACACTCACAGGGGGAAGGGCATGCAGGGGGGTCATGTGGACATGTGCATGTGTGATATCGCATGCACATGCATGCTTTTGGCATGCAACGATGAAAAGGTTAGCCATCACTGATATAGACATGTAGGCATTCTAATCTGAACTCAGGCTAATTACGTTTTGCCCATCAAACTAACAATTTTGTCCAAAACCAAAATTTCTCTTAAGGAGCTGGATGTAAGCAGAAGAGATCAGATCTATGGGCAAAATGGTTGTCTGGTCATCTACATCAAACATTCTACTTATGCGACTGGGGTCTTGAATTTTTCATAGATCTGAACTTTAACTAAAGGACACCATTAACCTATTTACTATTCCAATTGAGCTCCCTTCCTTCTCAGGTGACAGGTTGCTTTTCAAATTGACTTGCGCTTTCCACATTGTTATAAAAAAGCCTCTTCTTCCTTCCATGCTAATCTTCTTTTTCTTCAGAAATGAAAAATGATGATCTGATTTCTTTTCCCCCTTCAGACATGCTCGTGCCATCAGATACAACACTGTGCTATCTCTGCCTCCAGGCTGTTTCAAACAAGCAATGTTCAGTATTAAGAAATCTCACAAAGTACAAAAAAGTGAGTATTCTCTAGACATACAATGCTGATTGTTTCCCTCTTATATCCATACATTTTTAAAAAATCAGTCTCAAATCTGGCAAATGAGGACCCAGATTGTTGAGGGCAATTTGCTGACTCTGTAAACTGGTCAGAGTGTTTATAAAGCATTGTGAAGTGGTATATAAGTCTAAGTGTTATTGGTATTGCTATATTCTTCTACAGGACCCTTGTTGCCCTAATAACATCAGCTCATGCAAGACATAATAAATGTGTGTATCGTAGTTGACACGTCAGTATTCATCTTTCTACAGACCAATCAGCAATACAATATTCAGATGCGTTGCCCAATAGGACTCACAGGTTTCCAAAATTAAATAGAAATAATCATATTTTGTTAGTGGCAAACATCATGTTAGCTTGTCGATTTTAATGACGTTTTTTCATGAGATTTTGTGCAAGAACCCAAACATTGTCAAGGTGACATCTCATAAAATGTAGTCATTCTTGCATGAGATCTTGGAAAGTCACAAATACATCACATAAAGTTATGGAGAGTGGTGACATTTTCAGAAGTTGAAATCTGAAATCTTAATATGTTTATGATCTCTAGGTTACCTTGTAATTCTGCTTTCTTAGTAAAAAAAATTTAGGATACACCTCTTAAGAACTGGAAAGTAACACTGCAATCCTATGCATACCTAGGTGTAAAATCAATTGAGTCTAAGAAAGCCTCTTTCTGAATAGACACAGAGAGAATTCCACTGTGAGTGAGGTATATAAAATGAGATAGCAGGTGTTCAGCGCACTCCAGGAGTTGGCATTTTGCTAATGATAAAATCTGAAGTTAAGAGTTTTCATTTATCTTTAAAATCTCCTCCCCCCCACATGGAATTAGATGTGTAAGACAGTTATTTCAGCCCACTTTTTCCTCCAAACGTCTCCCCTGTCCCCAACAATAGATGCTATTTGTCCTCATACCAAAACCATAACCAGCGCAACATCAAAGAAAAATGCTGGAAACTGGAGCAGGCTAATATTAGATTCAGGTTCTCCCACCTCCTGAAAGATAACTTGAGGACTGACTGATAGATGGGGAGGAGAGAGGAGGATGTCCTTAATTCCCTTTCCCCTTTTCATGGATAACAGATTATACATATGTTATTTGCATGTCTACATATGAGCCATTCTTCAATGTAAAACATCTTGTTACCATGGTAACTGCCACACACCTGCTGTCTGAGCCTACTGCACCACCCTAGTAGGTGCACGAATGCAGAGTCACCCCAGTAAGTCATGAGAACGTCAGTTTTCATTGGCCATATGAGGAGGACGGAGTACCTTTTATTCCCACCATCTGTGCCTCCTTTTCTTCCTCCCTCCTGATACATGTTAAGACACCGTTTTTGTTGGAAGGATGTTTTTCTTCCCTTCTCCACCATGCAGAAATATGGAAAATAAAATGCGTGCAACTTTAAATGTTCTTTTTGATGCTTTGCCAATAAGATCGGCATCTTCTCTGCAGTCAGGTCCAGCAAATTATGTCAGAACATTTGGTGCTATGGTTTCCTCTCTCCAAGGACCTGATTAGTATGAAAATTATGGTAATTAGGGATGTGAAAGGCCCATTAGGATATTGGATTTGTACTCTGCTAAAGTGGAACTGTTCTTTCTGATATAGATCTGTGGCAGACTTCCAGAAAAACCAGTAGTATGTTCCATTCAAGGATGCTACAATAGGAAATAATTCCGGTTCTCAATATATTACTAAAGCTTTGGATCTAAGTTTCCTTTCATAAGCCCAGCTAGATGGCAGCAGGTAGATAACCTTGGCTCTTTTTGAAAAGCTGAACACAGTGCAACCTGGCTGGTATTCTGATGAAAGGCAAAGAGGAAATTCCAGAGCTGTATGCTCTACTGGGTAACTAAGAAAAAAGAAACGACATCCTTCAAGAACACAATAAGAGACCATTAAGTATTGTGGCCAAGAAAACTCCATGGATATGTCTCTGGACTCACCTGAACTTTGATTCAAACCTTTTTTTTTCTTTTTCTTTTTTCATAGACCATCTGAAGTAGATTTAACTCCACTTTGTTTTGCATTAACTACTGATGCTAATAACTATTGTTTCTGTAACATGTAACAGCTGACAATCACAGATAACAAGTATGCTGGAAGGAGATTGCACAATGCAAAGGGAGAGAGGTACCTGCAATGCAGGTAGTCCTTGATTTATGATCATAATGTTGTCCAAAATTTCTGTTGCTTAAGCAAGAACTTTAAGTGAACTTTGCCCTATTTTATGATCTTTCTTGCCAGAGTTATTAAGTGAATCACTGCAGTTAAGTTAGTGACATGGCTGTTAAAAGCCATGGTGGTGCAATTGTTAGAATGCATTATTGCAGGCTAATTCTGCCAACTGCCAGCAGTTCAATCCTGACCGGCTCAATTTTAGGTCAGCCTTCTATCCTTCTGAGGCCAGTAAAATGAGGACCCAGACTCTGTAAACCACTTAGAGAGGGCTGTAAAGTACTGTGGTATATAAGTCTAAGTGCTAATGCTAAGTGAATCTGGGGATCTCATTGACTTTGCTTGTCAGAAGGTCACAAAAGGTGATCCAATGACCTCAGAACACAGCAACTATTATAAATACACGCCAATTGCCAATAATCCAAATTTTGATCACATAGCCATGCAGATGCTGCAGGATCGTAAGTGTTGAAAAGGGTTATAAGTCACTTTCTTCAGTGACATTGTAACTCCAAACTGTCTCTAAACAAATGGTTGTAAGTCTAGGACTATCTGCATTATACAAATTCCCTAATTCCTACCATCTGGTCCTTGGTCTTTGCAGTGAGAGTCGCCTTCCTGTATGGCCTCCTACAGTGGTGGGCTCCTACCAGTTCAGCTTAGCTTGGCCAAATTGGTAGTGTTCTGACCCCCCTCTTTGCTCGTTCGCAAATGACAGTCAGAAAGAACTTCAAAGGAAATATCTTTATCATATCCTTTTCTATTCCAGGACCCTTACTACTAGTATTTTACAAACCACCTGTAAAAGGAGCAGCTGGATGCTTTCCAAGAGAAAAAGGGAACAATCTTATATTTATGGAACAAAAAGGTTTACAATCGATCACCGAGATATAAAGACTTCCTTAGTCCTACCATAATGAATAGATAAAGCCCAGGGCACAACTGTAGCTAGAATGCAAAAGCTGGATATGCAAAAGGAAAGAATCTGCATCATTAGCCAGGACATTATCCATATTTAATAATGATATATCTAATATACTAAATGCATTAAATCAGCACAATCCAATTCTTAGAATCATAAATTCAGCTAAAGAATGCAATAAATAGACCCTTCCAACCTTATAGAAGAAACTATTTAGGCCATCAAGTCCAACTATCTCCTCATTATGGAAACAAACATTGGTGCCAGATGGGAGGGAGTAAGGAAGGAATTATCCTGGCTGAAGCAAAAGAAAGAAAAGCTGAAATCCTACAGTGATTTGTTTACTTGGGACAGTGAGTGTCTGCATGTAATAATTGTAGTTAGTAAACCATGGTTCAGCATGTTGTGTGAAAAGCTCATTTTGGGTTTATTTAGAAAATCCCAGTTAAAGAGACTTGGCTTACTGTGTCATATGAGCCCAATTAATATTAAATGATATTTGCTTTCTAACCTAGGCACAGTTTCCTGGGTGTAAGTCACAATGAATTTGCTAAAGCTTACTTCAGAGAAGATATCTATTCTTAATCAGAAATGCAATAAACCCTTGAGTTTATCCTGTAGCTTATTTCATTAGTCTCTCAATAAAGGATTGAGACAACTTTTTTGCAGCATTTTTATTTTACTCTTCAACTTGGCACAGATAAAATATGAGTTTCTGACATCAAAAGGAAATGAGCTCAGTCCCCAGAGAGACAAGGGAAGCTATAGACGCCTACTTTCTATGTTGGCTCAGCCCTGAAATGTTCCTGCTGATGCTATAAAAATGCCAACAGTCTCCATTATCTGATTCTTTCTCTGTAAACAGATGTTCCAACTATCTTAGTAAAGAAATGAAAAGGATTTAGTAAAGAAACTTCCATGGATTCCTAGGAGTTGTTACCAACTCATTGCGCTCTATCAGTGTTGTTCATTTGTCTTTCTCCAACATTTTCATTCTGACATGCCGTTCCATCTGTCTAAAGGTTTCCCCTAATTCAAAAGAGATGATCTCTACAGTGAGCAGATCAAAGACTGCAATCTGATGTCCCCAGCCCACCCTTAGGCCCCACCCAAACCCTTGCAAAATTGCTACCAGGCTATCATTTAAATATGGCAATATGGAAAAAAGAGCTTAATAAATATCCAGAAAATAATTACTTTAAATATTTAAAGGTTTAATTACATTTAAATGCAAATAAAAATCAAATTTAGTTTAGGATTTCTCCCCACCCCCTGCACTATCACTACATTTTAGAATGCAGACCTCAGCATATCATTCAAAGTGCCAACAATGGACCCTGTCTCAGAAAAGTTGTTTGTACAAGCACAGAAACTTCCGGGAACGGTGAAGGGCGCACCCGCCCGCCCGTGCTCCTTACCCGGTTTTGACGAGTTCTGCACTTCCACGCATGCGTAGGATGCATACAGCGCCTGCACGATCCTCCAGGAGCAGCTGGAGCATCGCACAGACGCTAGTATGCATGCGTGCGCCGCGCGCGTGCACGAGGACGCTGCCGGCCCCGTTCCAACCGAACTGGTTGGAACGGGGCGAGAAACCCACCCCTGGGGGATGATGTGATGAGAACTTATGTTTGTTACATTTAGTAGGAGAGGCCAGGAAAATATTCTTCCATGGTTAATCCATAGATCAGATCCTGGAGGTATTCAAAACAATCCAGCAACGAATAACTCTTATTTTGCCATGAGGTGACTTCATAGGGTTAACTTCAGAATGTGACAACTTGGTGCCACCAACTTGCCATAGTCAACTCAGCATAGCCATCGTGTGGTGGGACCACTCACCATGGCCAACTTACTGCAGGACAATTTGACAATTGAGTTCAAGTATTTAAAATAATTTTTAAAAGGTTTTAATTTTTGTCATTCACATTTCATTTTGTCCCTTCTTTTTCATTCTTTCTTTAATACTGCTATTCCACAATTTCTTCAATATTAGTGTAACTCTTGTCCTGCAGCTACTTGTCCTGTGACAAGATGGCCATGGTGAGTTGTTGGCTGCAGCAAGTTGGCCATAGCAAGTTGGCCATAGCAAGTTGGCCATGATGAGTTGGCAGCAGAGGTGGTATTCAGCAGGTTCTGACCAGTTCTGGAGAACTGATAGCAGAAATTTGGGGTAGTTTGGAGAACCAGTAAATATCACCTCTGACTGGCCCCACCCCCATGTATTCTGTGCCTCCCGAGTCCCAGCTGATCGGGAGGAATGGAGATTTTACAGTATCCTTCCCCTGCCACACCTACCAAGCCACGCCCACTAAGCCATACCACACCCAGCAAGCCCTGCCACGGCTAGCAAGCCATGGCCACAGAACCAGTAGTAAACATTTTTGAATCCCACCACTGGTTGACTGTGCCGAGTTGTGCTAGATCTGATTAACTTAGTGGTTGAAAACATAACATTTATACTCAGGTCTCATTATAATCTCAAGATAGAAGGTCACTGTTAGTGTCATAACCAAAATGGATCAGCAGCCTAGCACATGTTATTTATCCTTGTGAAAATTCCACAGGACCTTTATGCTGATACCGTAATTCATAACCAGCCAATGATATTTAAGTTAAGACTGGGCCTATATATGAACTATGAGGACCGGTGTTTCTGGAACTTCGGTGTTCAGTGGAAGTTTATCTTATACAGGAGATGTCAGAGTGGGTTGCTGTCTTTGCATCCCACTTTATCTTTCTCACAGCTGTTGCACAGATTGTTGCTTAAAAGAGACGGCTGCTAAAAAGCAGCGTTTACAAGCAGCAATTTGTG
Organism: Thamnophis elegans; assembly: GCF_009769535.1. Lineage (NCBI taxonomy): Eukaryota > Metazoa > Chordata > Lepidosauria > Squamata > Natricidae > Thamnophis > Thamnophis elegans. The sequence goes on along the minus strand of NC_045545.1, from coordinate 17,529,334 downwards.
CTCTTAACAGATTTAAATGCGGAATGATGTGATTGCTTATTTCCTCATAATGTCACCAGAAGCATCTTATTTCTAATCAGCAAACAAGTTTTTGCACCTAAGAAAATCTTTTATTTAAATTGCAACCCAAAAGTGACAAATAAATCCATGGCTTTTATGTGCCTGAATACAGATTTGAAAGCTTTTGGTAAGAGGCAAAAAGAGGAAGAAAGAGTGAAGAATGCAGGATCCAGTCTGGGTCAGTTACCGGGACCAGAGGTTTAGATTTCTGAGCTTTGAATTCATGCTGGAGCACATCTTCAGGGAACTTCTCTCTATAGAGTGTGTGCTAAATAGGGAAGACTGCTTGAAAAGGTATTTCACATATGGCTAACTGTCTCTGAATTTCCATTCTGAATTGAAGAATCAAACAGTTTCACTCAATGAATGAGAAACACCCTATAATCCAATTTAACAAACTCTGTGTGACCAAATATAGCTTAACCCTTCTCCCTATTCTCTTTTTAATATATATGCCAATAACTATATAACCACTAACCTAAATATTCTAGTATTCAATGATGGTTAAATCATCAGTTTCTGTTGACCATAATAAGCTAAAAGGAGAAAAAAATAAGAAGCATATAACTTTTAGTCTCAGAGCTATTGCTAACCTGACATCTCCAAACTTCTTATCAAACCATTTTATCACCTGTTGTGACAAAAGGAAAAGTATTGTAAATAAGACTTGAAAGTGCTATTATAATTATTTTTATTTGAATGTACATATAGATGAAATACACACGCACACACACACACACACACATTTCTAGATAAAAACATGTGCAAATTCCAACAAAGCATGGATCCCAGCTAAGGGAGGGAGGCTTTTAAACTGAACTCCATGCTTTTTTTTAAAGCCCAGATTAAAAACTCTCAAGCTGGTCATGCAGAAAACATTGAAAATATACAAAACTGAGACTTATTTGGCAATGGAAGTTGCAGCTGCTTGGCAACTTGCAACTGATAGTCCTTTGTGGTGATTTCTTGACAATGTTCTACATGCTTGGCTTTATTTATGCAATTCCTCTTGATCCCAGAGATACACACATTCACAAAGGCATGCCTACTTTTTAACTAAATCCATAACCGGCCCCAAGACAGCCTTGGGTATTCATGGTAGTTTCCCCAGGATTAGGTATGTCTAAATGGAAATATAACTAAATAACTAGGAAGCAATCAAATCCTACATAAGTTTCTTCTCCTTTTCTCTCCATTTCAAGGAAGAGGAAATATTACTTTATAAATATATGTGTGGCATGAGTGTGTCTTGGTGTTGTCGTAGTACTGATTTAAATCACACTTATATTACATACAATAAGATATTTCTCTTCAATAGTATTTGAATGTAAAAATAGTTATTTTACTATTATCCCAGACTCGCTTACTCTGTACTGTTCAAGCACCCTACTGTTGAAGCCTTCTACATATAAAAAAGCATGTTTTTTTAAACTAGCAAAAACATCCGCAATAACAACGGCAAAACCCTTCACAATCAGACATGGATGCTTTTAGAATTTCCTCCCCAACTCATTCTGAATTTTTAATGATTTGGATAGTGTGAGTAGTTGAAACAGATGCTATCAGCTCTGCATTTTGGCGAAAGATGAAGCAACGGAGGCTAACATATTCATGCTGTTTGCAAACTGAAAACACAACAGTTCACCATTCCAGAATACACTTATGGAGGAGAGAAGTTATCCAGTTTTTAATAACACTCAGGGCTATCATTAATATCTAAATATAACCATGATTTCTGGGGCCAGAATCCAATAAACCTTTGTGGAATGAAAATGCATTGGCAATTGAAAGAGAAGTGCACTTCCTGCTCTATAATCCAGGAGACCACAGGCAGCAGAGAGATGTAGAGGCAACCATATTTTAAATTATCATTGAAGAAGTTTACATTTGAACAGCCTGGGATGTGGGTCAGACAGACCCTGATGGGTTTGGCCCTGTCCCTCCATTCCTTAAATACATTCACCGAAAAAATGGGAAGGAAAAATCATATGGTCTTCTTGGAACTATAGTAGACGCTCTAGCAAATAAAAATAAATGGCATCATACATGAAGAAGGAAATTAAGAAAACATTATATATCAGAAAGTCTCAAACGTATGGCTTGGGTAAAACAAATTATAGTCATTAATTTAATTTTTATTTACATAAGGGTTTTTTCTGGGTGTGATGCTTACAAAGATACAGTTTTGTCTTCTAAGTTATGGTAGGTCTCAGAGGCTTCAGGTATGAACCTCAAGTCACCTAAACTAGATGTGTTAAAGTGCCAGTTTCAGTTCACTTGTTCTGGTGGTTTCAGTGGGACTTCATCACTACTTGCTTTAATGGGACCATTAGTTTTAATAGCCTCTTGAATTTCTTTCCAAGATGGGGAAGGCAATATTTCTTCTTTTACCCACACTCTCTTCTTAAATACCCCATTCCCATTGCATTCAACTCACTTTCTTTTGACATATCAAACTATCATTTCTATGTAAAAAATTAGGCAGAAGCAAGTACTGTTACCCAGCCATTTTATTTTTCTTTTGACAAACGTGTATTTCTTGCAATGGACTAGATATTACTCACTAATGTTTTGCCTGCCTTTGAACAGCTTCACATTTTTCCATTTACAGATAGTCCACAACCTACAACACAGTTCATTTAAGTGACCGTTCAAAGTTACAATGGAAAAAAAGTAACTTATAAACATTTTTCACACTTCTAATCTTTCTAGCATCCTCATGATTAAAATTCAGATGCTTGGCAACTGGTTCATACTTATGACTGTTGCTGTGTCCCAAGGTCTTAGGATGCCCTTTTGTAACCTTTTGACAAGCAAAGTCAATGGAGAAGCTAGATTCACTTAACAATGTTGTGTTACTAACATCAACTACAGTGATTCATTTAACAACCATGGCAAAGAAGGTCATAAAATGGGGCAAATCTCATTTAACAAATGCCTCATTTTGGGCTCAATTATGGCCATAAGTCAAGGACTACCTGTACTTTGTCATCTTCAATAAACATTCTTTCACTAAGTATAAATTGCAATGGTTCCTCTCATTAGCAATAGCAGTTAGACTTATATACTGCTTCATAGGGCTTTCAGCCCTCTCTAAGCGGTTTACAGAGTCAGCATATCACCCCCACAGTCTGGGTCCTCATTTCACCCACCTCGGAAGGATGGAAGGCTGAGTCAACCTTGAGCCGGTGAGATTAGAACCGCTGAACTGCAGATAACAGTCAGCTGAAGTGGCCTGCAGTACTGCACCCTAACCACTGTGCCACTTCGGCTCTCATTTTCCATATTAAAGAACTATCTTCTTTCTTGCTACATTTTCCAGTCTGTAATCCTTGATGTATCAAATGTATTCAAGCTCTTAGCCAACAATACCACATCATCTGCATATGAAAGTATAAGTATATTCATTTTCCAACCAACACAGCTCTTACATTATCGTAAGCATTCCCTATACATTTCTCCATAAATACAGTAAACATACAAAGAGGACAATGCACATCTTTGTCCTCCTTTCTATTCAGTGTTGAACTACTTGTTAAGTCTTTATCCTTTATTTCCATCCCATATCATTCTTAGTGCGTTAAGCAACCAACCATCAACTCCATATTCATGCAAAACATTCCATCCTTCCATGTAATTCTTTTTATTATCTGATGTCTCTAAATGGATATACAATAAACATTCTTTCTCACATCCATACATTTCTCAGTCAGTTGCTGAAAAGCAAAAGTATAGTCTAACTTTCCATGGCCCAAAATAAAATTATATTGCACTTTCTAAGGTTTGCTAATTGTCCTTCAATCAGAGTTTTGTGAACACTTCTCCAGGGATACCTAGCAAATCAAATGCAGCCCTAACACACATCAAATCACTTGCACAGATATCATAAGCAAACAATATTTATAGTTAATATTTGTTTATTCTATCTTATATATCTGCATATTAAAAACTTGTATATTTTTATTCTACCTTCATATTACCTGCAATTCGTGACCCGACAAAAGGGCGAATGACAAAACTGTGCCCGAATAAACCGCGTCGCTAAAACTGCGACGTCATCAGCGCGGCGACAACAGCACGGAGACAGAAGGGCGCTTTACAACAGCACATCGACCAATTTAACTTAAGGTAAGGGTTAGGTTTAGGGTTAGGTTTAGGGTTATGTTTAGGTTTAGGGTTAGGGTTAGGTTTAGGGTTAGGGTTAGGGTTAGGGTTAGGGTTAGGGTTAGGGTTAGGTATAGGGTTAGGTTTAGGGTTAGGTTTAGCATTAGGTTTAGCGTTACATTTAGGGTTAGGTTTAGGTTTAGGGTTAGGTTTAGTTTTACAGCGCGCTTCTGTCGCCGCACTGTTGTCGGCGCAATTCAGCGCTCATTTGTCAGAGCGCTTTAGAACACGCGGTTTTGTCACTGCGGTTTAGTTGGGCGCGGTTTTGTTGTTCGCCCTTTTGTCGGTGAACCCCTGCAATTATCCTCACAGTATGTGTGTGTGTGTGTGTGTGTGTGTGTATGTTTGTCTGTATGTGTAATTTTTTTTATAATCTGTTGCTGGACGCTTACATAGAATTAGTATCAATTCCACTTTTCAACATACTACTATCATTCAGTTATTTCTAACTCATTTCATTAGGGCTGTTTGTCAGTGCCTGGTTCTTTGTGGTCTTCACCTCCAGTGATAATATCTTGTCTACTTGGCCCTTTTGTTTCTTTTTCCCAAGCATCAAGGTCTTCTCCAATGATTCTTGTATTTGCAATTATGTGCTCCAAAGATTTAAGCTTGAAACTCATTATTAATGCTTTCAGTAAGCCCTTTTATTTTATTTTACCTAGTTCTGAATTATTTGTTTTTCTTGCAAGCCAAGGTTTTCACAACAATTTTATCCAGCACCACAATTCAAAGACATCTATTTTTCTTTATTAGGTCTTTCTGTTGAACCAGCTTTCACAACTATAGCTTAATATTGGGTACACCATAGCCTTGACATTATGCATCTTTGTTGTCAGTGTGATGTCTCTCTGTATCAAAAGTTGGTCATAGTTTTTCTCTTAAGTAGAAAATATGTGTTTATTTCAGGGCTGTAATCACTATCCTTTTTTATTTTGAGCCTAAGAAGATAACATCTGCTACTACTTCAGCACAGTCAAAAGCATTTGGATAATAAAGAATATAGCAAAAAAACATATGTCTTTTTGGAACTCCTTTTCTTTTTCCATTGCCCATGTGATGTCATTTGTCCTTGTTCCTTTAAATCTAGCTTGTACAGTTGGCAATTATTGTACTTTATAGTTTAAGTTCAGACTGCAAAATCTTCAGGAATACCTTACCAACATGTAAGATAAGAACAACAGTATGATACTTTAAGCATCCTTTAGTATGATCCTTTTTGTTAGCAAAAAATAAAGTGGTTTTCCATATCTCCTTATAGGTGTCATATAGCACTTTCACTACATCATCATAATAGTTTAAACAGTTTGGCTGCTGTTTGATTAACTCCTGCTGCGTTATTATTAATAATATTATCTAGGGTCCATTTAATTTCACTTTCCAGAATGTCTCTCACTAATTCGATGAACAAGCCTTTATACAAATCATTGATCGTTTTTGCACAGGGCTTCCATATATTTGCATCATCTCTGTATCTTTTTTCTCTTGTAGATTTTTTTTCATTTGTAGCCTTTTCTCTGACCCATTTTTTCGAATTACATTTTATCTTGATTTCTGTAATTTTCTTAGATCAAACCGTTGTTCCTGTTTGACTATTGCCCTCAATTTCTTCGTATTCCTTATTTAAATGTAACTCCGTACTCTGCTCTGGAACCCATTGTGTATTGTTACTTCTGATATGTTTTGCTTTCTACCTTTCTAGAGCTATTTTCAATGTATCAGCAAACCACCATTTCAGGTTCCCAGAGGTTATTTAAAGCGAATGTATGAATTATGGAAAGAACAATATCCAGATTCAAATGTTAGTGAACAACGACTAGCAGATCAAAGGCGATTTATTATATGGAATAAAGTGTTTACTGAAGTTGAACTTGAGGAAATTCAGGCAAATTGCAAAACCAAAAAAACAATATCACAAGCAGAAATAACTGATATTCAAGACACAACTAAAGACATTATAGTAGAACTCCCAGAAGAAGCTCTCGGGACAACACACAATTTCTTTTTCCACAGTTGCTCAACTTCAATTTGCAAGTCCCGGTACTTTGTGTTTTTTTCTTGCTGTTTATCTTCAATTTGTGCATCTCCAGGTATTGCAATGTCAATGAACCCTACTTTTTTTCTTTTCCACTATTGTTATGTCAGGTGTGTTGTGGGCCAAGTGCCTGTCAGTCTGAATTCTGAAGTCCCACAAGATCTTGACTTTCTCATTCTCTAAAACCTGAACCTGATGTTCCCAGTGGTTTTCGCTGTACTCAAATCCAAACTTTTGGCATAATTTCCAGTGAATGATCTTAGCAACGTGGTCATGGCCTTGTAGGTAGTCAGTTTGTGAAATTTTGCTGCATCCACTGATCAAGCGATCAACTGTCTCATCTTTCTCATTACAGAGGCGACATTTGCTGGTGGTGGTAACATGTTGAATTTTTGCCTTCATGCAGTTTGTGTTCCTGAGCTGCCAAAATAAAGCCTTCTGTTTCTTTTTTCAGTGGTCCTGATCTTAACCAGTTCCAAGTTAGCTTTTGGTCAGCTTTGCCTTCAATACTTTTCAAGTATTGGCTATGCATAGCTTTGTTTTTCCAATTTTCAGCTCGCTTCTCAATTACTTCTTTCTTATATTAAGCTTTTGACTTAGTTGTCTTTAAAAGGCTTCCTTTATTTACTTCCTTAATCATTGGTTCTTCACTTTTCTGGATGTAATCATTCAAGCTGTGTTTTTCTTCTTCCACAGTCTGTTTTACTTGTAGGAGTCGTCGACCACCCTCTGCTCTTGGTAGATATAATTGGTCAACATCACTTTTAGGGTGCAAAGCATGATTAATTGTCATAAGCTTCCTTGTTTTTCTGTCCAAATTGTCCAACTCCATGTGGCTCCAGTCAATTATTCCTGCAGAGTATCGAATCACAGGTATAGCCCAGGTGACTTTTGACCACCATCTCTCAGCTGTGACCAGGGGGGCATTTGCCCAGGTTCGCCTGGTGCGCCAGTTGCGGCCCTACCTGAATCGGGAGGCCCTCACAACAGTCACTCGAGCCCTTGTGATCTCCAGGCTGGAATACTGTAATGTGCTCTACATGGGGCTGCCCTTGAAGAGCATCCGGAGACTTCAGCTAGTCCAGAATGCGGCCGCGCGAGTGATCATGGGCGCACCACGGTTCGCCCACATAACACCGATCCTCCGCGAGCTGCACTGGCTACCTGTCGATCTCCGGGTGCACTTCAAGGTCCTACTCACCACCTATAAAGCGCTCCATGGTAGTGGATCTGGCTATTTGAGAGACCGCCTTCTGCCAATTACCTCCCTTCGTCCCATCAGATCGCATAGAGTTGGCCTCCTCCGTATTCCATCCGCCAGTCAGTGCCGACTGGCGACTACCCGGAGGAGAGCCTTCTCTGTTGCGGCTCCGACACTATGGAACAATCTCCCCGTGGAGATTCGTACCCTCACCACCGTCCAGGCCTTCCGCACAGCCCTCAAGAACTGGCTAGCCCGTCAGGCCTGGGGATAAGTCTATTTTCGCCCCTCCCGAATGTTGAGTGAATGTTGAGTTTTATTGTTTAATTTACTTTTGTTCACATTTCTTTTTGTACTGTCCTACACTCCCTTTCCTTTGTGATTGTAAGCCGCCCTGAGTCCCCTCAGGGAAAAGGGCAGCCTATAAATGTCCAATAAATCCAAATCCAAATCCAGGTATTTATGGCTTTTATGATGTTTTCTCTACTCAATTTGGACTTTAATATCTTGCGAATTTGTCAAATGTACTTGGATGAAGTTAGTTCCTTGACTTTAATTATTATTATTTTTTTTTAAATATATTTTATTCATTTTTCACATTCCATTTGCAATCACTTATATACAGGGTATTTACTATAAGAAAAGAAAAAAAGAAAAAGGGAATAAAACGAACAAATAAAAAGGAAACACAACTCATCATTCACAACCCCACCTAACCCTTCCATCCTCCATACACCCCATCTACCCCCTCCAACTTTCCTTTCTCCCTCTAACACTCCCCTCCTACTTCCCTTTCCCCACAAACCTTTCTCCCCTTACTCCCCAGACACCCTCCTTACATTCCCCTTACTCCTTCCTTACTCCTCCCTCTTCTTTCCCTCTACCTCCCTCCTTGGTGTATGCCTTTATTCAAGTGTTGTTTGATCTGATAAAAGTAAAATGAACCAAGGGAAAAAAAAGAAGAAGAAAGAAAACACCACCGTATATAAATACATTCTTATTCTTATTAAGACTATTTTAACACCCCCCCCCCCACAGATCCCCATCCCCAATCCTCCCGACTTCCCAGGGCCCACACCTGGCACTACCTTCTGTCTAAAATATCTTGTATACATATGGATTAAAAAGTAAAAGTAATATGTCAAAAGAAAGAAAAACAGAAAAAAAAAGAAGAGAGAAAAAAAAGAGAAAAGAAAAAAGAAGAAAAAAAGAAAAAGAAACCACTCTTTGTGTTGATCTCAGCCCCCCATCTTTATCTATGCTTAAATAGTATAAATCATTCTATCTATATTTTATTCTCGTCTCTTACTTCTTTGCTATTTACCCCAACCTTCTGTAGACTCTCCCGTTCCTCTTCCTAAACCTCATGATCCCTTCCGATAAGATTTAAGCAACGTGGTTCATGCCACATATTCAAATATGACTTTACAGAAGAGTAATCAAACTTTCCCTTCTAGTAAAATTTAAACAGCGTAAGTGATCTTTCTTAACCTCCTTTTCAAACAGTAATTCAAAATAATCTAGCCAAGCTTCCCCTTCTTAGTAAAATTAAGCAGCGTAGATCAAATATTACTTTACACAGAAATCAATTTCTATCTTAAGATAATTCCAACCGACTTTCTCTTCTGATAGGATTTAAATAACGTAGTTCATTCCACATGCATTTTACCCTCATCCCTTACTTGTCTAATATTTACCACTATCAAATTTATACTAGCATTTGTTTAAAATCTAACTCAAAGCAATTTCAACCAACTTTCCCTTCTAATAAAAGTTAAATAGCATGGATCATTCCACATATTCAAACAATACTTTCAGCAAGAGTCAGTTAACCTTCTGTTTTAAAATAGTCCCTTCTAACAAAGTTTAAACAACATAAATCATTCCACATTCTTTTTACACTTATCTTAAGATAATCCCAACCGGCTTTCTGTTCTAATAAGCCTTAAACAACGTAAATCATTCCACATATATTTTACCCTCATCCCTTGCTTGTCTGATGTTTACCACTATCAAATTTATGCTAACGTTAATTTAAAATCTAGCTCAAAGTAGTTTCACCCAGCTTTCCCTTCTAATAAGAATTAGTCCGCTTTTTCTACCGGAGAGAGGTCTCAAACCCCCATTCAGTCCTCAACTTTGGCGAGTATTTTAAAATGTCTAAATTCTCGATCTCCGTTTTTCTGCTTCTCCGAGGGAGGAAGGGCTACCCCCTCCATCTTGCAACCACATGGCCTGCCGTTTGCCTTCTCCTTCCGCTTGTCTCTCCTCTCTTCCAAGCGAGTCAGGAAGTCCCGCCTTCAGAATCCTGCAATAGAAATCTTGAGCCTCCGAAACAGAGTTAAGACGAAATCTTTGATTCTCAAATGTAACCGTGATGCCGGCAGGGGCCTCCCATCTGTATCGAATCTGTTGACTCCTAAGCTCCTTAGTTAAAAAGGTGTAGTCCCTTCTTGCCTTTAACATCTGGAAAGGTATTTCTTTGAAGACAATCAAGTTCTGGCCATCAACTCGGAGACTGTTATTATAAAACTTTTGCACAATCGCATTTCTAGATTCTTTTGTAGAGAAATGTATAATTATGTCCCTCGGGAGCTGTCGCTGTTCCGCTATCAATGAGTTCTGGCGATAGATTTTCCGAATCTGCCAATCAAAGTTAAGTCCCGGGCTTCCCACCGCATAGCTGAAGGCTTCAGCAAAGGTCTGTTTCAAATTCTCTTGCTCCTTTTCACGGAATCCTCTGACTCTTATTGCAAATGCCTTCCTATTAAAATTTATCATCATGAGCTGTTCTTCATTGTCTCTAATTTTTTGTTGTAAAATTTGAATATTGGTAGTCAAATTAAAATTAGCCTTCTCCAAACTTTCCAATTTGTTCTCTATTTCAGCAGAGTAATCTGACAGGGCAGACACGGCTGCAAACGTATTCGCCTTCATTTGATTAACTTTAGACTTTAAATCATCATATAGTTCCAATACAAATTCCTTAATTTCTTGTTTAAAGGCATTAAACATTTTAAAGAAATATTCCTGTGTTAGAAATTCTCCAGTAGAGGGCATAGGAGACAAAGGCTGTGGTTCCAGTAAAAATTCTTTAAATTCTTTAGACACATTTGTAGCAAGACGCTTCTTTGACCTGGGTGCCATAATAAATAAACAAGTAAGCAGCGCTTTGCTCCCCTCTATTTCCAAAGAAGAAGAGTTTATTTTGTTAAGGAGCGGTCTGCAGGAAGGTAAAACCGGCTAAGTACATCCACTATCAATCATCCACGGAGAGAAATCGCCATTTTGAAGTCCATTTAGACAAAGAAGTCTCTAAGACAAATGGTGCTGGTATTTAAGATAGTAATAAAAGCATAAATCTCACAGGGGTGGGACCCGCCCATATCAATTCTAGCTTGAAAAAACTTTGTTTTGTCCTGGGGGGGGCCTAGCCTGTCTGGGGCTGCCAAAAAAAAAAAGGCAGCTGAGAAGAACTGGCTGGAGATAAAAGCTCTGCTCCGGCTGGATCTAATCTCTGTCCACAGCCAAAAAAGGGAAAAAGGCTGTGGCTTACGAATAGACCCTCGCCTACAGAGCTACTCCCTGCCCCTTTTTTTGCCAAAAAGGGGTGCTATCTATGATCTTATTTAGATATACAGACCAGATCTCTGAGGAGCTCGGTGGAGCCCTCCTCGGCAACAGGCCACGCCCCCAGGAAGTCCCCTTGACTTTAATTATTATTGTTGTTATTATTGTTGTTGTTGTTGTTTTGTTGTTATTATTATTATTATTATTATTATTATTATTATTATTATTATTAGTCTTATTTTAAAATTTTGCAAGACAGAGTTTATGATTTGCGCCATAGCTAGGTCTTGTTTTTTAATATCTCATTAAAGTTTCTCCAGCTTTGCTTACAGAGTGTATGGTCAATTTTATTTTGATATTGTCCATCTGTCATGTGCAGACATTGTTTTTATTTTCTTAAAAGTAAGCATTTGCAATATACATTAAAATTCCATGACATAACTCTACTGCCCTCCATCCTGTTATGTTTCATACAACAGAATTATTTTTTTCAGTTCTTCCTGATGCAAATTTCTTTCCAACCTTAGCATTCCAGTTTCCCATAATTCATAAGAAGCATTTTGCAAATCATCATAAACTATTCAACATTTACTTCTTCCCTATCTGTAGCTTTGCCACTGCAATACAGATGGCTTCGCTTAGACTCCGTGAATTAATTCTGTGATTTGGGGAGGGAGGTGTATCAAAGGACTGGTGTTGACACAGTTTTTTCTTAACAGCAATCAATATTCCATCACTTCAATAATTTTTATTTAGTTATCTATTTTATATAGACATCTATCACATAAAGGTGACTGCATATTTCCAATCTGCAGTAGAAAATGTGATGCGCTTCTGATAGGAAGTGACTCATTGCAGTCCATTTCAGATTGCTGATTTCCAAAATAGCACTGTTGAATCATTACACTTCCATTCTGACAATATCAAGACTGCCCAACTTCATGGTTCGGACACTCCATGGGCCAACTGTATACATCTCTTTGCAGCATCAAATTTTATTTTTGTCTTGGGCATAGCTGGACATCCTTTTGGCCTTAATCCAGTCACATTATAAATACCATTGTCAGCCTGGGCTGTTCGTTTTCCAGTACTATATTGATATTGTGGTGGTTGTGAATGTCCATTTCAGGTTGCCCTTGTTTCTTGAGTGAATTATGCATCAGCCTGCCCCTTTGCCATGAACTGGCTATCACAAGTGAATATTCTTGGAATGCACATTGCTAGCATCATTTGGACACGCAATCTCCTTCAAGCACTCCAAAATAATATTCCATTAAAGGAATCATTCACATACAAAACTTTAAAGATAATTTTTCCAGCATTTTCTCACTTCAGATTTCATTCTAAGTCATTTCATCATTTTTATTTCAAATTCATTTCACTCTGCTGGAGGTTGTTTAGCTCTTTCCACCTACTTCCAAAGCATTTTCTTTTCCATCAAATTGCTTTGCATATCATCTGCCCCTTTTTATTCTTAACAACTTTCCTTTCCCTTTTAACTATAACAATCATTTTCTCTGTAAACCTAATGTACAATACCTTTCCAGGTTTTCATTCCACCCCCCATAACAATTATATATATATATATATAAAGTCACAACCCCTGGTATGCCCAAATATGGGAGGAAGGTCACACTTCCACTCTCTGTCTTCGGCTCGTCACAAGAGACCATTCAGACAGAAACCCAATATTTTTTACTGTTGCTTTTTTGTTACATTTTGTTATATTTATGCTGATAAATAAATAAAGGGAGACTAGTATAGATCTATTTCAAGCTATTTAGCTCTCATCAGCTAGCCATACCCTTACTGGGATATATGTTATATTTGTGCTGAGATATATATTTGTGCTGAGATATATATTTGTGACTTTAAATATATATATATATATATATATATATATATATATATATATATATGTATGTATGTATGTATGTATGTATGTATGTATGTATGTATGTATGTATGTATGTATGTACATACTTTATTCCTCTTCATTTATTCCTTCTTTAATGTATAATTTCACCCAAGATACTTTTAAATACTTCTTATGTTACTGTAACTTCCAGGGACTATAAATACAGTCATAGTATCTACTGTATGTTACTTTGTGTGGGTATGAGTGCATATTATGACATATGATATATATCATGTATGAGAAAGGCATCTACAAATTTGTGACTATATGTGACATATTAAAAGGGGGCATGTACAGTATTCAGACAATCAGTTTCATTTCAATATCTTTTTGGGATTATATAATACTTGTATACTATATAATATACATGATATATTAAGGCTAATTGAAGAGTTCCCTGAGATATTCAGTTAGGTCAATGAAAGTATTTTCTGCCTTATAATGATTCCAATTAGTCAATGGCTATTTGCATATGAACTTGACCAATCCCCCCCCCTCAAATTGAATCAATTTGTGGAGTCAAGTTTGTCTTAATTTGATGATTCATTCAGGCATTTGAATCAAATTGAATTGGTGCTCTGAATAAAATTGACTGTTTGAATTGAATGTAATTTCAATACTTATCTGAATAAAATTGTGGGTGATATGTATACCAATAACAACAATAATCAGTCCAAATCCATCTACTGCTGGACGACAACTTTTTAAAAGTTTATAGGCTGTAATCCATCATATTGATCAAATGTAGATTGGAAGATAGATGATTTTCAATTTCCCAAACTGCGCCTGAGGAAAAGTGATGGACCCAAAGTCATCCAGCTGGTTTTCATGCCTAGAAGGAGACTAAGGCCTGGATCTTATTGATCGTAGTTCAGCAACTATACTATATTGCCTTTCCATGCACATATATGATTTATAATGTACTATCAAGTCATTGTCAATTCTTAGCTACATAGATTGATTTTCTCCATGATGATTTGTCCCTAACCTGGTTTTACAGGATTTCCAACAGGGCACTCTGTCAGGCCTGCAATTATATTTCTTTTAGAATTTTGGCCTGCCAGACTTTCTCATTTCATTATGCTGTTTCATTAGTATAGTTGATGGGAGGGGGGAATAGAAAGGAGTAGGATTGTGGAATGTGTTGTTGTCATTCTTTTCTAGAAGACCAAGGTCATCTTTTGTCTCCTCACTTTTACACCTGACCGGAAGCAGCTGGGTGGAGATGCCAGCATGGAAGAAGATTAGACCATGTGATCGATTTGTAGGTGTGGGGACAAGATTATGAACTTTTAACTGGGTGGAATCCCAGGAAGTTCTTTAGAATTGGGATTCCACAGCACGATGCTAAGATGTCTGATTTATTAAATTGGAACTTTAAGGATCATTTTGCCTTGGACTCTGATTTAATTCTACATGATACTTGGAACGCTGATTGTAATTTTATCCAGCCATCTTTCTGCTGGTCAGTCACTTCTTCAATTTCCTTACATCTTTTCCAGCATTAGAAACTTCTCCAGCTAGCTAGGTCCTCGCATAATGTTTCCAGAATTGGATATTATGAACCTGACTACTGTGTTCCAGGTGAGAACTATGGGTTGATTTGTTCAATAATTCACTGGTTTGTTTGGGGTGTGGGAATTGGAATACAGTGATATACTTAAGAGTTTTCTTCAACACCAAATAGGCACAGAATATCCTTTGTGATATACAATGTTGGTCACTAGATCTGAAAAGAATAGATGCTGTTGAGTGCATTATTAAAGCTTCAGTGGTCAGCAGTCTTTATACACTGAGCCTCTCCACCTGAATACACCCACACATTTATTTGAAAGAGAGCTGCTTCCCCAGGCCTTAGATTTGTTTATAGGTCTTTTAATTATTTACAAATTTGCTCTTGCTCCTCCCCTACACTTGGATAAAGTTTAAAATGCTTTGCAATCTTCAGTTTTATTCTTTATTGTAGTCACTGAACAATACGGGCTTTGTGATGGAAGAAAAATGGTTTTAAATTGTAAGCTTGTAACAATTACTAATTATGTATAATGAACACAATTGGTAATATATTTTTAGAAAATAAAAAGAGAAAAGAGGAGGAAAGTCTTAAAGTACTCAAAGAATAAAACAATATTCTTCCTAAATTGTTTAAAGACTAAGTACTGCATTGTCTGTACTTAAAAAGAACTATGTTAGATGTCCGTGAGACTAGAAGGTTGTATCTTTCTGCTCTGTCCTTGGATTCCAGGTATTTTTTGTGTTTGATTCTGTTTTCAGATATTTCAGTTTCCCAGAGTTTCAACATAATATTTTTATATTGTTTCCAAACCATAAATTTTATCCCTAGATCAAATTGCATTACTGATTATATCCCAAACAAAATATCAGTGATGATAAGGAAGAGAAGGCATAATCGGTTTTTTGTAGGGTAGATTGCGGAAATCAATATATATCCATTGGGGCAACGAAGAAAAGATTGCAGAGTAAATTGATGATATTTTAAAACTGTTTCAAAAATATAATCAATACTAGGACAAAGAGATGAAATAAGATCCATTCTCAGGGAATGACTTCCAATAGGATAGATATATTTTAGCTGACATCATGAGTAAAGGGGTGGGGGGCATTTTTGTATTTTTAATGGAAGTACATTTATTTATTAAGGGACTTTTTTCAACTGTAATATTTCTAAGACAACAAGATACAAGGTCATGTAAATCGACAGAATGGGTTAATATTTTACATTAAGAAAAGATGAACCTGGAGGTGGCACCTAACTATGATCTCTTTTTTTTAAATAAAAGAAATCATAGTTAGGTACTAACCATGATATCCATATAAATATGGATTAAGGATTAAGAAAGGTTTGGCCAAATCAAATTAAAGGGAAGATGGGATATATAAAACTAGATTTGCATAAAATGCAAGACAACATCTGAAAGGAAAACCTGAAAGGACAACCTATCAATAGACTGAACGAGATTTCAAAGGCTGATGTAATGATATGTGGGAATGACTTTGGGAGATGGGGAGGAGGGGAAGAGATCCTGCTAGGGAATAATTAGATAAAAGAGGACTTAGCCCACAGCTGCATAACTAGGTAGAGAAAGAAACTCAGAAAGGAATCTCCCTAATTTATCAGGCTGTAAAAAGAAAAAGCAGCAGATTTGCATTATCACTTGCAAGATTCTCTTAATGTAGTCTTATAATAAAGAAGAATTAGCTTTCTGGGTTTCCTTCTTTGCCCATTATGTAGCTGTGGGCTACACCCTCTCTTATCTTCTTGTTGTCTTTGTTCTTTGCTTTTTGATGGGGGGGGGGGAATTCCTCTATTCTTGGGAAGTAGGACTACTTTTAGTCTAATCTTAATTTCCTGATCTTTGTAGGAATTATATTATCTTTGATGTGTACTGGTATTTGTCAGAATTTCTGCACATTTTATACACATGTTTTTCAAATTACTTTTGTGTGCTTGAACTTTAATCCAGGTTCCCTTCCCTCACTTTTTATATATATTTTTTAATATAGCTGTATAGTATTTTTCCTATTTTTCCACTAAGCTGTTTTATCTTTCCAGTATGATCAATGAACTGAAGTCTTAAAGCAGTAACCACTCCCCTGCCTGATGCTTCCTATCTTTTGAAGAAGACAGAAGAGCTCAAGGGAAAAAGGAACTTCAGTCAAAGTAGTTTGAACGTTCTCTTCAGTATCATTCAGAGGATTAGTTCTTCATTCTGAGGGATATTAGCAAGAACCTCATTACTTTCTTCATCCTTTTGAAAAATTAAAGATCCTTCTCTACCAAGGAATCCACCACAGAAAATGTAACATGTGATCATGAAAACATGCGTGACCTGACAAATGCGCGATAGACATATGTGCACCGACAAAACCACGATGACAAAACCGCGATGTCAAAATCGTACCTACAAATTCGCGACGTCAAAATCGCGCCGACAAAAGCATGATGACAATAAAAAAATTTTAAAAATTAGGGTTAGGGTTAGGATTATAACGTACATATGCGTGATTTTGTTGTTGCATATTTGTTGGCGCGCTATTGTCAAAAATCAGTTAGCGATTTTGACATCGTGGTTTTGTCGGCGCGCATTTGTCGGTGAACCGAAAACATGTAGTAATAGATATGTCACAAGGTTGTAAGGAAGTGTTAAAATATGTGATTCTATCTGAACCTGCATTTTACAATGGAGTAATCTGGAAAAAGTTCACCAAATTTGGAAGATAATCTTTTAGCAGACTGTCCAAATTATTCTATTAATCCTATGCTATCATGTAAATAATTTTCATTGATAGGTTGAGCCTCTGTGTGTTCTCTTCTCCTGCATTTCTCTGAAAAATTAAAAGACAGTGGCCAAACAGAAAGGCATAAGTCTTGAGTCTACAGTTGTTATCTTACTGCTAATTTGCAGCAATGGATGTGCAAAAGAGTTACCATGGCAATTAGCTGACTGAAATTTGCTCTACTTTGCTTCTCAAACAAATCTGTTTTGGCAGAAAAAACTGAGTAGGCAGGCAAGGCCAAAAGAACAAGAGAAATACGATTTTTCTCTCCACCCCATCCCCATTTTGCTGTAGTGCGTACTGTAGTTAATTCCTCTTCTGTCCATATGCCTGAGGCTGTAAATCCCACCAGTTAAACCTTTCACCTTTCTTATTCAAAGATGGGCAAAGCTTATGGCAGCAAATGCCATCTTTATTGAAGCATGATCCTCAGTATTTTCCTGAAATAAATAAGTAGTAGTCAAAATGTAAATGGATTGGGGAAAGGGAAAGAGAAAGCAGAGAGGAAGAGGAGGAAAGGAAAGGATGTTTTCTAAACTACAGTATTTAACATGCTGCTGCCAAAGCAGATTTGGCAGATAGTCTTTCTGGAACTTTAAACAATTTTCTGAATATTGTGTACATTCACTGTCCAACCTCTGATAGGCTTTGCAAAGGTGGAAATATGACTGGCCCAGACTCTCATATATAATATTCTCAGGGTTCCATCAGTTTCTTCACCTCCTGTGCCCTTTGCCATGTCCTTACAGCTTCCTTGTCATATTAACTATATTTCTTACTTCAGTGGTTTGGTTTGGCCTGACAAGAAGAGAAGTTTGCTCTGTTTCAAAACAGAAGCCATCTGTTTTTCTACCTCAGATTGGACATAACACATCAGCAGATTTTTTTTTTCTCTTATGTATTCAGAGAAATAGTGGAAAAAGTAATTTAAGGAAACTTGCTGAGAAAGCCAGAGTTAGAGATGTTGTATAATCTGTAATGTTTCATCTGTGAGTTGAAATTTGCAATCTGTTGCATCCATAAAGTTAGGAAAGGAACTTTTTCCCTTTCTAAACTGAAGTGAAGCTGCATGGTGAGATATCTATTCTGTTGATTTAATTTTCATCTCTTTTGCTCACATCCTGATCCTTCAATGACCATCATAGTCATCCTCATCTTCAGATAATCTCCCAATCTTTAGACTTTTTCTCCAGGAGAAGGAAATTTTTTCCAACAATTTCACAGAGCAAGATTCTCAGAGGCGAAGTATTACATGACCGGCATATGAAAAATATTAACAAGATCTGGCAATGACTAAGAGCAAGACAATTGAAAAAAGAGACAGATGGGCTATGGATGCCCAAGACCAGCCCTTAAGAACAATTCCGTAGAAAGCCAGAATTGAGAAGACAGGCAATAGACAGAAAATGCCACTTTTGCAAAGAAGCTGAAGAAATAGTCAACCACCTAGGTAGTTGTTGCAAGAATATTAAGGCCAACACTAGCAAAAGAATAGGCAGCTGTGATTTTGCATTGTTGTTTAAATAATAATGATAATAATAGGCCATCCCCAAACATCTAGAGCATCACTTGAACACCATTGGCATTGACAAAATCATCATCAGTCAATTGCAAAAAGGCATCTTTACCTGGACCAGATTACATCCTGCGACAATACTTTAAGACCATCATATGTGAGCCGCGGTACTGCAGGCTACTTCTGCTGACTGCCTGCAATTTGGCAATTTGAATTTCACCAGGCTCAAGGTTGACTCAGCCTTCCATCCTTCTGAGGTCAGTAAAATGAGGACCCAGATTGTTGGGGGCAATAGGCTGACTCTGTAAATTACTTAGAGAGGGCTGTAAAGCACTGTAAAGCGGTATATACGTCTAAATGCTATGGCTATGGCTATCCACATCTGACTATCCCAGATCATTGGGAAGAACTGAATATGTGGATAAAAGTGTCAAATTCAGTCTAAACATCTGGCTGACTAGATAGCCAACCATAATAATAATTTATTATAGCCACCCACTCCAAAAGTCCTAACCACATTAAATACAGTAAAAACCATAACCAAAGGAAATTTACATGCACCTTGGGATAAGGTAGGTAACAGAAATCATTTCTTAAACTGTCAAAAACGTCAAGGAACTGAAAAGCATTATTTAGCACAGTGTTAGTTTTTTTAAGGACTCTATTAGAGTCAGCTGCTTCTGGAGTCCAGCATCTTAAGATGAGCATAAGAAGAACCCTGATGGCACAGAGGTTAAAGTGCAGTATTGCAGGCAAACTCTGCTCACAGCTGGAATTCATTCCTGATAGGGCTCAGCTTTCCATCCTTCTCATGTCAATGAAATGGGGACCCTGATTGTTGGGGACAATATGCTGATATTGTAAACAACCCAGATAGTTGTTGTAAAGCCCTATAAGGTGGTATATCTAAGTGCTATTGCTATCTCAGAGGAAGAATTCTCTTATAGCAATGTGGATGGTCATTCTATTATCAGAACATGCTCACAATAGCTAAAAACATCTTGAAATGCAACATACAGCTGTCATTAATAATATTTAAACAAGAAATATATATTAAAAATTGCTTGTCAGAAAGCACCTATGTTGGAGCAGCATTATCAAAATCACTTCCGCTGTTCAAAGGCCTTTTTTACACTGACTTTGGAACTGAAGGTACATGAGTCTTTGCTAGATAAGACATTTCAAAAGACAGATGGCAATCCTAAAAATTCTCACACTGCTGGCTAATTTCCATCCCTATTTTTTACAATCTCCAGAGTACAGACCAAGATTTTATACTGTGCTCCTTTTTATTTCCCATCAAATCTTGCCTATTATTGCATATTTCTTCCAGCAAGACTGTTTTGTTGAACACCTCATAGTGGCCCATCCAGTAGGTTTACATCACTAACTTTGAATTGTATAGGCCTGTTTAGTTCATTAATCCCCAGAATCTTTCATGGTTTTTTTAAAACCTGGAAGCACTTGTGCTATTTGATATTGATTTGAACATGCTCAAACTTAAGCATCTTTACAGATTCAGAGTAATAAAACAGTAAGTATGGAAGATGCTTAGATACTCTTCCAATTAATGAGTGGGAGTGTTTGTTTTATTCTAAAGCTGTTAAGAAGGTGATTGATTCATTAGACCTAATTTTCTTCATTAGGTAGATGAAGAAAATTCCACAGGTGAACAAATGCAGTGATCCTTCTAACCCAGGGTTGTCAAATTTGCAGCCCATGGCCAGTTGCATTATGCACTGCCAAGCCCACACCAGTTTAGCAAAGGGGGAAAAAGTTCCGATACATCATGTGACACTGCCATGATGACATGAGTTTGACACCCCTGTTCTAATCACTCAGTTTGTGACTGAACTTCTGCCTAGTTTTAAGAAAGCACCAAGGACTTCTCATTTCAACCCTGAACTAGAAATATTCTCTTTTATTGGTACTGTCATTCATTCTTAAAAAGCAAGGGGAAACTCCACTATTTTTTTTAAAATCTAAATGCTTTCATCTTGCAATTTCAACTGTGAGAAGCACTGTTAAAAATGGAAGCCACATAGAAGGAGAAGCAAGATATGAAAAACAAACAAAAATCTTTGCTAGAATTGCCTGGAAGCTGGTTAGACATGCCAAATAGATTTCACTGTAAATGACTTGCTGCAAACTTTAGCTGATCCTAGAATAACTGTCTATAGGTCCATAGGACTTGTGTTGTTTATAAAATAAGATCCACATAGGAGAATGGCCAGAAGGAAACATTGTCTCTGGCAAACCAGAATATTTAAAATCTTAGTAAGCCTAAAATAGAATCATTTGGACTAATAGAACAACATCTGAACTGTTCAAACAAAAGCACGCAACATGCATTTGGAGATAAATGGGTAATATGTTTGATGAAAAGAACTCCTTACTTGTTAAGCAGAGAGTGGCCTTGAATGCTTTTGAGTACTGGGACAGCCAGTGACCCAAGAAACAAAGTATTGATGGAACAAAGTGTGAATTCAACTAAACATCATATTGTAGACATTAATGTTCCACATTCTATGAAGAAATTGAAACTTTAAAAAAACTTAGCTACTTCAGTAAGACAACAATATAGGTAGTCCTTGACCTACAACCATATTTCCATTACTAAGCAAGACAGTTGCTAAGTAAGTTGTGTTTCATTTTAGGCTCTTTTTTTGGCCACAATTGTTAAATGAATTATTGCAGTTGTTAAGTGGATCATGTGATTGTTAAGTGAATCTGGCTTCCCCATTGACTTTTCTTGACAGAAGTCAGCTGGGAAGGTTGTAAACATGATCATATGTCTCCTAGACACTGCAACTGTCATAAATACATGCCAGTTGCCCAACACCCAAAGTTTGATTATGTGATGCTTCAATGATTGTTAAATGTGAAAACTGGTCATAAGTCACTTTTTTCAGTGCCATTGTAACTTTAAATAAATGAATTCAAGTCAAGGACTTCCAGTACAAATGAAAATTGCCAAATCAATCAGAAAGTATTTAAAGGAAGTATAAAGGTTTGGAATGACCTTTTCAGTTACTACAAGACTTGAGTACTATTGAAAATATGTGGGATCTTATATAGAGAGTGTCTACAAGGAGAACTAAGAATATTTGTAAACTAAAAGAATTCTGCAAAAAAAGGATGGAAAAATCTAAAAGCAAGAACACAAATAGTTGACTATTGGAACTATCTGGAAGCTTTTATTTCTATTAAAAAGGAGTTGGAAAGTAGTAACTGAAAGAGTATACTTCTGCATCTGCCTTATTTACCATTTTGTTACTTTAAACCTAAACATAAATTGGGAGTACAAATTCGGGTTTTGCTGAAAAATGTTATGTTTAATTTTGAATCATACAAAATCTGATCACTTAGGGTCAGAGTTACACTGAAGCAACTTTGACCAGGGATGTTTAATCTTTTACTTCAAATTATATTTTTAGAATGGCAGAAAATGATCCATTGTCATGATTAATTTAAATAATAATTCAAAGACGAACCAACCTGTTCATGGCTTGGATAGACTATAAGAAAGCATTTGATTCAGTTCCCCACAGCTGGATCAAGGAATGCCTGAAAATCTTTGGCATCAGCAGCAACATACAAAAATTCATGGAAATTTCAATTTCAACCTCTGGAAAACGAAACTTATGGCTAATGGAGAAGAACTGGGTAAAGTTGAAATTAAACAAGGCATTTTCCACGGCGATTCCCTTTCACCCCTACTTTTTATACTCTAAATGCTAACACTAACAACCATTTTGAACAGGGTGAATTGTGGATACAAACTTGCAAAGAAAGGACTGAAAATTTCGCACTTGGTGTACATGGATGATTTGAAGCTGTTTGGTAAAACAAAAGCTGAACTGAATTTATTAATTGAAAGCACAAAAGAATTTAGCCAAGACATTGGTATGCAGTTTGGAATTGACAAATGTGCAACAATGGCAACCAAAGCAGGCAAGGTCATAGAAGATGATGGAATAGAACTTAAGAACGAAGAAATGATAAAGGCAGTAAAACCAGAAGAAGACTACAAGTATTTGGGGATTTTAGAGGCCTCTGACTTAATGCAAAATAAAATCAAGGAATTAACTTCAGCCAAGTACATTCGACAAATTTGCAAGATATTAAAGTCCAAATTGAATGGAGAAACATCATAAATGCCATAAACACCTGGGCTATACCTGTGATTTGATACTCTGCAGGAATAATTGATTGGACCCAGAAGGAGTTGGACAATTTGGACAGAAAAACAAGGAAGCTTGTGACAATGAATCATGCTTTGCACCCTAAAAGTGATATTGGCCGATTATATCTACCAAGAGCAGAGGATGGTCGAGGACTCCTACAAGTAAAGCAGACTGTGGAAGAAGAAAGACACAGCTTGAATGATTACATCCAGAAAAGTGAAGAACCAATGATTAAGGAAGTAAATAAAGGAGGCCTTTTGAAGACAACTAAATCAAAAGCTGAATATAAGAAAGAAGTAATTGAGAAGCGAGCTGAAAATTGGAAAAGCAAAGCTATGCATAGCCAATACTTGAAATGTATTGAAGGCAAAACTGACCAAAAGCTAACTGGGAACTGGTTAAAATCAGGAATACTGAAAAAAGAAACAAAGGCTTTATTTTGGCAGCTCAAGAACAAGCCTTAGCCACAAACTGCATGAATCCAAAAATTGTTACCACCAACAGCAAATGTCGCCTCTGTAATGAGAAAGATGAGACAGTTGATCACTTGATCAGTGGGTGCAGCAAAATTTCACAAACTGATTACCTGCAACGCCATGACCACATTGCTAAGGTCATTCACTGGAAATTGTGCCAAAAGTTTGGATTTGAGTACAGCAAAAACCACTGGGAATATCAGGTTCAGAAGGTTTTAGAGAATGAGAAAGTCAAGATCTTGTGGGACTTCAGAATTCAGACTGACAGGCACTTGGCCCACAACACACCTGACATAACAGTAGTTGAAAAGAAAAAAAGTATGGTTCATTGACATTGCAATACCTGGAGATGCACAAATTGAAGATAAACAGCAAGAAAAAATCACAAAGTACAGGGACTTGCAAATTGTAGTTGAGGACTGTGGAAAAAGAAATCATGTGTTATCCCGATTGTAATTGGAGCCCTTGGAGCAATATCTAAAGTGCTACCTCGCTATTTG
Organism: Thamnophis elegans; assembly: GCF_009769535.1. Classification (NCBI taxonomy): domain Eukaryota; kingdom Metazoa; phylum Chordata; class Lepidosauria; order Squamata; family Natricidae; genus Thamnophis; species Thamnophis elegans. The sequence continues at coordinate 17,505,411 of NC_045545.1, read as the reverse complement.
GAAGTTCTAAATTTACATGACTTGAACATTCTGATTCTACAAAAAAACCCACCCTATTTGGAACAACTTATATCCTCCAACGTTATCTTAACAGTTCCTAAGTCCTTGGTTAGGACTCGAGCTGTTGAGCTACCAACTAGTCCCAAAGGCTGTGAATCTCACCAAAGATTAACCACATAATAATAATAATAATGTGTTCTATATCATGAGCATCCATTTACTTGCCTTCCTATAGTTTTCTTGCTGCCACTTCTCTGGTTCTACATCATATTTCAGACTGCTGAGGCTTATATGTTCTGTTAAAAAGATAACAATGGAAAGACACGGTTAAAGGCCAGCTGGGAGAAGAATTTAGGGGAGCTTCAGAGGAAAACTGATGAATGGGGTTAAGCATCACATGAGTTGCTCCTGCCTGTGTCCACTGTAGGAGTTGTGGGGCAAACTGGGGCTTCAGGAAATAAGGAGGATATGGACAGTATTCTCCTCACCAAGGAACGAAGCAATTCAAACAAACAAGACAAATCGATTCCAGTTCAGATGTATTCTGACAGACATAAATCACTTAAACTGCAAAGGGGTAAGCGAGAGAAGTTCAAAACCATCCACCCTAAAACTTTCCATATGATATAGTTTATAAACAAGCATTACATTCTGGGAATGAGAATAATCAAAACAGACCCATGTCATCGGAACATTGTCTCAAATTCTTTATGGCTAATTACATAGAAGAAAGAAGATCAGGTTTACAGTTATGTTAGAGTAGAAGAAATTATATTCAAAAGAATGCAAACTTAACGTTATTGGATAATGAGAGCAGGCTTATGTGCTCTGCCAGCCATATGTGATTACTAACAATATTGCTTCTGGAGGAAAATATCCTAACCTTTCAACATAAGTTCCTCTGACAAAACAAATAAAGAAAAATGCTGATTACAAAAGATAATGTTCTTACTGCATGCTGAATGAAGTCCAAATATCTGATGGTCTTTCAGAGATCCGAACAAATATGAGAACTTCCAATATATTTATCTGAATATATTTAACCCATTTCCAAGAATTTTATAAATGAAAGTACAAAATATGCTGAATACTGGTAAGTGCCAGAGATCTCCTAAAGCAGATATATTTCTTGCATTGTTTCTAATACAATATATTTCTAAATTAGTAACACTAGGTGATTTGCATTTAATGGATACAAAAATAAACAGAGATGCTTTTTCTTTGGTGAAACACTGAAGTTGCATCAGAAATAATTTTATACCACAGTCTTTATACAGTGCAAACCTTGCAAAGTTATTGAATGCAACAATATTAAAACCTGGCTTTGTTATAAAAGTAGAAACAGCATTCCACACAGACTCAGGGAAGAATAGCAAAATCAGTCTTATTACAACCAAGATGGGATCTTTATTTAAGTTTAATGAACTTTGATGATTTGGAATTCCTAATAGAAAATTGCACAAATAGTAGCACTTTGAGCAACATCAAAGAACTCAACCATGAGTGGCATTCCTTCACCACTCAAACCTGGATCAATTGCCTACATGGTGTATATAAGCTTGATCTATCTTTTTCTTTCCCAGGTAGTCTTGAGTTCATTGACCACAGATGACTGCAACTTACTTGTCAAGAACATGTCTTGACTAGTCTAGATTATAGCTGTTGAATTGTCTTAAGGTCTTCCATCAATGTAATAGCTAGATCTATCTGTTATTTATTTAATTTGAGATAAATTAGTTAGGTGATACTCTCTGCTTTGATATATTAGTCATAAACTAATGGGACATATTTGTTATGTGAGTAAAATTTTGTGGTTGCCTGTGGAAATAGCATTGTGGCCAGCCAGGGATCGCATTTGGGGGTTCGCTGAACTGGGCAAAATCCTAGATTGTGGATCGCCTGTATCCATGCGAACCCCCAGTAGCCTGTTTTGCTGTCACAGAAATACCTTTGCTCCTACACCAAATAGCCTCCCAATTGAGCTCCCAATTAATGTTCAGGAGAAGAGCCAGATATTTATGGTTCCCCAGAAGGCTAAAAGTGTAGGGATCTCTCAGATGGGAAGTTACTGAGTGAGTGGACCTGGAGGGATGTATGTCCACTATATCTAACTTAGTATTATGGGCAATTATCCTCAGGGAAAGATGTTATCACAGTTTAATATACACAGGACGATTCATAGATGTCACATGTGCCTGATAATGACTGAGGATAATGATATTCAGTTATCTATTTAATGTAACAAATCTATATCCAAACTTTCAGAGTTAAATCTTTTCAAGGGACAAAAATCTTCAAAATGAGTGGCCGATGGTATTCTGAATGGCCAGCATACATCTATCTCTTAGGTCATTAAGCTTGAAGATCCCCGACAGTTCAAAAATGGAGCTGAAATATCTTTCTGGCTGATAACCCCATTTGGGATGATGTTACCGTGTTTATCTAGTGAGCCTCAGCATTCTTCCTGAGCCATTATTAGATTGATAGTCCCCTCAGGTACCCAGCAGGTGGCCCATAAATGCTTAAACATATTCAGATTACTTGGCAGATGATAGCCATCCCTTGTGAAGTTTTGGTCATCTTAATGTGATTTTCTATTTCAAACAAAACTAAATAGATGTGTAAGGAGGGGGAAAGTTATTAATGGATGAGAACACAAATAGTTTGTAACCCACTGCTAAGGTTAGAGATGTCATGGTTTGCTGCCGTTATCATGGAACTTGTATATATATAAATAAATAAATAAATCTCAAATGCATTACAGTATCCACAGGTAGTCAGATAAGTTACTATTACCACATATGTTGATAGGCAGATAGGACTCAGCTCATTGGGATGGGACTGGACATGTGTGAACTGGGAGGGGAAAGAAGCAGAGGCCTGTTGTTTTCTTCTTTTTGCTCCCTTGTGCATATTAAACCAGATTTCTGACATTTCCTCGTACCACGTGAATGTACCTAGTGAAGGCGGGATGAATTAACTCATTAATTAATATCAAAATATTTCTATGAATCACTAAAAGTACTAATAAATATAATGTAGTTCAGATGCACATAAAGCAATGCAGTTGCTTTATATTATGTATGACAAAATTTCTCTAATGAGCGAAAGTATTCCATCGTGACCCGTCAAAACCGCGGTCCACTAAAACGCGCCCGATTAAAGCGCATACCTGACGTCATCAGCAGCGCGACAAATACGACCGCGGAGAAAAAAGGGCGCTTTAAAAAGCGCTTTTAAAGCAAGCCGATTCACATAAAGGTAAGGGTTAGGGTTAGGGTTAGGGTTAGGGTTAGGGTTAGGGTTAGGGTTAGGGTTAGGGTTAGGGTTAGGGTTAGGGTTAGGGTTAGGGTTAGGGTTAGGGTTAGGTTAAGGGTTAGGGTTAGGTTTAGGGTTATGTTAAGCGTTAGGGTTAGGGTTAGGTTAAGGGTTAGCGTTAGGTTTAGCACTAGGTTAAGTGTTAGGTATAGGGTTAGGTTTAGGGTTAGGTTAAGGGTTAGGTATAGGGTTAGGTTTAGGGTTAGGTTAAGGGTTAGGGTTAGGGTTAGGTTTGGGGGGGTTAGGTTTAGATTTACGCGTTAATTTTAAGTTTACCGCTCACAGCGTACTGTTTTCGTCGCGCTGTGATGACGTCATGTACGCGCTTTCGTCGAGCGCGCTTTAGTCTACCGCGGTTTTGTGGTGGAACCGTATTCCATTAGAACTTTCATAGGAATTAGAACATTCATATGGGTTTTTTTTCTTAAAAAAAAATAGAGGTAGTCCCCTCTTTAATCTTAAAAGTCTAGTTTCAATAGGATTCTATAATCAAACTGGAAAACCCTTGCCCAACTGGATCATCATTTCAGACATACTTCCTTACCTAAACCAAGAAACAGAATGTCCATAGGTGGCGGGGGGGGACCAACAGTGAGAGTAGGATCCACTTCTGACTTCTTGCAAGCTTCTTAATTGAGCTTCCTTGTGGGAATCTGGTAGGGAACACAAAAGATCTTCTTCCTTCCCTCTCAGCAGACTGGTAAGTGGTTACTACTGAATGGGGGGAGGGAGCAAGGGATTGCAAGACTGTCTGGGAAACTGTCAGAATGTTGAAAATGGAAATTACAGGACCATTAGAGCATCAACTGTCAATAGCACAAATTTCATTCCCTCTTGAGTCAAAGTTCCTGGCTTTTAGACACACTCTATAAATTAGCCTATTTGAGGTACCTTGGTCCAAAAATTATTGCCCTATAATGCACTATTTTGTCCAGTTAAAGGTCATGACAATGAGAGGTTTAGTAGTATATAAATAAATCGATATGTAGGCTTTTTTTAAGTAAGTATTCAAAATATTCTCTTTAATTACACCTCAACTAAGACTAGAAGAGACTGCATAATTTCAAATCAGCCAACCTCCGTAGACCATTGAAATGTGTCTCGAAACATTTTTAACTGCAGCTTAGTCATCATTTGTTACAGATCAAGTCAACCTAATCTGATATGTCCCATGTAGTATTGGAAACCAGTTTCATGTTTTAAGAAAAACACCACAACTTAAAACTTTCCGAGGGATTTTCTAGCTTTATATTCACTTTTAGGTCAGATTGTCTTTCTTTCCATCTTTCCTAAGAAATAACAGCCCCTTGTATGACCTATATTTCTGTGCCTATGATCTGGTAAAATTTGGAATTACGCTTGGGCTCAGCTGAGGCTTTTTTTTCCCCATTCACAATCACTAACTCCAAATATGAAATTTGATCTTACACCATTCAAGTTGCCCAGAAAAGCACTAATTGGAAATCCAGATATCCGTATGCCTGCTGGTCATAGGCATTTGAAATCCACCAGCTAGCTTATTTCAAATGAAACAACAATATTGAGTTGGTAAGTGTGTCTCAGTATCTTATATGGAGGCAGTGATTCCCAGTCCTTGAACCACAAAAGGATAACGCTGGAGGTTATCCTTTTGGGATTAAACTAAAACATTGGTAGCAAAGGAGATGGCAGTCCATTAGAGAAAATATTGTAGTACAAAAGACTAACCAGGGCAGGCACTGCATAACTAAAATAAATGCCAGGACAGTCCCAGCAAAGGATTTCAGAGATACTTTTCTTCCTGAGAGAGAAAAAATCAAGCACAGTGTCTTTTCCATTAAATTGTGGAGAACAGGAGGAAAAAATGGGGAAGATTTTCAGTACAGCATAAACTTAGATCACTTCAAAACAAGGAGGGAATGCTGTAAATAGGCAAATGCTTCATATATCCCTTCAGAGCCACCTCCATAGAAAATGCCCTTTTATTTTGACCTGGTTTCCTAAAAATTGAAAAGCAGCCACTTCAAATATGGTAAAAACATTTTAATGACCTTGTTTTTTTTCTGTTTTCTTTATCATAACATCACAAAGAGCACAATTATACTGGCTGTTGGTGTTGGAGAGTTACTAACTTGACCTGAATCTTCTTCTGATCCACAGAAAATGTACATATAACAAGGGAGTATTCCGGATGTTATGAGATACAAATAAAATGTATTAATATAAAATACAAATGAAAATAAAGACAGTGGAAAAGGAGATAAGGGGGAAAGGGGAAAGAAATAGAAGAGAAAAATAGAGAAGAAAAATAGAGAAGAAAAATAGAAAAGACAAAAAACTAGTTACTTCTAACCAGTTTCAGCGCAGTAAATTACACAATAAGAATCAATTTATAATCTCAACTTTTTACTTACACAAAAAATAGTACTAGCTATTTCTATAACAACAACCTACTTAATGATCAAAACCCAAAATCAAAGGGGTGAAATCCAGCAGGTTCTGACAGGTTCTGGAGAACCGGTAGCAGAAATTTTGAGTAGTTTGTAGAACTGGCAAATGCCACCTCTGGTTGGCCACAGAGTGGGGTGAGAATGGAGATTTGCAGTATCCTTCCCCTGCCATGCCCACCAAGCCACGCCATCAAGCCACACCATGACCACCAAGCCACTCCCACAGAATCAGCAGTAAAAAAAAATTGAATTTCACCACTGCCTGCTAGGCATTTATATTTATTTCTATTTCACATTTCTGAACCACCCATCTCTCTCAAAGAGGAACTATGGGTGTCTATCACAAATAGAAAACAGTATATAAAAATTAAAATGTCAAAAGCTAAAAATGTTAAACTAAACAATTAAAAAATATAAAATATTTTAAGGTGGCAAGAATAATTAAACCTTGTTAAAATTAGTTGACAAAGAGGAAGGAGAGGGTTCTCATGGCACAACTGTGCTCCTCTGGGCTCCCCATACAAGGCCGCAGAGCCATATTTTAACCCCTTTTCAGAAGGTTAGGACACTGGAGCTCATCTCACTCTGGGGAAGAATGTTTCTAAGGGTGGGGGTTATGGCAGAAAAGGCTGTCTTCCTAGACATTGCCAGTTGGAGTTCTTTAACTGATGGGGTCGGTATCATACTTTTGGTGGGGCATGCCAGTGTAATGAGATAAGGCCAGTTCTATAGGTATTAATGCTTCCTTTCTATGCATGCAGGCATCCTACCTTGAGCTGGGCATCATGGCAATCCATTCAACAATGTTTTTTATACCAGCTTGAGACCTTCAAAAGATTTTCTGTTTACACATTTGGCTATATGGTTGGGGAAATGATTCTCTTTCTTTTTGATGCATATCACAATCCCTAAAATTGAAACAGCTTATTTTTTATGTTAGTTGAAATACTACTATGAAATGCAGATCTTCTAAAATAAATCCAAAACTGGGGGAGAAGGTAGGGAGAGCCATTACGAAAGAAAATACTGTCCTTTGTGAGCACGTAGTCCAGATTCAAACAGGGTCTGCTAAAGCCATTTGTTTCTGAGTAAAAGAACTCTAACTGCTTAAAGTCAATCAGTGAGTATATTTTAACAAAAGGCCTTGTTGGGAGAGACTTAAAACATACAACTATACTTTTTTTTCTTTTTAGAAAAACAATTTGGGAACACTCGCAACAAATTTTAGGACAGTGGTAGGAAAACATGCAGTCCATCGAACCATGCATTTTCTTTATATTGATAGGAAGGCAGAGGAGAGGGAGAAGAATTAAAGTGGAAATATCAGAATGAATTTATTAATTCATGCATGGACTTTGGACCAATATTTCATATCAAGTCACATTATAAGGCAATTTTTTTTCCTGCTCTAGACCATACTTCATATACTTTTGCAAAGACTTTACCCATCCTTTTACTTTCAAGTAAAGGCAGAGATCACATCTAATTCAGCAGCACTAAAGGCTGGGAGGGACTTCAGCTGTTTTCAGCAATAATAACAATGGATACAAAAACTTTGTACCTCAACAACAAAAAGCAAAGGAAGCTGCTAAAAATAAATTTCCCAAAAATATTTGTAGAAATGCTTTTTTTCAACAGTCATAATCTATAAAAAAATATTCCCAATTATCTGTCAACAGTTCGAACTTGTTGGACCTGAGAAATTGGACAGGGACCTTAGGACTGTGAGCTCAACTACCTGCTCTTTAGGTTCAAGTCATCTTGGCTTGTTAAAGCAACCTGAGAGTGTTGTGGGAATGAATTCTGGTCATGGAACCTAAGAGACCACCTAATTAGATCTGGCAGAGAAGCCATGCCAGAAGTACCATTGCTAGGGACTTGAATTTTATGGGTAACAAGACTTGGTCTCTTTTGTTTTATTGAACATTCTTCCCCTCAAAATCAGGTTAAGAACAATATTATCTTTCAGAAACATTTACCACTCCACGTTCTTTTCCTTTTTTATTCCCAACAGACCTTGCAAAGTTTCTTTTAAGCAATTTTTTAACCTCTGCTCCATTTTCCCCAGCAAGGACATATGTCTCAATCCAAATCAGTTGTTCAAAGTGCCATTAAAAATCTGTAATACACATTAGGGTTCTCCAGCTGAAACAAATAGTCTTATAAATTACTTGTCATAGGAGGGTTGTTCTTTTAATTTTTCTCTTCATATCAAAAAAAAAGAGAAGGAGAATGGACAAATAAGAAGAACAGTAAAAAGAGAGAGAGGGGGAGGGAGGGAGGGAGGGAGGGAGGGAGGGAGGGAGGGAGAGAGAGAGAGAGAGAGAGAGAGAGAGAGAGAGAGAGAGAGAGAGAGAGAGAGAGAGAGAGAAGGAAGATGGATGATTTTCTTGTTCTCCAAACAAGAATCTGAGGAAAAGCAAATCACAAGAAAGATGTGTTATAAAGTTTGTCAGTCCATGGGCAGAATTATTTTGTTTATAAAATAAATTAAATGCCATCCTATGAATCTCTTCAACTTTCATAGTATCGAAATAGATTTTGGAATGATGGAGAGGAAGGATAATAAGGAAGTATTGAATACATGGCTATGATGGATGATAGTTTGGGGGCCAATAAGTGCTTAAAGTTGTTCTTTCCTCATTCTAATTTTTCCAAAACAGAATAATGCTGTAGAAATAAATAAATGCTTAGCTCAACCTAATGATTCAGACCAAGCTGACAGAGTGGCTGGAAACAGCATTTCAGAAGCGTAAAACACTCTAATGATTGAGATATAAAGGAGTCACTTTTAAGTGTTTCATTAAAATCCTGGCAAATACTATGCATAACAATTTGCGGTATACTACCGAAGACCCAGAAAGCTGTTTGTGTAATAAATGAGGTTCGTCTGTAGGAAATGGCTTGACGCTACACAAGTGGCCCTAATCAAATTTGGGGATAGATGAATTCTGTGGATTTGGTTTATTTTGCTAATTTACTACTACTTAGTACTCAGAGTAGAACATCAATTGATATTATTTGTGAGAATGCTAAATAAAATCTTGCAAGGATGGCGGTTGGGGAATAAGGAACATGATGTTTCACCAAGATAAATCACAATTCAGATGGTAGGCAGAGGAAAACCTTTGGCAGCATCATTTTGCATAGTCCATTTGATTCTCATTTGTCAGCTTCAGAAATTGGAACACAAAGGTATGCATGTGTCCATATTCCTATGCACAGAACTGCATGCCTCTCTGTTACCTGCAAATACCTGGGGAAAAAATCCAATTTCCAAAGATTTTCATTAAAACTTTAACATTGTTCAAGAAGCAGATCCGAATATACATTTAAATAAAAATAAAATTAATAGAGAGACAGGTATAAAAAAAACCTCACAAATATCTCAGCATTTTCACACCCCTACTACGATCTGGCACACCATTTTTATTTTTTTCAAAGAATAAATAGTACATTGGTATTAGCTGGTCTATTTATAAAATGACAACACTTCTTTTGCATGTCATTTCTGTTTTTGTAACCCTTCATAATATAGAATAAAATAGAATTCTTTATTGGCCAAATGTCATTGGACACAAGGAATTTGTCTTTGGTGCATATGCTCTCAGTATACATAAAAAGAAAAGGTACATTCATCACGAATCATAAGGAACAACACTTAATGATAATCACAGGGTACACATAAGCAATCAGGAAACAATCAATATCAATATAAATTGTAAGGATACAAACAGCAAAGTTACAGTCCTGCAGTCCTAAGTAGGAGGAGATGGGTGATAGGAATGATGAGAAGACTAATAGTAATGCGGCCTTAGTGAATAGTTTGACAGTGGTGAGGGAATTGTTTGTTTAGCAGAGTGACGGCATTCGGGAAAAATGCCATCACACTGCTAAACAAATAATTCCCTCACTCACCATATTTTGTGAAATCTGAACTCTCCTTTGTTGAAATCCCCAATAACTTTGTTGGTGCCCCAATAAAAATACCGCAACATCATTTCTATCTATATTTGTTGGCTAGAAAATAACTAATTTCTTCTGAGAACCATTCTGGAAACTGGCCCTTCAGATGAAGGAGCAAGAAGAGTATATTTTGGTAGCGACCAGAAAATGCAGGGACAACTATTTTCTACATTATGTCTGTAAGGTATCATTTTAGACCAAAGTCTGCTTTTAGTTTCAAAGTGCTGTTGTACATTCATAATAGAGTCTGATTGGAATTTTGAAGCCATTATTTTAAAAGAGGGCAGTGGTTAGTGCTAAACCAACATTTTTGAAATGCTGGCTGAGGAATTCTGGAAGTTGAAATCCAGACATCATAACTTGCTGAGCTTAAGAAACACTTCGCTAGGCATCTCCTGGAGTGGGCATCCAAAATTTATTCCAATAAAATTCTGTTTTTTTTAAAAAAAAGAATTGTGTGTCTCTCTGTGTGTGTGTTTCTGTGTATGCTTGTGCATGCACAAGCAGATAGATAATGGCCCTTTCACCACAAAGCAGAGGTTTTTGGCAACTACCCTTTAGACAGAGATGGATAAGCTAACTAGAAACTGAATAAAGGAATGAATTATTTTTAAAGATATTAGATATTAACAACATAATAAAAGCAATCAACTATACAGGATGAAGTTAAAGTGCTTCTTTTATTTTCTCGAGCACAGTCTGTATCTTTTAAATACAATTCATCTGCAGCTTGAAATGTGTTGATTTTTGTCACTGAATACAACTGTATGCTTCTATGGCTTAGTAGGCACCAAATATTCTGATTTAAATATTCACTTTGAAGAATCCCCATTTGATCAGGAAATCAGATTAATTATGTTTTTATATGACCTAGTGTCCTATTTTGTTTCAGTACAATTTTACACTGTTTTGAGCCTTTTGCTGTTAACATTTCAATGTACTCGTTACCATCGTAAGACCTTAGTTTCTGATTGGCTGCAATAGTCCATGCCATCAATGACATCATATTGTGATCTCATAATGTTACTGAGAATCTTGTATCATACTTGAATAATAGACAAAAAAGATAGTGTAGGAAAATTAAACCCTCCTTTGTAATAAAAGGTACAGGCAAAGTTAGTGCGAGATAACTAGGGTGTCAAATCTGTTTTGAACACCATTCTTAGTTTCATCTGAAATGGGAGTTGGTCCTTACCTGATACGCTCATTTTCTGGTAGAGACAGCATCCAGGCCGGGTATGCTCTGTCCATTAACCAATCGGACTGAGTCTACACTTATGATGTCATCGGGCCCTTGTGGCTCCTGCCCAGTTTCAGATGAAGGAAAACTGTAGACTCAAGTGAGAATTGTGAGCAAAAAGTGAAAGTCCATAGTCACTGTATCTCTCTCTCTTTCTCCTCTGCACAAGGAATCCCCTCGCGTGACCCATACCAGGGCGGGGCTGGCTGCTGTCTCTACTCTACCAGAAAATGAGCGTATAAGGTAAGGACCAACACCCATTTTCCTGTTATCGTAGCAGCCAGACTGGGACGTACCAAAGACTGGGCTTTCCACTAGGATGGGAAATTGTAAAAGAGGGTCCATTAGGGCACAAGCACTTGTTGCAGCACCCTGCGCCCAAAGGCTGAGTCAGCTGACGCATACTTGTCCAACTTGTAATGACATATGAAGACTGTGGGAGACGCCCAGGTGGCTGCCCGGAAGACTTCTTCCAAGGTGGCTTGAGTGGACCAAGCCGCAGATGTCGCAGCACTGCATATAGAGTGAGCTGTAATGTTTGCAGGGACCTATATGGATTGAAGTTCGTAAGACAGTTTAATAAAGGCTCTTATCCAGCACCCCAGACTAGATGATGAAGACTTGGTACCCAAGGAGGCCTAGCGAAAGGAGATGAGGACAGTTTCTGAGTGGTGGAATGAGGCAGTGCGATTGATGTAGATCTTGAGGGCACGACATACGTCAAGAGTGTGCCACTTGTGGTTCCTTTTCTGATGGAGAGATGGACAGAAATCAGGTAAGGTCAACTCCTGACCTTGGTGGAAACAGCTATTGACCTTCGGTATGAATGTCGGGTCCAGTCTTAAGATAATTTGGTCTGGATGGAACATGCATAAGTCATGCCTGACTGAAAGAGCAGCCAAATCAGAAATACATCTGGCTGAAGTTACAGCCACCAAAAACAGTGTTTTAAAGGACAACAGTTTCAAAGAAGTGGATCTCATAGGTTCAAAGGGTGCGGAAGTCAAAGCCTCTAGGACACGAGGTAAGTCCCAAGTCGGATATCTATGTTTGGCAGGGGGACACATGTTCAAAGCTCCACAGAGAAATCTCCGGATCAAGGGGTGAGAAAGTAGATGTTGAAGCTGTTCAATCCAAACCAGGGCCACCCTGGAGAAAAAGGAAGTGGCCGTAGAGGCTCTAACAGCCCAGGGTCCAGCCTGATAGTTTTTGACTAAGGTTTGATCTGACCTTTTCTTCTCAGGCTTGAGAACCTCCTCAGGGGCTCCAGAGACCACAGTAGGTGAAGACAGGGCTGCAACCAGTGTGTCCACTGGGGGAGTCTCAAAGAACTTGGTGAGGTCTGGTGCAATGTTGTAGAGATGTTTGTCAAGGTTGGTCGGCTGTGGGCGCATGCCTGGAGACTCCCACTGCTTCTGGATGACGTTCAGGAATATCTTGGGAACAGGGATCACCTCTTTTTCCACCATCAGTCAATGGGGTACTGGGACCCTCAGTTGAAGCTGGTTCTGCCAGTTTATCCTGTGAAGTAGAAGCTGAAGCAGAAGATGGTAAGTTAGCAGCTTTAATGGTCTTAAGTAGAAGGGACTTGAATCGATCAGTTTTGAATAATACGGTAAAGGCAGGGTTATCTGGGGTGACCACCTCGTCATCAGACAGGTCTGAGTCCCACAGGTTATCTTGCTTCCTGCCAATTGAGGCCTGAGAAGTAGCGGCAGAGGGATCAGGTTGCTGAGCCGCAGCAGAAAATTTATGCTTATGGCCATGTGATGGAGTAGGTTGAGGTTGCGGGTTGTAGGCCAGCAGCCATGACCTGTTTAATGGCTTCAGCAATGATGGTTGTCATATCAGCAGGAGAGGTGTACATGGTGTGGGGGCCCCAAGAACCATGTGTAACTGGGAGGGAAGCCTGTTCAAAGGTGCGCTCCCTATTGAGAGGGACATCAAAGAAATTGCCTCCGTTGTCAGGTTCCATCGAAGACGAGGATTCCGAAGAAGACAATTCCCCTTCTGAATAGGCCAGGGTGGGGTCAGGGCCCATGGGAGGCAAGACAGGTGGAACTGGGGACATCACTTGGTGATCCCCAGAGGGAGGAAGGGAGGCAGGGAGGGAGGGCTGGACAGCTAGACTATGTTGTTGTTTTGGGGCCCTCTGAAATTCTTTCTCAAGGGCCTTCTGCCTGTGCTCTTCTGCCCTGGTAGTCACTTTAGAGACCTTGAGGTTTACTCCTGAGGAAGGGGCCTCTTTGGCTTGCCTCTTCCTGCTCCTCTTTGCCCCTGATGGCCCTGCCTCCTCTAATCCTGCATTCGTATCCATAGCTGGATCAGCCATTCCCCCAAACATAAATCAACACCCCAATAAGATAGGCAATGGTCTCACTCGTTTGCTGGTCAGGCGTTCCTGATCCGGTCCACCTGGGGTGATCCCGCATTGCTAGGCAGTCCAAACAGCTGCTGTAGAGTTCACGCCTTTTTTAAAGCATCCAAAATGGCCAACTTTTTTCCTTGGAGGCTTTTCTGAGCCTCAAAATGACTGCTGCTATCTTCGCGGGATTTTCTGACCCGCAAAATGGCCGCCGATACTAAGTGTGACCAGGCGATCTGCAGAATGGCGGCTGGACTTGTCTGGAACCGGTGCGCGTGAAACGGCTGGTTGTGCATCGCTCCAAGTGCCCAGAATCAAGGAGCGCCCCGGGGAAATAACCATGGAGCAGTAGCTCGTGAGCTGGCCTATATGATTGCAAGGCAGGCTTCCTGAGTGAACTCGTCGCCGTAGGCAATCAGATGGCTGAGGAGAAGCAGCCAGAGATCAGTTTTGAATTTCCCTCCAATTTGTAGAATAAAGGATTATTTAAGGAATCAATTTAAAGGAATAACAATTTTGTTTGGAAAAAAATTACCAACTAAAGATATAATTAAATAATTTGGAGGAGAGATCAATTCTCACAGCCAGTCCAGGTTGGAGCCACATGGGTCCGAAGACATCATAAGTGTAGACTCAGTCCGATTGGTTAATCGATGGAGCATACCTGGTCTGTCTCTACCATAACAGGAAAATGGGATAATTTATAATAGTTATGTACCAAAATCATTTAGAATTAATTGTGTTAAAGGTATTATAAAATATCAGTAAAAGTTTGGTTTCCAGAAAATTACATCAATATTCAAACAAAATCTCTATGTTATGAAACATTAAGTATAAAAAACAAAAGGGGAATTCTTTAAAAAAATCTTTGTGGAATGGTATAATAAAAGATTACATATGAGATTAATGCAAAACAGATTCACGTATGAACTTTCACTGAAATATTCCCTTTTATTTCTGTGGAAGTTCTATTTCTAATTCTATGTGTAGAAGCTTTTGCAGACAGAATTGCCTATATAATTTGGTTAGATATTCTGATTTTTTCCATGGTGTTGCCTTGCTTTCTTAAATATAGGAAAGTTTACGAAGGCAGAAGAAATATGAGAACTGAAACTTGGCAAGACAAACTGGTCCCAGAATGTCACATATCATATGGCTCAGTTGACCACCCTATATTTAATTTTAACCACTCTAAATTTAATACCCCTGGATCAGGGATCACCAACCTGTGGGCCAAAGCCCACTACCAGGCCATGGAATAATCGTCACTGGGCTGCGTGAGTGGCCAGCCTATGCATGCATGCACAGCTTCTTCTGCGAGCATCGTTGAGGGCGTTGATAGTACCACTCATGTGAACATCGTCATAGGTGCTCATGCCCCCACTCATGTGAGCCTCATTGTGGCCCCATTAATGCAAGCTTCATCCTGGGCCCATTCACATAAACCTCGCTGCAAGTGTTTATGGTCCCACTTGCGTGAGCTTTGCTGCAAACGTTGTGGGTGATCATGCATGTGGACACATGCACACATGTGCTTGTCCCTCCCACAAAATAATCCCCTTTCCTCCATCCACCACCCATCCGGACTACAACCCAGAAAGGTTAGGGAACGCTGCCCTAGATTGGTCTATCAAATTTGAATCAGAAAAAATCATGGCACTAATTAGTCTCATTTTTCCCTGCACATTCATTTTTCAGTATTAAAACAAGGGGTGGAATCCTCCCAGTCTCTAACTAAAAGCTGAAAAATTGCAATTGTTATAACCCTGAAATGTATAATTGTATAAACACAAAGCCTAATGATGGATATGTGAAGTCAGGTTCTTCTTTTTCCAGTCTCTCCTTCTAACATGCTCGGGCATTTTGCACTTTCCCCTCAATGGGCAGGGGATCACATCAAATCAAACATGAATATAATTATTCACATTGACAGAACAATAATGTCCCCAGCAGAAACTCAGTCTGGCAGAGACTGTGACATTCAATAAAGGAAAATGATGCTAAGAACTGCAGGATCAAAACAATGCAATTATATTCATGAGTACCAAAGGAAAATCATGCTCCCAAGAATCATAGGTGCTGTCTGACACACAGCAACAACAAAAATAACCTAAGTGGGTATTTTTCTCTGTGCTGTTAGGGTGTATTTATCCTTCCATTTTTCTAAATGGCATAGGAGTCTTCAGTGTCTGAAAAAATACACAAATATAAGGGGCTACTGGAACGGAGCCTTTCACTTCAGTATATTCCAAATGCACAGACACTCGGGTTGCATCATGCTGCATGCAATAACAATTTGGTGCATAGATGTCATTTTCAAAATAATATTTCCAACCTAGAAAGCTCCTTTGTTTTCCTTGTTTTCAATGTCAGGTTAACAATGGACTGGGTTCAATCATCAGTAGTTCTTATTAAAATTCATTATTATAAAACATTATGCAATGATTCAAGTATTAGTCCTTCGCTTCCAGGAAGCCTGGAGATTAAATAAGCCAAGGCTACTATTCAATTGCTTTTAATTTTTTTGTATTCACATTCAAATAGTTGTTAGCATAATTTTATGCTAGTTCTCTGGCCTCTATTTTTGCAAAACTACAACAGAACAATATAACAAAACTTAATATAATTTCAGAACTCCGTAAAAAATTGACTGAATAAAAAAAATCATTTGTTCAGAAATGGTAATTTTGAGAAGCTAGGCTCTCTTTTCTCATTTTTATATTTTTGATTGTTGCAGAATTTTATTGGTTATTTTGACTATTGCTTCTTATTTATTCAAATGGCTGTTATAATCCTACATATCAGAGGAAATGAATTATTAACAATTCTAGACTTCCTTGGTTTCAAACATGTGCGTTAATTCAGAAAATTCTAAAGATTGATGTACAATTAAAGCTAGAACAATGATTCCTTTTGGGACTGATGGACAAACAGCAGGAAAAACCCTATGGAACTTTGTTGTTATATATGATAAGAGCACCAAGATTTATATATATGCATCAGAGTGGAAAGATTTGACATTAACCACAATTGAAGAATAGATGGTGAAATTGATGGAGCTGGCTGAGATAGCAAAACTGACAGCTTTAATTAGAGAAAAGACATTGATTAATTTTAATGCTGATTGGAAGCCCCTTCTGGATTTTCTGCATGAAAAGAAAAAAAATGAAATTATGATATATGGATTTTACAATTATAAAAAATAGTAGATAATAGAAAGAAGTAAAGTCAGGTTATAAACTTAGAGCTCAATATAAATGTATACTTATCTCTGTATAAAATAAAATTTGAATCATTCCTTTATATTTCTTTTTCCTTTCTGCACTTTTGGCTTTGTTCTTTTATTCTTTGCTTCTCTCTATTTTTTTTCTAACAACAATTATTAGCTGTTAGTTTTTATCTCTTTTATCAAGGTGGCGCAGTGGTTAAATGCAGCACTGCAGGCTACTGCTAGATCAGCAGGTCAGCGGTTCAAATCTCACCGGCTCAGGGTTGACTCAGCCTTCCATCCTTCCGAGGTGGGTAAAATGAGGACCCAGATTGTTGGGGGCAATAGGCTGACTCTCTGTAAACCGCTTAGAGAGGCCTGAAAGGCCTATGAAGCGGTATATAAGTCTAAGTCTACTGCTATTTTAAAATGTAATAATGTTATTCCAAAAAATACCCTCCCTCCTCAATTCTAGACTTCCTGAACTATAGGAAAATAAAGTTTATGCATTTCAATGTGTATTAGCAAGCTGGCGTTCATATTTCTGGAAAATACATTTGTGTGCTAAAAAAGAAAACCTTGCTCTTTCAGAGAGCCTTCAGGAAAAAAAAGCCAGTTGATGGATTTATTATTGTCATGCAGCTACTTGTATCTGTTCTTTGTTGCTTTATGATTTGAATGTTAAAATTTGTACAGTTCTTCTCATAATGATAGACATCTGAGACAATAAACATTTCTGTGACTTATCTTCATGATTTCAATAAACAAGAATTATAATAGATTTAAAGACAAACTAATGTTAACAAAGCTCTGAAGAAGGAGACAACCCTTCATTTGAAAGAAATCTGATTCAAATTCCATACTAAAGAATTTACATTGTTAAACATTTTGACTGATATCTTGGAATGTGGATTTTACTATCAGCCTAATCTTGAACCATACACAATATGGTTGTGCAAATGGTTTGGTCATAATAGTAACCAGTGGTGGGATTCAAAATTTTTTACTACCAGTTCTGTGGGCATGGCTTGGTGGCGTGGCTTGGTGGGCGTGACAAGGGGAAGGTTACTGCAAAATCCCCATTTTGTCCCAATCAGCTGGGCGTTAGGAGGCAGAGAATAGATGGGGGCAGGACCAGTCAGAGGTTGTATTTACTGGTTCTCCAAACTACTCAAAATTCCCGCTACTTGTTCTCCAGAACTGGTCAGAACCTGCTGAATATCACTAATATTAAACTCTGTATAATCGCAACCTACCAAACTAACAAAGAATCCCACAGATTATTTTAGCAAAGTATAGAAATGACTTCAAAAAAAAAAACATTTGTGCATAAAACCACTCTTACATTCACTCAAACAGCACAGGCAAATCTTACATTCAGTCTAACAAGGGGGCTTCTTAAGCCAAAATAAAGCCCTTTAACATCATTGGGAGAATTCACTAAATCATAGGACCAAATCAGTGGTGAGATGCTGCTGCTTTAACAACTGGTTCGGTGAGAGGGTACATGGCTAAAGCACTTGTGTGCAGTGCTGAAAATGGAGTTTTTAGAAGCTCAGCTGCTTACATTCCAAGTCAGCAATGGTAAGTAGAACAGCGAGGGGGGAAATCAGCTGTGCCACACACTTGAGAGGAGCTAGAAAGCAGGAAATAAAGGACAGGAAAAGGTGGGGGCAGGTGGGCATGGCCATCTGATCGTCAGAGCTGCCAGTTCGCTCGAACCAGTCCGAACTGGCTGAATACCACCAAGTGATTCTGATTATTTCATTTTCAGAGGCAGGAATTTGCCACACTATAATCTCAGTTATCTCAGATTAAGAACATTTATTCTTTCTACAAAAGAATATCTCTCTGCTCTCCTCTATTCCTCTCTTCTCTTCCCCCACCCCTCAGCATAATTCTATTTATCTGTGGTTTTATGGGACTACAAAGCAATTATGAAACTAGATAAAATGGTTTCCCCCCGGCTTATATAGAAGTCCTAAAAAGCTTTCATTGAGAACACAAGGATTTGTATAACAGAAAATATTAGGCAAATATTAAGGTTAAGTAACAGATGTCATTGACCTACAGAAATTTTCATTCTTCACCAGTGTCATGTCAGCTTGGGCTATTAAATTTTCTTAGTGCATCATGATCTGAAGGATCATAGGTTCCCTCTAAGAACTCTTAGTTTGAGATAAACTTTAAAATCTGAATTTACAATTCAACTTTCATTAACCTGGCCCAGGAGCACATAGAACTGCTCCCACATCCAAACTAATAAAACATTTATAGGAGAGAATGAGAATTATGCAGATCACTACAAAATACTGGGACAATATGACTTGTAGATGGAAGACGATTCATAAAACATGTGTCAGTTTGGATCGGAGTTCTAGCAACTTTAAGATATGGGGACTTTAATTCCTAGAATTCCCCTGCCAGTCATGGGAGCTGAAGTCCCCACATCTTAAAGTTGCCAAGTTTGAAAAACATTGATTTAGATAAATAGGGAAATGCATGTTCCACTCTGAGTGGTCTACTTTTAGCCCTAGAAAGGGAAAAAAGATAAGGGTTTCAAGTTTATTGAAATGATCCCTACTTACTTCTTTCACATCTGTATAACCAAAGGTAGCCTAATGGATAGAGCTTTTGTTAAAACTGGTTCATCTAACTTCAAGCAATAGTTCTTGACTTGGCTGCCTTGCTCAATTCTGTAATTTGGGAACGATAATAATATGGAGAGAAATTTAGAGCCTGGCTGAAATGATTTCTATGATAATACATGTGAAATAGATTTTAATAGTAAATATCTTTCCCTCCACCCTCCTTTTCTCATACACATAGGGACATGGATTAATTATTATATAATTAAATAAACAAGAGATAATGCTAGCTTTAGCAATCCTTCATATTCCTGCTTGATTCACATGATCTCACTATAAACTCAAACTTCCAGGTTTCTGGACAAAATTAAACTAGATATTCCAACATACAATATCATATGAAGAACCTCTACTACATATTGGAGAAGCCCAGATCCTAAATGAGAATGTGCCAAAATATTCTGCTTCTATAGCTAGCATGGACGACTTGTTAAGCAGCCATAGATTGTGCCTGCCACAATCTTGACAAAATAAAGATGACAACCAGATTTTGCAATGTAGTTAAGACACATCGTCTTCAGCAGTTTCATAAATTTAGCTGGAGAATAGAATGGTGGCTGGCTTGGGGCTTGCAAGGTTTTCAAGTTTTTTTTAAAAAAGTGAATGGGACCTAATGTAGGGCCAAAATGCAGGAATATGGAACCTAGGCATTTTCTAGAGTGGCAAAGCAACAAACAAAATCTGCTACTCTAAATCACACTTAATGTGTACTAATTAAAGCCACCTTTAGGTGGTGCCTAAGAGATACAGAATATAGCAATAGCAATAGCAGTTAGACTTATATACTGCTTCATAGGGCTTTCAGCCCTCTCTAAGCGGTTTACAGAGTCAGCATATTGCCCCCACCTCGGAAGGATGGAAGGCTGAGTCAACCTTGAGCCGGTGAGATTTGAACAGCTGAACTGCAGATAACAGTCAGCTGAAGTGGCCTGCAGTACTGCACCCTAACCCCTGCGCCACCTCAGCTCTCAATATTCTCTTTACTCCCATTTAGTAGTCATGTGGATTTTTTTTTTCAGCCAAGAACTAGTGCAACCTGTAGACACTGCTCTGCCCCAAGAAAATTCCCAAATTACTACTTTTCTAGTTTGTGCAAGACCTGGCTACTAGAACATGTATGCTTGTTCAAATGTAGCCGCTAGCTCTTTAATTGATATTAAATATTGAGAGAGCAGGGAGATGGGAGACATCTGCAATAGCTCTTGGACAGCTTAATTTGTTGTATATCTCTGATTTTAAGTGAGGCAGACTCTTGTTTTTAGCCAACTATGGGCTACCATATGTAGATGACTTGGCATATCATAGATTGTTGTTACCCAACCTAGTGATTGCTAAAAAATTATTTTGACAGAACTATAGGTTAATTGGACACAGTGGCTCAATGCCTAAGATGCTGAGCTTGTCAATCAAAAAGGTCGGCAGTTTGGCAGTTTGAATCCCTAGTGCTGCATAATGGAGTGAGTTCCCGTTACTTGTCCCAGCTTCTGCCAACCTAGCAGTTCGAAAGCCCATAAAAGTGCAAGTAGATAAATAGGAACCACTTTGGTGGGAAGATAACAGTGTTCTGTATGCCTTTGGCATTTAGTCATGCCGGCCACATGACTACGGAGATGTCTTTAGACAGCACTGGCTCTTCGGCTTTCAAACAGAGATGAGCACAGTCCCTTAGGGATGGTAACAACTAGCACATATGTGTGAGGGGAACCTTTACCTTTACCTTACAGGTTAATCAGGCTGAGATTTACAAACATCTAAAAGTCATAAAAATGAAAAAGAAAAAAAAGATTTGTTTTGGTTCCTGAATTAAAACAAATTGAAAAGGTAAATAGGGAAAATCAGCAGATGGGCCTTCCTTTAACACAACTTGGGACCTCCTGCCCCTAAGTTAAAAGAAACCAAATGAAAATGAACATTTATTTCACTTTATTCTGTACAAGAAAGTCAGTTCAGGATTTCAAACAGATCTTTCCCATGAGGCAGTTTATGTACAGAATTAATAATTGATAACTAATATCTTATTCACTCACACTTATTTTCTGCTCTTTATAAACTTCTACTTATAGTTTGTGATTTTTTTCCTAATGCATTTATCTCAGTCTCTAGTCCACATGCATACTGCAATATGTTCTCATTCCATTCATTCTCACATTGTGCTGAAACCAGCATTCAAATTTGGCAATCTACAAAGATCTCAACATAGCACTTTCCATAATTTTTCATGACTTGGAAAAAATAATTCCTCAACATTTGCAGGATGATGACTTTGATATACCATGTTACATGTGAATATGCACTAACATATTTTAGTTAGAAGCAGGAAAAAATCCAGGAAAAATCAGAACGTTGACAAGGGATTATTAGCTCTGTTGAAGTACTATTCCCCTGTTGATTCAATATGGGAAGAACACTGAATGACCTCTTGGTTCTCCAAATCATGCTGGAAATAACAATGAAGACGGTCTCCACAAATACAGATGATTGTCTATAATAGACAGTCTTTCTTAGTATGTAACTTATTTTGAAAGATTATCAGCTTTCCAGCTAATGATAGAAGTGACAGGCTGTTCACAGATTTCTTTATGTTCAATTCAATCCAAGAATGTATTGCATGAACAGAGCATGTCTATGGGAAGATATTTGCTCAGAGGTATGTCTCTGTGTGTACACACACACACACACACAAAGATGTAAAACATTCATGTGGTTTTCTGTTTAGTATTATTACTATTATTATTATTTAGTATTATGAGGTACAAAAGCATGCTCACATCTTTTTCTAAACTTCATTAAGTTCTAGAGAGGTTTAGGCCTGGAAAACATAAAAATACCATAACAATCCTAAGGTTCTCACAGCTCAGGAAAGCCATGGAGATCATAAACACCACTAAACAAAGAGAAACAGCCAACTGATAAGGTAATAGATTGCAGGCAGAATCATGCAGAGTACAATTCCAAGCTATAGGTAGAAAAGAAAGGTCGGGCCAAATTATCTTTTCCCTTTGTGCTGCTGAAAACAGTGCATAAAGTGATTCTAAGAATTTTAAGGGAAGATGGAATTGGTAATGATTCAACCCAGTGATTAGAGCCCACATTTGACAATGGAAGAATTTTTGCCATTCCTGGAAGTATGAGCTGGAAATTGGTAAAATTGGTTACTAGGCAAGTAACTCTTCTGTTTTTCTATAGGTTACAGTCATTGTTACAGGGAGCACAGTGGGTCATGAGATTAGGATACTGGGCTGGCAATTTGGCAGGCTCATGTTCAAGACCTGGTTGCTGCTGTTCAATGGTATGAGCTCCTGTCACATACTCCAGTTCAGTGGTGGGTTCCAGATCCCGTTCCAACTGGTACGGTTGGAACGGGCCCGTTGTCATCCACATGGGCGTATGCATCTTGCTGTCCAGTGATGCCTCTGTGAGCCTGTGCTCCGCTCGGCGGAGCATCTCGCAGGTGCTGTACACACCGTGCGTGGAAGCGCCAAAGATTTTAAAGACCAGTAAGGACAACAGGCAGGCTGGTGGGCCTTCTGGAGCACCGTACCAGAGTGGTACTGGGTGCTCAGGGCAGGCTCTGGTATGCCCATAACAGGGCATACTGCCTGCAACCCACCACTGCTCCAGTTCCTGCTGACTCATCAGTTCAAAAGTGGGCGACTCTGAGTAGATAAATGGGCAAATTCAGCAGTCAACTTAATGGAGACATGAAAGGAGCCCCCACTGGGTGTCCCCAGGCAATGATGATGTCACAATTCAATCCTTTCAACCAAGAAGCTCTTTGGCACTCCCAAAATGACAGTGGTAGTAGCAGCAGCAGCAACTACTACAGGATCTTCCCTTAAAATTTTGGCATTACCAGAAAGACCACAAATGGCTAACCTTTTCTGGACTGAGTGTCCAAAGTGCACCCAAACCCCCCAAATGCAATGTGTGTGCACTCCCTGTGCATGTGTGTATGCCCCTACACATGGCCCACCCCAGAGGTGGGTTCCTACCAGTTCGCATGTATTCGGTAGAACCGGTTCGTCAAATCTACCGAACCGGTTAGAAGAGGTTCCACCAGTGGACCCGGAAAGCAGGCCACACCTACAGAAGAGGTTCCAAAATTTTTTGAAACCCACCACTGGTCCTTGGATATGATTATTCTACACTATCGTGCTCATATTTATAAAACTCAGTGCCTCTGTGAAAGGTAAGGATGACTACTGCATTTGTGGTGCAATCAGAACATTGCGTGTGTTGAAGTTGTTTTAACGCAAACCAAAGATGCCTTTTAAAAAACAAGTTTACATCATATTCTTATGCATGCCAGTGCTGTGTGTGAGGTAATTTAAGGTGGTTCTGACAAGTGTCGTCGGCATCTTCATATCCGGTCACATGGGCGGCAAGCCACTCCCATCCGGTCACATGGGTGGCAAGCCACTCCCACAAAGGAGGCCACACCCACGGCCCAGGTTCAAACAATTTTTGAAACCCACCACTGCCCCCCCCACACATACACACACAGCCCCCTGCATGTGCCTCGCCCCCCATGAATGTATGCCAGAGGCCCAAAGACCAGCTTGCCAATGGGAGACATGCACACATGCGTGGTAGAGCTGAATGTGCATGCCATCAGAGAGGGCACTGCTTGCCACTTCTGGCACAAATCATTATTTCTAAGATCAAGACTAATGATACTAATAAACGTCTCGAGTTTTGCACATAAACTGTCCATCAGTCTGACATGCATGTACAGCAGAATTATTAGCTTAAAAGATCATGGTCAGGGATTGAGGCCAACCTATGAGCCATCTATAAACCAAATCAATAACTGTCTAATTAACTGGTGCCCTGTACTACAAAAATTAAAACACAACCTGACTGGAGACATGTAAATCGATAAAATAATTTGTAATTATAATGGGTTGCGACTCACTAACTAAGCAGAAATTTACCTATGCTGGAACAGCAGAACTAAACAGAAACACTGGAGTTTGTACTCCAAATTGGGGTGCTTTTTAAGGAACCATTTAATAATTTCAATCTAAAGGAAATTTTGGGCCATTCTGAACTAATAAAGTGTCTTTATTTGAGTACATATTGGTTCAAAGAGTTGCAGTTGAAGGCTAAAACATTGCAAGTAAGTTGTTCTTACTTTTAGAATCTCTTCATGCTAGAGAGTTGATTTTTCTCTTCCATTTTTCCTGAGACCCTCAGACCTCTGAATCACTACAGCTTTCCAAGAAGTAATAGCCAAGCTGTTAATAATCTTGAGAAAAGCTAGAATTGTTCATACGGATATAAAATAAATTTTGCAATGAATTCCACAGAAAGTGGATTTAGTTTTTTACATGTAGCAGATCCATAGAAGATTAGGGGGGTGGGGGAACAATTCTGACTAGCATTTGTCTTCGGGGGGGTGGGGGGGAATCACTTTTGAAAATTTAAAGGCAAATAGGCTTTTTTTCTACTACGTCCGCAAGGTATCTGTTTTTTTTTTTTAATGTGAACTATCCTTCATGCTCACAGTAGGAAGAGTTTTCATTGAGACTCAGTTCCTCTTTGCAGCTCTTCTTGAATCCATCATGGTTTTGTAGTTATTCCAGGAAGTGAGCAATCAACTCTTGTATTGGAGGCTATTGCAGCAAGATTTTAAGTGTCACAAGACAAGATTTTAACTGAGTGGAAAGGTTTCTGAAAAAAACCTCTTGTCAAATCTAGCCAATATCCAAATTAAGGGTTAAGTGTCTGAGAATTCTGATTAACTGCCAAGCCCAGGTGTGGAGCCTGACATTCACATAACTTTATGTCAGGCATTTGTCTTCCAAGAGAGAAAAAAAAATTAAAAAGCAAGTTCCCACTCTTCTATTCCTATTCATAAGTTAATGGATGACTAGAAAAAGAACAAGAGAAAGATTGATCATGCCACTTTGCTGAACAGCATCTATTAGATTTGTATGTGAAAGCATTGTGTAAATCCCCTTGTTATTTCAGTTTTTCTCTTTCTTTCTCTTATACTTGCCCTCCTGTAGGGACTAGTGATGTATGGATTAATATAAATCCAATTCACTGCCTGCATTAACAAAATGATGTACGGGTACATCTTTTCATAGGAAATCTGCACGTACTTTTATTCGTCACTTTTCTATCACACCAAATAATTAAAAGGGAAAGGAAAAAAGCTAGGGGAAGCTAGAGGAGTCTGTGTAGGGCAGAGGTGGGTTCCTACCAGTTCGCACCTATTCGGTAGAACCGGTTCGTCAAATCTACCGAACCGGTTAGAAGAGGTTCCACCAGTGGACCCGGAAAGCAGGCCACACCTACAGAAGAGGTTCCAAAATTTTTTGAAACCCACCTCTGGTCCTTGGATATGATTATTCTACACTATCATGCTCATATTTATAAAACTCAGTGCCTCTGTGAAAAGTAAGGATGACTACTGTGTTTGTGGTGCAATCAGAATATTGCGTGTGTTGAAGTTGTTTTAACGCAAACCAAAGATGCTTTTAAAAAAACAAGTTTACATTATATTCTTATGCATGCCAGTGCTGTGTGTGAGGTAATTTAAGGTGGTTCTGACAAGTGTCGTTGGCATCTTCATATCCGGTCACATGGGTGGCAAGCCACTCCCATCCGGTCACATGGGCGGCAAGCCACTCCCACAAAGGAGGCCACACCCACAGAGTAGGTTCGAACAATTTTTGAAACCCACCACTGGTGTAGGGGAAAACAAAAACCAGAGTGTGAGCAGTTTCAGGGATAACAAAGGATGAACAAGTACAAATGGAGAGCAGGTGCATGCAAATTTAATGAAAGGACTAGAAAAACTTAAAGTGCAAAAAAATGGATATCAGAAAGAAAATAAGGAGAAAGAGGAGAGAGGAGAAGAGAGATAAACACAGAGAGCCAGTGCATGAAAATTTAGCGAAAGGAACATAAAAGCCTAAAGTGCAAAAATGGATATCAGAAGGAAAATTGAAACAGAAAAGAAAGAAAAAAGAGAAAAGAAACAAAACAAAACTTAGGATGTTTGGATGGTTTGCTTAAGATAAAAGCTGTAATTATTTTGCAAATGACAGAAATGGAGGAGAACTGGATGGCAAGAAATGGTAAGTAGATGGGAGAGAGAGGTAGAATGTACAAGATGAATGGGATGGACAGCAGATATATTTTAAAAGGGTAAAAAAATGGTTGGATTTCCCCCCTCCGCCAATATTTTCTCCATACATTGAGCAAAATATGACTGGACTAATTCATGCAGACACTCCAACAGAAATTGCAATAAAGATCTGCACCATAAGAAGAATGGGATAAATTCATCTGTTATTATTATTATTTTCATTTTGGCCAAACTCATAACTAAGCTCACAGACAAATTAGAATGAATAGACCACATTTAACTTCCCTGAATTTGTGTTATAGATTTATGATGAAAAAAATGCATTTAAAATATGTATAAAGTAGACATACATAAAGTCTTCAAAAATCTGTACTTGGGAAAATCTCTACAAACATATTATGAATTTTCACATAGAGTGATGTAAAAACGGAAATGAAATGAACTTGCTCTTAAAAATGAACTTATACTACAAAACATTATAGAAATATAGTATATCCATCTTTCCTCTGATGTCCTTATACACCATGCTATAAAATAATAGTCAAAGCTGAGTAGTTGCTTTTCAACTGTCAAAGAATAAAATGAAATATCAGTGTAATGGTAAAGTTGAGGATGAACCCCTGAAGGTGGAGAAATCCTAGAAGATAATATGTGCAGATTTGTTGTTGTTGTTTGCTTTATTTATTTATTAAAACAGATTATTTTAGAAAAATAATAAACTAACAAAAAAGAGAAAAAGCAATAAAAAAATCAATTGTATACAGTTTATGAGGGCTTTTCATGCATATATAGATGCATCTACATGAAATGTTGTATATAACAATATCAATAAAAGATAATCATATTTCATTACAATTATCCATGCATATTCTATGTCTATAGACAACTTGTTCGTAAGACACAAGTAACATCAGACCTTCAATTCACCCAGTCATGGGACCATGTATCTTTCTTTCCACTGTTGGAGAATTAATCACATGGCAATAATAAGACCTCAGAGAACACATTTCCCTTGTCCAACTGTCAATTCCCATGTAATAGATTTTTGTGGTTAAAAATATTGTGTGCACCTGAAAACACTAAACTTTGTTTCAAAATCAAATTAAAATAGTTAATTGTTTAGTTTCAGAACCTAACTTTAGTACATTTCTAAAACATATCAAAATCAAATCTTTCTTAGGGTAATAGATTAGTATAGGAGAGAGATGTAGTCAATTAGAAAGCATAGAAGAACATTGATTTAAGAATATGTTGAAGGAGATTCTCAGTCATCCAGGCAGAACTGTCTAGAAGCTGAGTCTTGGCAGCTAGACTTATTTGGTTTCAGATGTTTCTCTGCCCATCCAAACAGCTTCTTCAGTCTGAACAAGTTAGTTAGGAGAATCTGAGTTGCCACACATTTTGGGGAAGAAACCCTGAGGTTGGTGCTGGAATAATACCCCTAAGAATTTTAGGAGTTAGCACATTCCACCAACTCTTTACTTACTCAGTTTCCCCTAATCACTTGTTCAGACTGAAGAAGTTGATTGGGTGGGCAGCAAAATATCTCAAACCAACAAAAGAAAAAGTCCAATTGCCATGATTGAAATTACAGACATTGATTTGAGAACTTTTCCAAACATATATATTTTAAAAACTGTCATTTTGATTGTATCTCCAGCTACATGATGATTTTTCATTCCTTTCTGTACAAAATAGTATGGTGTACCCATGAATCTAAAGCAGTATCTCTTTGTTGTATGTGCCATGTTTCAAGGCATTGCTAAGTTTCTAATATTTGTAATTTTTCCATTCTTTAGTGGGGGGGCAACCTATTCTTGTGATTTAAACATTGCTTATCAAAATGATTTATTGATGACAGATATTTATTGATTGGTTAAGAATTTTTGGATTTAATTTCTCTAATTATGAACCTGAAAATGGCTGTTGGTTCAAATTCAGGGAACAATAAATGTTGTAATCATAAATAATGCCAGTGAGTGGTAAGTGATAAATGGTATTTATCTTTTGACTTTAAAAAATGATTTAAAAAATGTAGCATTATTACCCACTGCAAATAGTTCTGGACTTATAACTGGTTATTTGACGACTATTCAGAGTTACAAAAGCTTCAGAAAGGATGTGTTATGACCTGTAAAGCACCTCTAGTTATAAAATGTCATACTGCTCACCCCCATGGTCACATGACCGCAATTTGTGATGTTTTTTTTCCCCCCAATTTCTGTGTCTTTTATTGTTATCTTACTTTTTTTTGGTGAGGTAATAGATTTACATTTATGACTATGCGATTTGCTGAATGGCTGCAAATGGTGTTTTTATAAGCCAGGAGAAAACAAATGGTGTTAAATTAGGTCCTGTGATATTGGTACCTTAACATAAGTCTATAATGACTTATGACAGAAATTCTTATCATGATTGCAGTTGTAAATTGAAGACTACCTGTAGAGATCCCAGCATTACGGATCCCAGAAATTATGCAATACTTTGATAAACCAACTGTTTATCAATTTTGAAATTTACAGTAGTTTGACACATAGCATCAATTTAGTCTAAAAAAGGGAATCCTTTTTTTTAACCAGAAATATATGCCAGACTTTTAAATTGATATTTACAAGTGACAGGAGATACAGCAAATCTATTATCTTTTTAACATCAAACAGATGTTATGCACAAAACAATATATACAAAATATTCAAAATGGCTCAGTGTGTAGAATTTGCACTAAGTGGAGATATACAGTACAATATTTGATTCCAATCAAAGGATATCTTTAGGAGTATAATTTAAAACCTCCATCTGTAACTGACAATTCTTAGTTATTTCTAAAAGATATGAGAAAGAGTTTTCTACCATCAACGCTTTTTAACCACGTTAACAACTGCGGGTATCTTATTCCTTCTGTATCTTGGGAAAGAAAAGAAACATTCTTTTCTGTACTTTGTACTTAATTGTGTATCATTGACAATAGGTAATTTCTTTGTACTGCCTTGACAATGGATAATTTTCCTCCAACATTTTTGTCTGAGGGGAAAAAAGAGTAACCTGCTTTATTCTTAGTAGGTATTACTTCAAGTAAGAAGGGAAAAACTGGTCCTAACATGTTCTGTTCCAGTCTCTGAAGGAACAAAGGACATAAAACACTTTGTGTATGCTTAAAGGAAAAAAAGCCAGGTGGAAACAAAGTCATAATTTAGAAAACAGAAGGTAGCATGACATTTTTTTTAAAAAAAAATGAAGCTCTAGAGCTTGAAAATTAGCCATTTTGTGGGGGCAGAGGAGAAAAATGGAATTCTAAAAAAGACATCACCAAAGATAAAAACAGGTCCAAGCTATGCCTTTTAGATGTCTTGGGACTGTCAGTATTTTTCATCTATAACTCATTTTTTGAAGTTCTCTACAGAATTTCATTTTGTTTCCCCTCACAATGTTCTCTTAACTTGCAATTACTCCTGAGTTGAGACTGGCCTCCTTATTGTTGGTCACTCAGAATCCATTTTTGCCTTGAGAACTAATCCAAGTTTTCAAACTTCCGCTCTTACACTTCATTCACCAATTCGTATTTCCTTTGAAGAAAATGCCATTGCCAATTTTACATAAAGCAAACCCCAGGCGACTTATGAATGTGATAAAGCCAACCTCCTGCAGGGTATGAATATGAATATGAATATGAAGAGTGTTACTCGGGTGAACTTTAAGGAAAGTTCAGAACCACTTCAAACTGCCACCAAATTCAAAATTGGAAATGAATGAGGCTAAAATGAAGTAATTTTCTTAAGGCTTAAGAAATAGCTCAGAGCTTTCATATATCTCTGTTGATTTGCTTGCCTATAACTACCAATGAATCTATATCTAATAATCCAAGTCTATATGCATTTTGGGGGGGACGACACTTTGGCTTTAAACAAGCATTATTTTATTTTATTTTTAAAAATACAGGGACAAAGAGAGAGAGATTTCAATGAAGAGCTGCAAACAAAAGGCCAAATCGACATTTATTTTGTGTTTTCTTTATCCCAAGGAGAATATTTGCTTAAATAATAGCCACATTTCCAAAGAAGGTAAAGTGTAATTCTAAAAGCTATTACAATGGTTACAGACTCTTAAAAATCAAGGGCATACAAATATCTCCATGCGATAAACGGAAGAGGAGGACAGCAACCAAGAAATTAACAGATATTCACAAGTTCATTTAACTTTGAAGACACCCTTGGGGACTGAAGAGTGGTGAATGTAACAAAGTTATTTAAAAAGTGCCTGGAGACATAACAGGAAACCAGAGACCCGTTAGCAGGAGAGACGGTGTGGAGAAAGACCTAGAATATCAAGTGAAGAAACAGTCGGAGAAGCACAGCTTGATTAAACATTGGCAGTATATGGGTGTCAGGAAGTGTGGTGAAAAACATGGCTCACTAACTTGCTGGAATCCAATGCAAAGGCATTGTTCTCAGAGCGCTTTGTTGCCTTGGGAAAAAAATGTAGCTTTTAGTAAGGAGTTAAGCCTTCTATTGGTTTCTCTGTTGAAATGTAGTTGCTTTAGCTGCTTAGAACTACAAAAATGCTATAGGTTTCGGTAAGTAGGTCTGAAAGAGAAAAGGTCAAGGTTAAATTAAAAACAGTCTTTAAAGACCACGCTCAAGCCAAAAACTATTTGTGCCTTTAAAATTTCAATTATATATTCTAAACATGATGGATTATTAATTTTCTCTATAAACTGTTGGAGGGGGGAGGCTCAAGGAGCTATATTCAGGTCACAATAATACCTATGTGACAAATTATTCATAAGTGAAATCAATCCTATGGATTTCAGTGGTGGTAAAAGGTAACTTAATCTGCAGCCAAAGCTGAAATGTTTTACAGTGCAATCCAAGGCACAATTATTCCAAAGTTAAGTGCCACCTGATTCAAGAAGGTGACTTCTGGTAAAACGAAAGCCACATGATGCTGTGTTCCATGGGAGGAATGGTAAAGAATATAAATGCTAGAAACACAGAATTTCCCAGGTATTAATATCACACTGTGGATTTGCCCCCCCCCCAAAAAAAAAGAGGGGGGTTTCCTTTGTAATGTCTGTTCATTTGGGACTTATCTGATTTATAACCTTTCTCTTTCTGTCTTGGAGACTTCAAGAAGCTGTAGGCCTCCTGATAGACATCTGTTAATTTAGAATTGTGTCTGTGTGTGCTTCAAGAGCTGAGGTGGCACAGTGGTTAGAGTGCAGTACTGCAGGCCACTTCAGCTGACTGCTATCTGCAGTTCAGCGGTTCAAATCTCACCGGCTCAAGGTTGACTCAGCCTTCCATCCTTCCGAGGTGGGTGAAATGAGGACCCAGACTGTGGGGGCAATATGCTGACTTTGTAAACCGCTTAGAGAGGGCTGAAAGCCCTATGAAGTGGTACATAAGTCTAACTGCTATTGCTATTGCTATTTTCTTTGTAAACAGTTTGTATTTTCCTGGCATGTTTTACCCTAGAATAGCATGGTATTGGACACATAGAACATTGAGCTCCTGAATGGGCAATGTTTGCATATATGTCCCACCAGTAGGAAAGTGTGAAATGGGACACAAAAGTTTGAAGATATACCTACTACTTAGGTGGTGTTTTTGGTGCAGTAGCTGATACACCTGCCTTTTCTCATTACTTCAGTTGCTGGAAAATGGGGGGGGGGGAGGAAACCTTCTGGTTTCCATTTCAAATTCAAGTGTCAGCACCTTCTCTACACACATCAGCAGTAGTTCTGCTTGCTCACTGTTGAGCAGTGAGTTCTTTATGCAACCAACTCTTTTTGGCTTCTCTTTCCACATTTTCTCCAAACTCTCTGAAGTGTCAACATATTCTCTTCAGTGCTGAATGTTTATAATGGGTTTTTTTTTTTAGAGAGAGTGACAAAATCTGGTTCCTTTTTCCATCAAGGTTTTAATAGGCATAAGTAACCCACTCACTTGGTATTATTATGAAAGCATTTAAACAGTCAGTTTCTGGGAAAAATCACAATAAATTATTATTAAAAATCAAGACTTTTCTGCCTTGTAAGTTACACTGGAGTCTAATAGACCCATTCTGTTATATTCTGTAGTTCTTATTAAGCAAAATATGGGAGTAAACATACAAGCACAACAAGTTGGGTGAGTTAAATCTACTTACTGATCAAAACCTGATTGATTTTCACTTTTCAAAAGTAATGACCAAATAGAAAGTATAAATTCAAGACAGAGACAATCAGCTTTGTATCCACAGACAATAATAGACTGTTAGTGATCTTTCTTTTGCCAGTTTTTTCTCTCTGTAGTAAATTTGGTTCTGTTCTGTTTAGATTTCAAAGATATAAACAATGGCCAGAGTTCCAAGCCTCTTTCAATTATTTCTTTCCAAGATTCCATTAGGTTGGAAAAATACAAAGACAATTTTATATAAATAGTAAAAATAAATGAGAAGGTGTGTGCTATAAAACAACCTATTAGCCACCAGCATCGTCTGACAGACAAGGCACTATTAGAAAATATAAAGCAGTTGGTAGCCAGCAGCGTACACAGCAAACTGTGATGACACCAACATTATGGCACATGAGCAGTGATGTCATCATACAAATGCTTTCATTATGTGTGATTTATGTGTTCCAACACTGGACACATTTATATAAGTCATGACAATTGTCTGATGAGGCCATCACATACATTACATCAGAGGTGGTATTCACCAGGTTCTGACCAGTTCTGGAGAATTGATAGTGGAAATCTTGAGTAGTTCGGAGAATGAGTAAGTACCACCTATGACTCGCCCACCCACATCTATTTTCTTCCTCCTGAGTTCCAGCTGATTGGGAGAAAATGGATATTTTGCAATATCCTTCCCCTGGAGTGGGGAGGGAATGGAGATTTTACAGTATTCTTCTCTCCCATGCCCACCAAGCCACGCCCACCAGGCAACCCCCACAGAAACTGGTAATAATTTTTTTTAATCCCACCACTGTATTTCATCCCTGTGATTTGGAATTTAGCAGGTGCAGCAAAATATCAAGGCAGCTGGAAGAATCATTGGAACATGGAGTAGAAGTTTTAGTCGGGACTTTAGGAATTTTCAGAGGACTGGAAAACATGCAACCTTCTGCATGGTTCAGGAATCTATTACTAACAGACTATCCCCTTTCTCTTCACACAACACAAACAAGAATTCAACACTACCTGAGGCAATCTATTCTGCCACTGAACAGTTCTTACTATTCAATGTTATGTTATAGAAATTCTGACACAGGTCTACTTCCTTGCAATTTTCAACCCATTGTTTCCTACTTTTGGACAACATAGGAATCTTTTGGATATTTAGTGGTGAGAGCTCTGGACACCAAGTTTTGCAAGGAACATTTAAAGGATATGCATATGTTGTGCCTATAGAGGAAACCACTGAAGAAATATATCATACCAGTGTTCAAACATCAGAAGAGCTGGCAACTAGAAAAGGAAGTAGATGTAGTCTCTGTTGCTTCAGAGGGCAACATGAGAAACAGTGAGTTAAAACAAAAGAAAGGAACGAAGTTGCAGCTAGATGTGAGAAGGAACTTCTTGAGTGTATTAGCTGTGGGTCAACTATGCCTGTGCCTAATATGGGACTTTTTGTGACTCTCCATGTCCTGTTAAAAACAAATAAAGTAGGTAAGGTGCTTGTTTGTCAATTCTCAAAATTCCAAATGTATCATTAAGCCCCCAAAAGTTATATAACCCTGAACTGTGCTTCTCAGCAATGTCAACCTCACAATCACAAAACAATTGTGAGTGTAATATCTATCCCTGCCAATGTTTGTAAAAATATGGCACAAGGAATTGTCTTTGACTGGGGTGAGGAGAGGAGTGACAGGATTACTCACTTGTATTAAATTCTCAATACAATTGTGGCCCTCAGTGCTTATTCATAAGGAGAGGTGAGAGCTATATGCCCTACAATTAACATAACATGTATGTTTGATCCTTAGAGTTCAGTTCTCTGCTGTCATAGCCTAGAACTAGTTCATTCTATGCCCTCATTAATGGTCATTTCTGCTCTTACTGATGTTACATTTGCAGTTTGGATCTAATAGATGTTCTTATCACCATGCTATTAAATTATGGTCACAGGCCATTGGTCAAACTCTAAGAATTTCCAGAAAGCCAGTGTTGTACTGCAGTAATTTCATTCTTTTAGTTTCTGCCAAGCTGTGTTCCTTCATTCACTGAAGAGTTTTAGTACCCTGTAGGACACCCCTGAACTAAATATCATGTCTATTGGTCTACATTTCTACACATTCCACACTCCAATTTTTTAGTTCTTTTTCCTAAAGGGTTGACAAGTGATACATCAGCCAGATGTTCAAAAAAGAATAGTGCCTTGAGCCTGTTTTATCATATGGCTCAATTCCCAGATGAATTTTGTGTATGACCTCCAGAATTTCTTGTGTTAAGCATTTTTTGATACTACGCTTTAAAAAAAAACCAATCATGTGGTCATGTACATTTAATTGAATAAACTCATGTCTCTGACTGAAGGAAGATATAAGAGCAGTCTTCAAATGTCTCAAGAATTGCAAACTAGGAAAAGGAGTGGAGTTATTTTCAATTATCCCACAGGACAGGAGTATTTGTATTGCATTTTGTATTTATTAGTTTGTCAACATGTATAAGATAGCAAGTATAAATATAAACATGGATATGAACAAAAGAAATGAATACAAATAGATGGGGACAGTAGGGCAGGGACATTAGGCACAATGACAAAGAAACAGTCCATGAGAGATCTCAGGAGGAACCTTCTGACTGCATGATCCATGAGGATAGGTTGCAATGTGTATTTGCTTTCAGTAGACGTCTTGAAGTAAAGACTGGAAGAAAGTCTTTCAGAGCTGTTTTAGTAACTCTTACCAAGCATGACCTGGATTAGATCTGTCTAGGGCAGTGTTTCTCAACCTTGGCAACTTGAAGCGAATGCTGGCTGGGGAATTCTGGGAGTTGAAGTCCAGACATCTTCAAGTTGCCAAGGTTGAGAAACACTGGTCTAGGGACATTCTTAGTAATCCAGGTCATGGTTGTCTCAAAAGTGCCTTTTTCAACTGGACTTACTTTGTTGTTTTCTTGAAGAAATTTCACTTCTTATAAAAAAAAGTTTCATGGGTTCTGGCAGGACGGTGGGAGCATGGAAAGATTAGTTCTGACAGGAAGGCAGGGGAGGGGAGAAGAATGGAAGAATCATATTTCTTTGCAGCCATCTGGTCGTTAGCATTCTCTCTGAGGGATTAGATCCTTTCCAGCTCTTATGATGGTTGAGATACTTCTAAGTATTAGTTTCAAGATGTTCTAGAGGAGAACAAGTACATTATATAAGAACATATTCTCAAAATTTATTTTTCTTCCTGGTTCCCAGTGCCAGTTTTCGCTTCTGAGGATATTTTGTACCTTCTTTTCACACTCTTGACGTTTGATTGCTCTTTATTTATCCACCCTTCTCCCTCCATTCCAAACCCCTATTCCCAACACATACTGTACATATACAGGTAATCCTCAACTTATAACATTTATTTATTGACCATTCAAACAGCATTAAAAACGTGAGTTGCAACCAATCCTAGAGCCGAGGTGGCGCAGTGGTTAGGGTGCAGTACTGCAGGCCACTTTAGCTGACTGTGATCTGCAGTTCAGCGGTTCAAATCTCACCGGCTCAAGGTCGACTCAGCCTTCCATCCTTCCGAGGTGGGTGAAATGAGGACCCGGACTGTGGGGGCGATATGCTGACTCTGTAAACCGCTTAGAGAGGGCTGAAAGCCCTATGAAGCGGTATATAAGTCTAATTAATTAATTAATAAATCCTCACATCTATGAATGTTGTGACAGATCACTGTCACATGATAAAAATTTGGGAACTTGAATTTCAGCATGCATTTGACTCATGGTCATGTGACTCATGGTCATGTGATCACCCCTTGCAACCTCTCCAGTCAGCTTCCAACAAACAAAGTCCAATGGGGAGAGAGCTATATTCACTTAACAGCCATGAGGTTTACTTCACAACTGCAGAGGTTTGCTTTAAAACTGTGACAAAAAAAGCTAGTACCATCAGACATGACTCACTTATCAATTACCTTGCTTAGCAACAGAAATTCAGGCCCCTTTTATAGTCATAAATTGAGGACTACCTGTAATTCTATAACGCGTTGCAATTGGAGAATCTGCTTTGGAATCATAACCGATTTCATTTTTTTTTAAAAAAAAATCCCTATAGATATTCTTTTTTAAAAAAATAAAATAAATGTTTTTTAATTTTAATTGAAACAAGTACAGCATCTTTCTTTACATCTGTAGAAAATGTATCAATCGATTACAGATCCTCCACGGTCAACAAACATAACTCATATTAACTAAAGCATTATTATATATCCATTTTCATTTGACTGTAATTATTATTTAAAAGTATTAATACAAGTAATAATCTTGAACAATACCTGCCCACACCAGTGGGAAAAGAAAAAATCAAAAAGAAAAGGCAAAAAAAAAAAAAAAAAAAACGACAGGCAGGGAAAAAGAACAAAACACAGGTATCTATTTAAAAAAAAGAGGTATATCAGCTGGTTACAACATGCTTTGGTGCTTCTCTTCCATTAATTCATATTAATTCAAATATCTTAACTCAAATGTTTACCATATTAACATCATTATACCTCCAGTTTTAATTACCTATAGTTATTTAAACATCCTTCATCCTTAGCTATACCAAAGAATTAATCCATAACACATGCTGACATTTCATTTACTACTTATAAAGTCCTCTATTTACATCAAATCCTCATATCCTATTTTAGCTGAACATCCATAATATTTAGTTATATCATATATCATAACATTTTCCCAGTGTTGATTAACATTTGATTGTATGTATTTTATTTAGTTTTTATAATAGTGGTAGTTATTGTAATTAATACTCTTTATGTATAATCCAAAAATGTTTTCTCATATCCAATTGTTATTTATCATATCGACTCCACATTATATACATTACTATCAATATCAATTATTATTCAGCTATATCTGTTACAAAGAGAGCAATTAGATTAGCTAGATTTCAATTGTGTTCTTCAATCTATCAGCCAATTCCACATTATATACATTACCATCAATATCAATTATTATTCAACTATATCTATTACAAATTAAAATAATCAGATTTAGCTAATTTTAAATTATATTCTTGCATCTGTCAGCCTGTGTCCCTCCAACAGCAAAATTTTCTTAATCCAGTTGCCATTCGTTGAATAAATTTACCAAATGTTTTTATAAGCAAGTCCAAACAAAAATATCTTCGCACCTTTTGGCTCTGAATGTCAGTGATGAAATAATAATGTTGTCCCGGGCTTGTAAAATTTTTCAAATTGACTTTAATTCTCCAGGGTGGAGTTTCCATTTCTCCTGCACTCTGTCTCTTTAAATGAATCTTCTTTATGGCTCCCCCCCTCCTTTCTTCCTCTGAGATAGACCAGACGCCATTTCTCACATTTTCCATTTGTATTTCAGGAACATTCAAACATTCAACGATCTCAGTTTTTCCTTCATATTTTAAAATCAGATGATCCAATTTTCTTTCCAATCTCTGAAAAGAGTCAAAAAGCTCTTGACATGCGGAAAAAAGAATCTGAAATGAGACTTCAGACGCCATGATGTGTCGCAGTTAGAAATTCCAAATATAAACACGCTGAAAACTGTGCAATCTTATCTGATCGTAAACACAGCCAGGTAGTAAAAATGTCAGATCGTGACAGGCTAATTAGTAGAAAGTTGACTTTACGATCCACTTAAAAAGAGTCAGTGAGGGGGGTTGCCGAAGCATTCCTTGAAGCGTTTAAGAAATAAAGTAGCCACCAGCCATAAATCCATTAAAAAAAGACCAATTCGCCGCTAGATTCTTCTATTTTATGGTTTCAATTAGTTTAAGCTTTTAGCGCGGACAGTCTCTCTTGAGTAATAAAATCAGCTTACCAGATGACATCACTTCTGCCATTCTTAGGGGCAACCTGCAGTTTCAGTTAGCACGCAGCTAATCCAGAAAGGAATTGGCACGAGGAGTTAATACCCCCCCCCCAGAGACTTTGCGGGTGTTTCTGAGGTCCTGGGTCTCTCCTCACCTTCACTGTCGTCTCCGGGACAGCTAGAGTTCAAAGAACCCGTCCAAAAATCCTTCGGAATAGAGGAATTTCAGGAATAGCCTGAAACTCCGTCTTCCCACTGCTAAGCCCCGCCTTCTTCCCTATATAGATATTCTCATATTATTTATTTATTTTAGAGATTTTATATGGTCATCCATCTCGTGAGACACAACTCTGAGCAACTAACAATAATGAAGCCGACAATAAAACAATGCAACAAGCGAACAAACAAAAGCCAACTCCCAATCAATAATTATATGTGGCTGTAGTATAGCCACCCCTTTTACCCTGCCATCATCTGCTCCTGAATCTAGAAATTCATAAGGCCAGTTCGGGAGATGACAGCAAAGAATTTAATCAGCAGTCAAGATGTGATTCTCAGATGCTTTTGCTTTACAGGCATATATAGAGGGGTCAGCCAGATTCACTAATGAATCGTGGCATCAGTGCAAGGAAGCATCTTATGCCTGGACTCCTCCAAAAGGCTGGCACATTGCCTTCCTACATCAACCTCACAATGGAAAAGGAGAGTTTATTCACATCATCACAGTGCTGAACATATTGCCAATTGAACTGTCACGTTCTTCATGCTGATGATACTACTTAACCCCCAAATGTTGCCTGTATCAAAGCCACTTCCATGGCTAAATCTCTAGATTGTGCTTGCTGTTGTGTTCATTTGGCTACCCAAAGTAGCCTTTGATAATGAAAGAGGAAAACGTCCTTCTTCTCTCCTCTCTTTCTTCTTCTTCTTCGTTTCATTGATTTCAGAAAGGCTTTTGTTTTCCCTGTCTGTAATTAAAGGAGATTTTGCTATTTGCCAGCTTATGTATACACTTTCTCTATAATATTTTGCAGATTCCTAGTATAGATCTTACCAGTGGTACTGAATTCTAAACAAAATCTTTATGTGTTTGGAGGAAAGGTTATTTTGTCAGGGGATAAGATGATACATACGTATATGCATAGTCACACACACAAATTCTTAATTGTGTGATCAACGTAAGGCATCATTGATGTGGAAGAGCATCCTGCTTTGTGTGGGGTACCGAGTAATGCATGTGGTAGAGAAATAATGACTGCGAAAAGACAAACCCTGGACCACTCTTCAAATGAAGAGATGCCGAGGATATTATCTTTGTTCACCACAATTACAGCTAAAAGAAACAAAATGAAAAAGGAAACTGATGCTTGTCGGGGGTGTAATTGTGGCCTCCTCTGTCTTGCTCTCTCAAGTGTTTGGAGCTTATAGCTTTCACTTTCTATGCTACATTAAGAATAATCAACCTTAACACACCAGCCATATTGGACAAAACTTAATGGGTTCCATTTGCAAGAAATCTATTGAAATCATTGCCTTTTCTTTATTTCTTTCATTTTTTTTAAAAAAAAAGTCCAGTTCTTCCTCCAAATGTTGTTTAAATTCCAAACTTGAACAAAGCCAAGAACGCTCCATGAAACTCAGCTGTAAGGATAATATTTGGCCTGGTTTCAAACGTCAACCATGTAAAACTAGGCACAGATGACTTTCACTGCAGCTGTGGCTCTACTTATAGGACCTGGAGAAGTTGGACAAATAGGACCCCAAGCACACATTAAAGTCATTTATTCAATCTGTTTGGTTTCCTCCTCCTTTAAGATTTTATTAGATACCTATGATTTTCTTCCATTTAGCCTCTTCCTAGTTAATTTGGACAAGATTAGTTCTTCTATTTCATTCTTTCTGCCTGCCACAAAGAAATCTCTCTTCTCTTTTGAATTTACAAATAGGAAACATCTTGGTAGTCCTAAGGTTTCCTGGTGTAGGATATCCTGGTTAAGTAAAATGTCTTTGAAAATTAAATAAGAATTTGGGGAGATAAATGTAGTAAAATAATATTGTAGAATACATGTAATATTGGAAGGATGTACTACTTTATAATTTATGAAAGGATAGTTTATTTTTCTTGGTTTTTTTAAAAAAAACAAATTAATGTAGAAATCAAAGGAAGCAAATACAAGTTTAGCAAAAAATGCAAAGAGTGAAAGCAACATGGACAAAACTGTTTCATTCCAAACAGATAAACACAAGAACTTCTGCAAACCCCAAGGGAGAAATTTGGTGTGGAAGAGTACTTTGTTTAATATTTAAATGTACATCATGTTTTTCCCCAGTTCTAAAATACTAAAATTCAGAATATTGCAATCCACCTTTTAATTAACATTTAGTTTTTTCCACTACAAACAAATTAACCCAGATCAGAGGCAGTAAGTAGAGTTTCTGTTAAATTTCACCCAAACATTTATTGAGGCTCTAGCAGCTTTAATAAAATCATACTTTTCCCCTATATTTTTGGCGTGTTCCTCCATTCCAAATAAAACTGTGCTATTTCAGGTCATTAATCTAATCAAGTAAGACCATTAAATTTTCTTTAAAATTCAACATTTGTAACCATTTTTACCGTCTCTAACAAACATTAGAACAACAGTGTGCCCTTTAAAATGCTATAAAATGCAAAATAAATGTTTTACAAGCTAGGCAACAGCCAATGTTTTCGCTGCAGATCCTTCTAGTTCATATAATTTTTAGTGAAGTTTGCATTTCATCAAGCCACTCAGAAATTAAAATTCTTCAAATGAGAAAGAGTTACTAAAGTATCTACTTGCAACCCAGATATAATCTCTCAGTTACCTCACACATCCAACAAAAGTAAAGAAATGAGTTAAGGCAGAACTATCAAACTTGTAACCCGTGGGCTGGATGTGTCACACACTGGCCATGCCCATGCCCAGTTTAGCTAAGGGGGAGGAGTCCTGATACATCATGTGACACCACCATGATGTTGTGAGTTTGACACCCCTGAGTTAAGGGGAAAGAAAATTCAAGGAGATTCTTATAGAGTCATCTACAAGATACAGAGTAAGGACTGTAACAGCTGCTATGTAACAGCAGAGGACTAGCAAAGAACATCAATGAACACCAACTAACAATCAGAAGACATAATGAAAAGTCCTTGATCTCACAACTCATGGAAAGACTCAAGCATCCAAATATGCTTGGAAGTTTTTAAGAGACAAGTCAGCCATCAACACACATAGAAACAAACCATATTTATATAGCATTCCAAAAACACAATTAAATGGTTAAGATGGAAACAAAAAGATCAGAACCCATCCTTTACAGCAGCCAATACTCAACATAAGATGGCATTAAAAGCAGATAGTTAAAAATAAAACAATATCATAATCAAGAAATTACCAGTGAGAAAACCCCACCCTCACTGATCCTGGCAGGGCAAGCTACTATATACAGCATAAGAAGCAAGAAAGTCACCACACTTACTAGCATTGATGGTGTTACTTAGTTGGGTAATGAAACATCTGCAACCAACAACCTCAGAGAGCATCAAGGACTATACAACATAGTTATTACTTTGTCTTTCACTAACTGAATGACTAAATGTGCCATCCAGCTGGTGTAAACTTTTAGTAACAACATAGATAGCTCTTCTTGAGATAAATACTTTTACTTACTCTAATTCCATGGGCTATAAAGCATAATGATAAAACAATCCATTCATGACCCCTAATTTGCTTGGATTGCCTATGTGATTAACAGAGGATATTAAAAATAAAGTTATACCAAAAAGCTACAAAAGAAGCAAATTAGAAAAAAACAGAGACAGCAGTTAGGACTGAATCTGTTCTTAAGACCTCTTCTTACCCATAACTTAAAGTTTAATTTAAGACAAATAAAACTTTTTAACATTTTGATTTTATACAAGACTAGCCAATAAGGTGTTGCCCAGGTATTTATTTATAGGGGGGAAATGTCCGGACCAAATGTAATTTATAATGTTGGATTTTCCCACTTACCAGAGGGAGCCCCCTGGCAGAATACTGTGAAGCCATTACCATGGCAACTCCACTGCACTATACAGTAGAAGCCATTTTATGGCAGTACAGTAGAAGCCATTTTATGGCACAACAGGTTGTATCTTAACAGAACATACACCCCAAGGGCTGTTAGGGGTGTCTTACCCCCATAGTATTTTTTTCCAGAGTGTAAGTCATCTGTGTGCCAAGTTTGATTGAAATTGCTTGAGGCGTTACAGAGTTATCTATCAGGAGAGGTACTGTTTTGTACAGACACCTACTGTAAATGAAACTGATGCTCAAACCTAAAAAAATAAAAAAGCTTTTTCCAAAATCATTTGGAGGTAGAGAAAGAAAAGTATGGAGGAGACTGCTGATTGGCGTCTTAGCTAAATCCAACTAGAGTTTTAAAACAAAAAATTCTCCATACAGTTTCAGTTGACAGGTTTGGATGGACAAGAGGAGACAGCATATTTCAAGCAACCAATTAATTACCAAATATTCCTTTGGGGAGTAGGCTTTTTTCCCATGCCGCTCATTATTATGGAAATGCAAAATGCTGAAGGAAGGTTGGAACTTGAGTTTCAGCAAACTAAGTTATCTGTGGAAAGAGAATGAGCTCATTCAACAAGGGAGATGAACCTTCCCCTTTCAACCAGAACAAAAGGCCATTTCGTATGCATCTTATGTGCTATAATGTACAGCCCTGATATAATTTATGCCATTTAACTACAGCACATTGTCAAGTACTCAGTTAAACTCTTTTTTTAAAAAATCTAAAACCTTTGTCCATTATTTTTCTCCTTTGCACACCACTATGTAGCTTTATACACACACGTATATAATTAGTCTGTCAACTCTCAAAGCATCCCTGGCCTGCTCTCGATTTGCCATAGGAAAGGGGGGATGGGAAATTGATAAAATGGCATGGTAGTAAAAGACAGATCACATTCCAGACTTATCTCTCTCAAGGCTGTATCCCAGGTTACCCACAGCAACTGGAGGGGGAAGTGATCTCTACAGCCCACAAAAATGCTTTGTTGGAGAATGTGATTTATGACACATCCTGGGGGGAGGGGGGGAGGATCATAATTGGGCCATAAAGTACATGGAGTCAGAGCTGGCTTCACTTGGGTATGTGCCAACATGTTGCTCCTAATAAATAACTCAATTTCTTTTGAAGCTTAGCTAGAGGCTCATGATTTAATTAGAACATCCGTCAGAACCCTGAGTCTTTTCTAGTTATGTATCTACGTATTGCCTGAAATTTGTCCCATATCCAACTACCCTATGCTAAAATATGATAATCCATCAAGGACATAAATTAAGGAACTATAAGTCAGCATTCCTGAATCCATCAGCCACCTAATTAATCATTAGGTCATCATAAACATAGGACTTCTATACTGATCAGCTATTTATTATGAGAGATTTTAGACTTGTTGCTATCCTATGCATCAGAGTCTGGTTTTTTTTGCTAAAACAAACTAATTGTTTAGAGTTCATACTCTTCTTTTTTATTTGTGAGCCTGTGCATTCATCCCTCTTGCTTCTGGATTTGTACTACTTCCTTATAAAGAAGTGGTGGGGAAAAGGATTTATCCAATGTTGGATTTTCTGAAATTTTGCTTATTTCTGTTACTGAGTTTTAAGAGTTTTCCATATGGGATCCACTGATATATTGAGATTGAGATTTGTTTTATTTATATGCC
The DNA here is from genome assembly GCF_009769535.1 of Thamnophis elegans. Classification (NCBI taxonomy): domain Eukaryota; kingdom Metazoa; phylum Chordata; class Lepidosauria; order Squamata; family Natricidae; genus Thamnophis; species Thamnophis elegans. Next base: position 17,461,414 of record NC_045545.1, on the reverse strand, counting down.
GCACTAATCCCGGGGGGGGGGGGACGGGACTCAGGGCGGCGAACAACTCAAGTGGGAAAGGGAACACAAAGTACAATACAAGTAGTTAAAATAGCCAAGAGTCACACAGCCACATAGGTCGAGAGGGGAAGGAACTCATCAACCCCAGGCCTGCTGGCACAGCCAGGTTTAAAGTCTTTTCGGAAGGCCTGGAGAGAGGTGAGAATCTGACTGAACAAATAATACCAACATGTGGTGCTTGTTTCACCATGCAACACACAGGTGTGAAAACTAAAAATCAATTGCCCTGTTAAATTCAGTAATTAAATTCAGTAAATTAAATTCTCTGTGGCTGCTCCGACCCTCTGGAACGAACTCCCCGTGGAGATTCGAACCCTCACCACCCTCCAGGCCTTCTGCAAAGCCCTTAAAACCTGGCTGTTCCGACAGGCCTGGGGCTAAAGAGCTGTTGCCCCCCGTCTTGAATGGTATGACTGTTGTGTGTTTTTAAATTATGCATTGTTATGTTTTGTTTTATTTTTTGTCTGTACCCCTCTTCCCTGATTTGAATTGTGAGCCGCCCTGAGTCCCCTTCGGGGGAAAAGGACGGCATACAAATATAATAAAATCAAATCAATCAATCAAATCAATTGGTTGTACTACCTTAGCTGTAATAATTGCAACCAAGGCTTATTATAATTGATGTTTAACCTCTTACTTGTAAGAATTATGAAGGGGAGGGGTAGATCTGTACTTCAGAGTGATCATTCTAAAACACTGGTTTTGTTTCTCATCCACTGTTTTTGTAAACTTTCTTGCATTGTTGGGATCATTTTCATCCTCTATGAACCACTCATGCTTCAGCTTTAACAGGGTGGGCAGATGACCTAATAACCTCTTGTGTGGTTCATTGTTACAAAGCAGAATGTTTGTTTTCTTCAGTAACTATAAGTCACCCAGGGCTTAGAGGCAGCAAACCATTCCCAAACCATGACAATACTAAGCTGCTGTCATGAGATTCTCATCATGGAATGGAGTGATTGCTTTCTACTAGACATAATGGCAGCAAGATATCTTGAAAATGCCTGCTTTAAATTCATCTAGGAACTTTTGGGTTGTTCTCTGATAAATTGCATATCAACTCAACTTTTTTTGAGAAGTGGAGTCATGAACATTAAGTTCCTTCCAAGATAAGCGAAGTCAGCCAGTCTTTGGGTGCTGTAGAGTTCTCTGTGTCTTCTCGGATAGTTTCATGATGAAACCTTTTGAGAAGATTTAAAATTGTCCCATTTCAAGACTTGTCTGATGGTTAATTGGTAAAGCCAAGAAGCCTCAGAAATAATTCCTTAACTTTTTCCAAACTAATAAGGCATACATTTCTCTTTAAAAGGAGAAATTAAGACAACTCACTTGATCAGGCCATGAGGCTCCTTGAGAATCTCGTGGCTAAGAAGTCAATTGTAATGAAATGAGCCAAAGTTTTTGAGGTTTATAGTACAGGGTTCTTCTAAATCATCCCTTTTTGATATGCTAACACAAATATCCTTAGTTTTCCCTATAATTAAATTGACTGAACATTCAGGAAACCCAAAAGAGGAAGAGTGTTTGTACAGAGCTGTGCATCTCATTTTCTTACCAATTTTCTTTGGGCTTCCCTGTTTTTTCTGTCCTAATGCTGGGATTATCTGGTTCTTCCCCACTATAGTAGATTGTCCTTCCCACTATAAACTGTTTGATCATCTGGAGAGGTTCTACTGAGCTAGCTATGCTTGACATGCTCTTTCTTTTAATGGTTGATAACCATATTCTGTTCTATAGGCTGATCTTTTTCACCCAGGCCTGAAGCTGATTTTTATTTCATTTTCCCCATTATACCATCTGTTTCCCCTTTTTATTATTTTTTGTGTTGCTTTAGTATTGTTTTTCATCCTGATGATAATCCACTTGGAAATATTTTATGGCAGGGCTATTAAACTCCTGGCCTGTGGGATGGATGCATCACATGCCAGCCATGTCCTCATCCACTTTAGCAAATGGGGGAAGTCCTAATATATCACGTGATGATGGTGCAAGTTTGACACTCCTGTTTTATGGGAAGAGGTACATAAATGTTTTAAGAAATCAGTCAGTGCCAATTTCATGCTGATTAGACTGTCCAGCTTTCCAATCTCATGTATTGGTGATACTATATCTCTATTGACAGCTCCCAGAAAATTGTTCAGGGCATAATTTATAGGAAGTTTGATACTGGGACATGGAATTCTTGCACTTCATAAATTATTCTTCAACCCAATCCCTATTCCCTAATTTCCCTTTCCTTCCCTCAATGCATCTCTTCCTTTATCAAAGTTTGTAGAAAATATCCATTTAAAAAAAAAAACATCAATTTTGCTCAGCTATTTAGACACTGGTAATTACATGTTTAAGATTACTTTTAGTTTGTATTATGCATTACAGTTGCAGTATTGGCTGTGGTTTGTTATTATTACTGAATATTAATTATTATATCTGCTATTGAATGGAGTAGGGTTAATTTGAATTGTATTTCTAGAAATAAATTAATTACAATATCTGAAAATAATCACTAGCAAAACTCACTTATCTTGCTTCCTTCTATCATCTCAAGTAGAAACAACCAATACTTTCTTTTCATAAAAGTCTATAAGCAGTTCTCTCTTTTTATGAAAGTGGAATGGAACTGACATTTATAGTCTACAGTTCTGTCACTCTTTCCTGGAAATCAAGTAAATAGTAATAATATTGTGCCATTTGTGCTGCCTATATTTTGAAATAAAGCAAGAAATATTTTTTTTCTTCAATTCTTTGGCTTTCACAGCATCAATCTGTCCCCACCCTCATAAAAAGCAAAACAAAAAGAACGAAAACCATTCTTATTACAATCAACTTTATGTTCTTCTCTATTCTGTTTTATCACACTACAGTTGAAATTTTGAATTTCATTTTCCATTGTGCTATTTACTGCCTGAGCATTATTCAGTTGGAAAGTAGGATACAAATTAGAAATAAGCATAAATACATAAAAATTAGAAATGGAATAATTTTATGAATTTCAGATTGTGAACAGTAAGTCTTACTAGAGATTAGCAAAAGGAAATATAATATTTATATCTTATTTTTAAATGGTAAGGAAAATCCCTGATCCTCCAAATATCAGTGAACTACAGCTTTAACCACTCCAAGGCTGATTGGAGTTGATATAAACTGCAATCTCACAAGATTTGGAGGACCAGGTAATCTTAGCCTTGTTTTCAAGCAAAGAATAACAATAGATGCTGATTGGTCCTAATGTTTTCCCCAATTTATCAGAGCTAGAACCCCACAGTCTCAATTTTCACGGTAAGAATTTTCCAAAAACCGGATACTTTTATTGGGAAGCTCATTGGTTGTATGGTGATGGTACTTCAGATAGAGATGGAATATCCAGCAGGGCCTCTTCTAACAACTAAAGTGCAATAGATTGTTGGAATGAAAATGGATTTGGAGAATTGTATCTTCAAGAAAAATGCACTGTAACTGATCAGAAACATCTCTCTCTCTCTCTCTCTCTCTCTCTCGTCTACATACTCCAGTATCCAGCATCATGCAGTGATTAGTTAAAAGAAACCAATCTTTCTTTCTTTTTTCTTTCTTTCTCTCTCTCTCTCTTTCTTTCTTTCTTTCTTTCTTTTTGAGTTTCTTTGTTTCTTTCTTTGTTTTTTTCTTTTTCCTTCTTTCTCTTTCCTTCCTTCCTTCCTTCCTGTTCTTTCTTCTTGGGTTTCTTGGTTCCTTTTTTTCTTTCTTTCTCCTTCCTTCCTTTTTTCTTTTTGGTTTTATTGGTGTTTTTCTTTTTCCTTCCTTCCTTTTTTCTTTTCTTTTCTTTTCTTTTCTTTCTTTCTTTTCTTTCTTTTCTTTTCTTTCTTTCTTTCTTTCTTTCTTTTTTCTTACCTCCCAACTTTGAATGGTGAAAATAAACAACTTCCTTGGAGCTAAGTGGAAAGAATATTCTAATACTAAAGTTTATTTTTTTTTTATTTTTTTTAAAAAATATATTTTATTCATTTTTCACATTCCATTTGCAATCACTTATATACAGGGTATTTACTATAAGAAAAGAAAAAAAAAGAAAAAGGGAATAAAACGAACAAATAAAAAGGAAACACAACTCATCATTCACAACCCCACCTAACCCTTCCATCCTCCATACACCCCATCTACCCCCTCCAACTTTCCTTTCTCCCTCTAACACTCCCCTCCTACTTCCCTTTCCCCTCAAACCTTCCTTCTCCCCTTACTCCCCACACGCCCTCCTTGCATTCCCCTTACTCCTTCCTTACTCCTCCCTCTTCTTTCCCTCTACCTCCCTCCTTGGTGTATGCCTTTATTCGAGTGTTGTTTGATCTGATAAAAGTAAAATGAACCAAGGAAAAAAAAAATAAAAAAAGAAAAAAAAAAGAACCACCGTATGTAAATACATTCTTGTTCTTATTAAGACTATGTTAACACCCCCCCACCCCACCCCCCAGAAATCCCCATCCCTAATCCTCCCGACTTCCCAGGGCCCACACCTGGCACTACCTTCTGTCTAAAATATCTTGTATACATATGGATTAAAAAATAAAAGTAATATATCGAAAGAAAAAAAAAACAGAGAAAAAAAAGAGAGAAAAGAAAAGAGAAAAGAAAAAAAGAAAAAAAAGAAACCACTCTTTGTGTTGATCTCAGCCCCCCATCTTTATCTATGCTTAAATAGTATAAATCATTCTATCTATATTTTATTCTCGTCTCTTACTTCTTTGCTATTTACCCCAACCTTCTGTAGATTCTCCCGTTCCTCTTCCTAAACCTCATGATCCCTTCCGATAAAATTTAAGCAACGTGGTTCATGCCATGTATTCAAATATAACTTTACAGACAAGTAATCAAACTTTCCCTTCTAGTAAAATTTAAACAGCGTAAATGATCTTTCTTAACCCCCTTTTCAAACAGTAATTCAAAATAATCTAGCCAAGCTTCCCCTTCTTAGTAAAATTAAGCAGCGTAGATCAAATATTACTTTACACAGGAATCAATTTCTATCTTAAGATAATTCCAACCGACTTCCTCTTCTAATAGGATTTAAATAACGTAGTTCATTCCACATGCATTTTACCCTCATCCCTTACTTGTCTGATATTTACCACTATCAAATTTATACTAGCATTTGTTTAAAATGTAACTCAGAGCGATTTCAACCAACTTTCCCTTCAAATAAAAGTTAAATAGCATGGATCATTCCACATATTCAAATAATACTTTCAGCAAGAGTCAGTTAACTTTCTATTTTAAAGTAGTCCCTTCTAACAAAGTTTAAACAACATAAATCATTCCGCATTCTTTTTACACTTATCTTAAGATAATCCCAACCGGCTTTCTGTTCTAATAAGCTTTAAACAACGTAAATTTTACCCTCATCCCTTGCTTGTCTGATGTTTACCACTATCAAATTTATGCTAACGTTAATTTAGAATCTAGCTCAAAGTAGTTTCACCCAGCTTTCCCTTCTGATAAAAATTAGTCCGCTTTTTCTACCGGAGAGAGGTCTCAAACCCCCATTCAGTCCTCAACTTTAGCAAGCATTTTGAAATGTCTAAATTCTCGATCTCCGTTTTTCTGCTTCTCCGAGGGAGGAGGGGCTACCCCCTCCATCTTGCAGCCACATGGCCGGCCGCTTGCCTTCTCCTTCCGCTTGTCTCTCCTCTCTTCCAAGCGCATCAGGAAGTCCCGCCTTCAGAGTCCTACAATAGAAATCTTGAGCCTCCGAAACAGAGTTAAGACGAAATCTTTGATTCTCAAATGTAACCGTGATACCGGCAGGGGCCTCCCATCTGTATCGAATCTGTTGACTCCTAAGCTCCTTAGTTAAAAAGGTGTAGTCCCTTCTTGCTTTCAGCATCTGAAAAGGAATATCTTTGAAAACAATCAGGTCCTGGCCGTCAACTCGGAGACTGTTATTATGAAACTTTTGCACAATCGCATTTCTAGATTCTTTTGTAGAGAAATGTATAATTATGTCCCTCGGGAGCTGTCGCTGTTCCGCTATCAATGAGTTCTGGCGATAGATTTTCCGAATCTGCCAATCAAAGTTAAGTCCCGGGCTTCCCAGCGCATGGCTGAAGGCTTCAGCAAAGGTCTGTTTCAAATTCTCTTGCTCCTTTTCACGGAATCCTCTGACTCTTGTTGCAAATGCCTTCCTATTAAAATTTATCATCATAAGCTGTTCTTCGTTGTCTCTAATTTTTTGTTGTAAAATTTGAATATTGGTAGTCAAATTAAAATTAGCCTTCTCCAGACTTTCCAATTTGTTCTCTATTTCAGCAGAGTAATCTGACAGGGCAGACACGGCTGCAAACGTATTCGCCTTCATCTGATTAACTTTAGACTTTAAATCATCATATAGTTCCAATACAAATTCCTTAATTTCTTGTTTAAAGGCATTAAACATTTTAAAGAGATATTCCTGTGTTAAAAATTCTCCAGTAGAGGGCATAGGAGACAAAGGCTGTGTTTCCAGTAAAAATTCTTTAAATTCTTTAGACACATTTGTAGCAAGACGCTTCTTTGACCTGGGTGCCATAATAAATAAACAAGTAAGCAGCGCTTCGCTCCCCTCTGTTTCCAAAGAAGAAGAGTTTATTTTGTTAAGGAGCGGTCTGCAGGAAGATAAAACCGGCTAAGTACATCCAGTATCAATCATCCACGGAGAGAAATCGCCATTTTGAGGTCTATTTAGACAAAGAAGTCTCTAAGACAAATGGTGCTGGTATTTAAGATAGTAATAAAAGCATAAATCTCACAGGGGTGGGACCCGCCCGTATCAATTCTAGCTTGAAAAAACTTTGTTTTGTCCTGGGGGGGGGGGCTAGCCTGTCTGGGGCTGCCAAAAAAAAAAAAAGGCAGCTGAGAAGAACTGGCTGGAGATAAAAGCTCCGCTCCGGCTGGATCTAATCTCTTTCCACAGCCAAAAAAAAAGAAAAAGGCTGTGGCTTACGAATAGACCCTAGTCTACGGAGCTACTCCCTGCCCCTTTCTTAGCCAAAAAGGGGTGCTATCTATGATCTTATTTAGATATACAGACCAGATCTCTGAGGAGCTCGGTGGAGCCCTCCTCGGCAACAGGCCACGCCCCCAGGAAGTAGATGAACATGCTAGAACTTTAATGTATGTATTAGTTAGCAGTGAGATAAAATGGAGTCGTAAGCAAACTTTTGCCGTTTTAAACAGGAATCTTATGTATCTCCTTTAAAATTATCCAAAAAGGACAGGAATGACTTCAAAATAGTGTTGTAAATCCTCTCCTAGCCAGAGAATCCTATGAGGTAGCATGTCCAAAAGTGTAGCATGTCTCAGGAAACTACAGGAAGTGACAGGAAATGTTGTCTAATCAGTTTTCCACTAAGATGACTATAACTTGCAATGAGAGAGAGAGGGGGGGAGAGGGAGAGGGAGAGAGAGAGAGAGATGCCCATGAGTCCGGACAGCATACAATAAGTAAATTAAACAATACATATATAAAACAAGCATTTAAAACATAACAAGTCATTAAAAAATTAAAGTTAATTAAAAGTTAATTATATACAATCCCAGGCAGACAGAGTATAGAGAATGAGTATATCTGCCTTAATAGTGACGTCATCTAATAATATCACTGGTTCCTTGGAACCTGACAGTTCATCAAATCTAACAGTGGCTTTTTTCTTCTGATTTTGAGAAGTTATCATCTTTGTGGAAAGACTGAAGATAATCTCCCAAAGCAGCTTCTTCCACTGCCAGAAAATTTTGATTATTTTAGTCCATTTGGCTGCAGAAGAAGGATAATAATAATTCAGAACTATTATTTGCTTTATTTGCAATACAAAGGTTGTCAGAGTTTGTTGCATAAATTCACTTCCAGAAAGCCAACACAGATAACTGATTCAGCTGGATTCATTAACTTCTTTATATACATAAGAATAGGATGAATAAATGTACAATACCAACAGGTGGTTCTTCCAAGTAAACACAAGGCAGGAGAGTCACAAGCAAACACAAGCAGCTAGTTTCATTTCAGCAGGCAAGCCCAGACAGACTGCTTGCTTACTTCTCGGAGCAGCAGACTGCTTAAGATTCTGTTTCAATTCTCTGCAGAGACTCAGATCTGTTTAAGCTCCCATTGGCTGAGTTAGTTGCTATGCCTATTCATTGGCTGACCTTGTTCCCATGTCTCTCCCAGAAATGAATATTTGAACAAAAGTCAACTTATTCAGAAAGCAATCATACATTTTGTGATGAGCATAAACAATAAAAGAGTGCAAAGAAAATTGTATGGACAATGTGTAAAATGTGACACCTGTCTCCTAGCTATCTTTAATAATTATATTGATTGAATGGGTCAGGGGCAGCCTATGACAGCAGAGTCCATTAACTGCCCTTGCCAAAATTGAATGGGTTTTCAAAAACATACGGTACATAGTCACCTTTTCAAACAAGACTGTGACTAGATGTAGCCACAAATCTTACCACTATAGGCATAGAGATAAGTATTTTTTATTAGCTATTATTTTCAATATATGCATAATGGTATCACAATGAGATTGGATTTTACAAGAGAAACTGTAACACATTAAAGGTATTAATTAGAATATCAGTAATATATGAAAAATATTGGTTGGGGTCAAAATCAGACAAGAAAATGGCACATAGGAACTAAGGCAATAATTTCCAAATTTGTAAGCCATATCTTGAATGCCACTTCATTTCATCTAGCTTGACGATAGAATGACCCTAATTCCAGACAAGAAGAAAATATCACTTGAAAATAATGACCTGACTTCAAACCTAGTAATTCTCATTTATTAGTACGTCAAAATTAATGATAGTTTTCTTCAGTAATTATTACTTCCACTTACTCTACTATTAATTCTATTGTTTAATGCTTTTATATCATATGTTGCAATTTACACAGAAATCATCTGCAATTTTCTCTTCACAACCACACCCCCAGGAGATAGCTTAGGGTTACAAAACATTTCACCCACATCACATAGTGAGCTCCATGGTTGCATCCAAGTGCAACATTTTCATCTGCAATACTTTATCCATTAAAAGTCATTTTTAACCACTTTTGAAGTTGGGTTAAGATGACATTTTAGCTCATGTGCTCTTTAAATATGTGTCTAAATGTAGCCCAGTGTTGAACTGATGGTGATTCAGTTGGAATAATTTACACTGGGCAGCTTGTCTAATGTAATATTTTTGTACACTTCCTAGAGCCCAATGGAGTTGCACAGTTAATAAATTTAAACAAATAATAAAATCATCATCATCAGTATAAGCAGATCTGAAAAATAATACTGATTCACAAAATAACAGAAGAACAGAGTTGGAAGGGACCTTGGAGGCCTTCTAGTCCACCCCACTGTTCAAGCAGGAGATCTTATATCATTTTAGACAAATGGTTCTGCAATCCCTTCTTAAAATTCTTCAGTACTGGAGCATCCACGACTTCTGAAGGCAAGCCATTCTACTGATTAATTGTCAGGAAATTTCTCAATTCTAGGCTGGTTCTTTCTTTGATTAATTTTCAACCATTGCTTCTTGTCCCTGCCTTCAGATGCTGGGATGCTACAAAGAATAGGTTGACCCCTCTTCTTTGTAGCAGCCCTAGAGATATTGGAAGACTACTATGATTTAGATTTAGATTTAGATTTTAGATTTTATTAACATTTATAGGCCGCCCTTTTCCCTGAGGGGACTCAGGGCGGCTTACATAAAATAGAGAGGGGGGTACAAAACAATAAACATAAAACAATACATGAGAGTAAAATAGTACACAACATTCATTCATCATCCGGGTGGGGACAGATTGTGGTCTTTAACCCCAGGCCTGACGAGATAGCCAGGTCTTAAGGGCTGTGCGGAAGGTCTGGACGGTGGTGAGGGTACGAATCTCCACGGGGAGATCGTTCCAAAGGGTCGGAGCTACTACTGAAAAGGCTCTCCTCTGTGTGGTTGCCAGTCGACACTGACTGGCGGATGGAACTCGGAGGAGATATTGGAAGACTACTATGATTTAGATTTAGATTTTAGATTTTATTAACATTTATAGGCCGCCCTTTTCCCTGAGGGGACTCAGGGCGGCTTACATAAAATAGGGAGGGGGGGGTACAAAACAATAAACCATTGTGAATCCTTCTTTTCATTAAATTAGACCCAATTCCTGAAACCATTCTTCATATGATTTAGCCCCCAGCCCTTAATCACCATTGTTGCTCTTTTCTGCAGTCTTTCTAGAGCCTCAACATTTCTTTTATTGTGATGACCAAAATTGAATGCAATATTCCAAGTGTGGTCTTACCAAGGCACTAAAATAACCCCATAGTAACATTTGTTACTATAAGAATACTTGTTACTAATCAGAATAGATCTTGATTCCATTCCTCCATTTTAGAAGAGAAATAGCTAAATTGTTTCACCTTATACCCATCTTCAACCTAGAATTTTCAAAAATAAGCTAGAAGAAGATTCTATGACTAAGTACACAAAAGTTTTCTTTTGGCTATTGGAAGTATGGGGTCAAGGAGAAAGAAAGTACAAGCACTTCATCACATAAGTAGGAGTAATGAAACTTGACAAATGTACAGTATCTACAGTAGTGACTCACGATTTTCATTGCTGCTGTTAAAATATATTAGCTTGTTAAATACACAGACCCACAGACACATGCACAAACAGACAATGTTTGCTGATTGCTTGTGGGGAAACTAACGCATAAATTCTTGAGGGGAGATTCAATTAGCTGAAATAATAGAGATAACGTAATACTGGTTAATCATTTAAGAAAGTCACACAACTAAGTGTAAGCAATATAAAATGCATCCGTCAGACAGCTTGGAAAACAAATGAAAGGGATACCATCTTTTGGATACTCCAAAATCAAAGAGTGATTACATAGGCTTGTCAAGAGCTGGCAGCAAACCAATTGAAGGGCACTGAAGTGGAGGCAATAGAATTGGGGTGGCAAGGAAGAGCTAGAGCAATGAAGTGAGGTAAGGGGAGACACTATAATGAAGAAAAAGAATGTTATTTTTATCCTTTATTGGTGTATCTCAAGTTTCCTGTTTGAGAAAGAACATAGAACAATAGATTGGAAGGGACCTTGGAGGTATTCCTGCTCGAACAGGAGACCCTATACAGATAAATGGTTGTCCAGTCTCTTTTTGAAAGCCTCCAGTGATGGAGCCACCACAACTTCTGAAGGCAAACTGTTTCATTGGTTAATTCCTCTCACCATTAGGACATTTCTCCTTAGTTTTAGGTTGCTTTTCTCCTTGGTTGGTTTTCATCCATTGTTTCTTGACTTGTCTCTTGGTGCTTGGGAAAATAGTTTGATCCCCTCCTCATCTTTGTCAGAGCCCCTCAAATATTGGAATGCTGCTTTATCTTGTGTCCCCTAGTCCTTTTTTTCACTTGGCTAGCCATACCCAATTCCTATAAACATTCTTCATACACTTTGGCTTCCAGCCCTCTAATCATTCTTGTTGCTTTTCTCTGTGCTCTTTCTAGAGTCTTAACATCTATTTTATATTGTGGTGATCAGTATGGAAATGCTGCAAAAGAAAAGGGAAAAGCTGGAGTTCGAATAGGGAACCTGTATTTGTGAAACCAGGACTCCTTTTCTGAGTTTTTGGAAAAAATTAAGTTTATAAGCCCTGCTAGAGCAATATAATGTACTGAACATTTTACATCACACAGTAGCCAACTGGATGCTTTGGGAAGCTGGCAAGCCTCTTCCTAATACTGTTCTATAGCCAATCAATATTTTAAAGTCTGCTGCCTTATTATTCAGGAGATAGTAAAGAGCTATCTGTATGAGAACCTACTGTTAGCCAGATCTTCAATAATCTGTCCAATCCTATTTTATAATCAGTACAGTGGATTGGCAGCATTATCACGTCTACGAGAAGGAAATTATTCCACAGGTTAGTTATGTAAATGAAATCAGCTTGAACCATTGGGAGATTCTGGGCTGGAATATAGGTAGTCCTCAACTTACAACAGTTCATAGAGTGACCGCTTGAAGTTACAACGGCACTGAAAAAAGTGAGTTACAACCATTTTGTGTTGCAATTGTTGCAACAAAATCACCATCTCCATCATCATGTGATCAAAATTCAGATGCTTGACAACTGACTCATATTTATGATGGTTGCAATTTCCGCGGGATCATGTGACTTATATTTTGCGATCTTCTGACAAGCAAAGTCAATGGGGAAACCAGATTGACTTAACAACCATGTCAGTAACTTGACAACTGCATTGATTCACTTAACAACTGTGGCAAGAATGTGATTGTGGGTGCACCAAGGTACACCCACATTACATCTATCCTCCGCGAGCTGCACTGGCTACCTATTAGTCTCTGAATCCACTTCAAGGTGCTGGTCGCTATCTATAAAGCCCTACATGGCATCGGACCTGGGTACCTGAGAGACTGCCTCCTGCCGATTACCTCTCTCAGACCAATTAGATCGCACAGGTTTGGTCTCCTCCGGATTCCATCTGCCAGCCAATGTCGGCTGGCGACTCCACGGGGGAGAGCCTTCTCTGTTGCAGCTCCGGCCCTCTGGAACGAGCTCCCTGTTGAGATCCGGACCCTTACTACCCTCACGGCCTTCCGCAAAGCCACCAAGTCCTGGATGTTCCAGCAGGCTGGGGGGAGCTGAGAAGCATCTACCTCCACGGAAATTGTGAATGTTGGTTTTGTTTTTAATATGTTGTCTTTGTCTTGTTTCCCCCTTTCCCTTGTCTTTTGTGAGCTGCCCGGAGTCCTCCGGGAGTGGGCGGCATACAAGACAAATAAATAAATAAATAAATAAATAAATAATAAAAAAAGGTCGTAACACAGGACAAAATTAATGTGTCACTCAGCAACACAAATGTTGGGGTCAATTGTGCTTGAGAACTACCTGTATTATAATCAGCATGAAAGAAAACCCAAAGTGTTGTAATCCTCTTTAACAAAGAAACATTGAACACTAAAAGTCAGTGTTTTACAAATGTGGTGTTTTACAAATGTCATGAATGAGAAATAGACAAGAAAGAAAGAATATCTTCTGTAATAATGGAAAGGATTTTCTTCAGGCAGATGGACTAGGCAAAAGGGAATAGCCCCAAACATAGATATAAGACAGAACACCTCCAAGATCATTCTTCACGGACCCAATTCCACCTAAATAATATCTCCTGCCATTCCAATTACTTTAAAGAAAGACAGAGCAAATGCAAGCTTCCTCTTTCAATGAATATTTGTCTTCCTCAACGTTTGCCAAGGTTTGGAGTGAATATGGTTCATGTTATGAATGTAAGAATTTCCCAGGTAAATACAGGTCTCCAAAGCCTGGTGAGGATTTTGTTTATTTTGAAGCCAACCTTCACAGTTCCCAAAGGAATTCAAAGTGCAGTTTTCTAAAGTAGCAGATTGACTGGCAATGAAAATGTCCCAATTTCCCTGTTTCCAACAGAGGCTTTCCTCATGATTGCACATAAATTACTGCTTCCTTCAAAGTCAAGCTGTCTAAAAACACACACACGACCAGTTGGTGCATTTCCTTCCATTTTACCTGCTGTGCTTGTACTTGGACCAAGATGCACCTCCTAAGGTGCGGACTGTACTGCTGTTGCTCCCAGAGATTGTTTTTGGCTACAATTCCCCATAGTTTCACAGTCCCTGGAATCAGTTTTCCTTTCTGACTCTAGGTCAGAGTCCTCAGTCCTCACTCACTAATAATAACCTTTGCTTCAAGCTGCCATTTCCACAACGCCTTTGTCTATGCAGCAAATCTCCTTTGCATAGTCAGGCCACACGCCAAGTTTTTCCTCATTATGAATTTAAAATAGGTAGGTTTTTGTACGAATGCCTAATAAGGCCTTTATGGCAAAATAAATGTTTTTAAATTAGTGCTTTTGATACTTAATTCTCTAAACCATCTCCTCAACATGTAATCTTTCACAGATTTGAATGATCTCTGTCATACTTCTAAAATTTATCATACTCCATTTGAAAATCACATCAGTTGGACTTGTGGGGGAAGATTGATCGACTTTGGAGAATGGATCACTACATTTAACTGGAAAATAATTGATAAGAGATGGTGTTAAGAAAACAGTATGGATATTTGATCCATGATGAATCAGAGTTAACTGTTGGGATGTTTGGGGATAGATTAGAAATCATGGTGAAATTCCTATGAGTTAAATACAACAATAGTTTGTTAACAGAGAGTTTTGATATTTTACTCTTGCCTTTTTTGTTTGTTTGTTCTATCTGTTAACTGTTTGGTCATTAATATAATAGATAGATGACAGGCTAATAATTTTAAAACCAGAATTAGAAGTTTAAAACTTTTTGGGCCAGTTTCGCAACTAATACTGTTGTAGTATATTTATCAATATTCATCTAGGGGGGATAATATGTATATGTGGGTTTGTGTGTTTTTTAATGTACTTTTTAAATGCTTTGTTTTTTTTTATTCATGTATTTGTTTCTGTGGATTTTTCTTTCTTTCTTTTTTTGGACCTTTGTATTTTAACTTTTTTTTTTTGAATAAAAATAAAAATCATTGTGGGGAAAAAATCAAATACTGAACTGTGCCTATTTGTTTCTCTCTTTCCTTCCTTTACAGTCTATTTCTATCTCATCTGATAAAAAAAAATTGTGTTGAGGCTGCTGAACTATCTTAAGTTGAGACTGAAGATCAATGCTCTAAAAGTATTATTTTCTAAACCAGTTATGTAGCAACAACAAGTAACATTGCCATCTGCAACAAGTAGCCTATGGATCAATTTTATGTAGCCCTTGACAAAATTTATGGTTGATTGCATAGTCAGCCAGATGTTTAGACTGGGTTTGATATTTTTATCCATCTATCAGGTCTTTCCCAAGCACCTGAGATAGGCACACATTGTTGTTTGATGGGATTGAAGGTATTGTGGCAGGATGTAAGCTGTTCCAAGTAAAACTGCCTTTTGCAATTTCCTGATAATGATTTTGTCAATGCCAGTGTTTTGGGATTGCACTATTGTATTGTCAAATGTTAAATAGTCACAAGCCTTTATTGCAAGGTATTTATACCATCTAACCCTGAGAAAATATAAGTGGGCCATTTTGAGAGCTGGCTTTGATACATTTCAGTCATCACTCTTGTGGGGAATATTTCATGGAACTTGTTAGATAGGGTAAAAGGATGAGGCAGACTTCAGGCTTCAGCAACAAACAGCTCTTTATTAAGTGGCAACTATGTACAATCCAGCAAAGATTCTGTCTGGCAACAGCCCTTTTATAGGGAGCTGTCACACCTCTGGATCAATCACATTCAAGGATTGTTCCCACCAGAATAGAGGACCTGAGTAGAAACTACCATATTGTTTCTCAGTATGTAACACCCCTCCCCTCTTAGTTGGGATAGTCCAGCTTGTAATGTACTCATGCAGATAGGTGAGTTTTCTGGTGGCTCGCCCAGACCGGCACAGTTCAGTTGGTGCTGGATCTTCGGTCAGGTCGGATGGACCTGTTGTCTCTCTGGCTTCACCTGGTGGAAGCTCCTAGAACTTTCCACAGTGCACGGCTGGAGTTTCTGGAGCCGGTTCACTCAGAACTCACTGCGGCCCTGAAACTTCACTGGATAAGTACCCCGGTATCTTCGGGCTTCAGAAGTCTGTGGAAGGAGTGAGTTTGTGCTCCTTTTGGGTAGGACTTTGGCTAACTCGTGCAGGAGTTACCTCTGGTTGCCTAATATTGGATTGGGAGAGGCGGCCACGGAGTTGGTCAATGTGCCGCCTCCAAGTTCTACTGTCCTTGAGCTCCAATTGATACGAGGGAGGTCCGGTAATTCCTGTAATTGTGGCAGGAATCCAGAAGCAAGGATATTTGTACAAGGATATTTGTACAAAAGTTGATGACTCTTCACCTTATTTTTTTTTCCTGCCAGCTGTGGTGGCATGACAATCCTTTTGTTTATTATTGCCAGATTGAAAGTATTCAATTCACCTGATTGGTGAAAAGTAGGGCAGCATTTTATCTCTGAAGTTTTTATAAAATCCTGAAAAGGAAAACAGCAATATTTTGGCTGTCATTGGCTTGAAGCTAACATACAACCATTATTTCCCTCTAGAAATACCATTGGCATTTATATCACATTATCAAGTAACATTAGTTCCAGGGTGATTTTGCTTCATGGTGTGAAATGGAATAGCAGTCAGGTCTCCATGTGTTAGTTTGTGTAAAGTTAAAATGACAAAAAATTACAACTAATAATCTTCGCCCTCTGGTCAAAATATCAATACTACTTTCCACTATTCTATAGTGATGTGACACTGTGGCAGGGTAGTATTATAATACATAATGAATATACTGTTAGAAACATATATTCTTATACACATATTTTCTTAGGCTCAAATTGTCTTAATTCAGAAACAGTGAGGTAATGTCAAGGCATTTCATTTCAAAACTGGTGTTTTAGTTCAACTTCTAGAGTCAACCTCTCACAAGATAGCTCATGCGATAAAATAATGCAACAACAGACTTCAGGATTAATTTAAAAATTCAGTAACAACAAAAGAAAAAATCTACATTAAATAGTGGCAAAAGAGAGTATAATACATCAAAGAGAAATAATTAATTAGCATGAAAAAAAATATTATGGGTGAACTTTCTACAGTGTTTTAACAATAAAAAGAGTGCAAATAATTGTAATGGAACAGCCCACCTCCAAAATATTTAAAAGAAAGGTGCCCAATAACATTTTAAATCATAAAAAAATTCAACAGGGAAAATAAAGCAATTTATGAAAAAGACTTGAAGAAGAAATGGCAGGACAATACTAATTACAAAGGGGAGCAGAGAATTTCTTCAAAGAAAGTGTGAGCAATCAGGAGATTTCATTGTCCCGAAATTTGGAGTCAAACCACTTTGAGGTTTTTCTTCTCAAGTTTTATTTATGTTCCCATGCCAGACTGGGCAACAAAGCAGTGTGACTGATGTTCCGTTTCAGGTGAAATACAAGCATATTTGGTGCAGGCACACATCTGTGAGGCAGCCTGGAATGCAGTTGAAGGACACACCTTGAAATGACTGTGTCAAAACCATTGAAGGCTGATGTTTCCATTGTGTCCTTCATATGATCAAACCACATTTTTTTAAAAAAGGTTTTGAGTGCTTTTCCAAAGGCTAGTAGTGATGCAGCCTGATGAACCTCTGTTGTTGTGAATGAAAAAATATTGATCCATCTAATCTTTTCCATGCTAAATTGTATTTTGGTTGGGTACTTTCAGGGGTGGAATTTTGCACATGCACGCACATGTGTGCACATTTGCCCATAAATGTAATTACAATTGTTCTGTGCATACGTAGAACTGAAAAACAAGATGGCAATGCCATCCGCACTACCCAGGGAACTGATTCGGGGTATGGCAGGCCTGGGTTCCAGCAACCCAGGCTGCCAAACCACTACCAGTTTGACCAAATCAGTCCAAAGAGCCGAGGTGGCGCAGTGGTTAGGGTGCAGTACTGCAGCCACTTCAGCTGACTGCTAGTTCTGCAGCTCGGCGGTTCAAATCTCACCGGCTCAGGGTTGACTCAGCCTTCCATCCTTCCAAGGTGGGTAAAATGAGGACCCAGATTGTGGGGGCAATACGCTGACTCTGTAAACCACTTAGAGAGGGCTGAAAGCCCTATTAAGTGGTATATAAGTCTAACTGCTATTGCTATTGCTAACCAGTAGGACCCACCACTGGGTATTTTCATTTTTATTTATGAGGGTTTTTTAAAATTTATGCTAGTTTGCCTGTTCAAAAGAGCCCGCAGTGTGCAGCAGCCAAAAAAAGCTAATACTATCCTTGGCTGTATAAACAGTCATAGAATCAAAATCACATGAAATATTAGTACCACTTTATAAAACCTTAGTAAGCCATACCTGGAATATTATATCCAATTTTGGTCACCACATTACAAAAAAAAAGTTGAGATTTTGGAAAAAGAGCAAAGAGCAACTAGAATGATTAAAAGCCTAAAGACTAAAACGTCTAAAGAAAAAGAGGACTAGGGGTGACATGATAGCAGTACTCCAATATTTGAGGGACCGCCACAAAGAAGAGGGGGTTAGGGTTAGGGTTCCAGACCACCAGAAGGTAAGACAAGGAACAATGGATGGAAACTAATCAAGGACAGAAGCAACCAGGAATTGACAAATTCCTAACAGTGAAAACAATTAACCAGTGGAACAGCTTGTTTTTCAGAAGTTGTGGGTGCTTCATCGTTGGAGGTTTCTAAGAACACAACCAGTTTCTTCAGGACTTCACGATCTAATAACCACAGAGTATATACAGCACGGGGGTCAAACTTGCAGTGTCACATTGTCATCACGTGACATCGTGTGACGTTTCCCCCCTTCATGGAGCTGAGGTGGACATGCCTTACATGTGACCCTTCCTACTTGTGGGCTGCCAGTTTGACACCCCTGATATATAAAGAGAGACGTCGGGATTATTCTGTCTACTTTTCTGTCTATCACTTGCTTTTTATTGAAAAGAATGTATATCTGAAGGCATTTCCTTTTGTTTGCCTTCAAAGGCACACATGCGCACACGCACACACACACACACAAACACCATCTCCTAACCCAAGCATCAACTCTTTGACTTTCTTCCTGTTAGGATATTGTTAGCCAGGCTTTGCTGGTCCCAAAATATGTATTTCCTGCAAATAATCTCTTTCCATTATAGCTATAATCACTAATCATTCTTCAAGTGAAATTCCTGTTCTCAGGAATGCTGGCACACACAGAGAGATTGATTCAACCTCATCCAACTAATCATAAAATGGAGCCAAGCTAGTATGGGGGAAGCCTATTCTTCAGAGAAACTCAGTCCCAAGCTGTTTAAGATGTCAAACCCAGAATTTACAATTGGATTCTAAAATTGTACCCTTCTTTTTCAGGTCAGATCACCTTGGAAGTAATTACTCCCCATAGTTTTAATGGGTGCCTTCCTTTAGCTTTTCATCCTGTCATTAAATATGTAACTAGCAATCATCAGTAACGTCAGGGAGCCTTCCTGCTTCAAGATAATACTGATTGTATTCCAAATGGAACAAGGATTCTCTATTGTAGTACCCTGAAGCAGAACCACATTCAGAAGGTCATGCTTAGCCATCAACACAAAACTATGTTGCCGCACCTGCCATTTTCTGAATGCTCCTTTTGCTAACTCTGTTCTTGTGCTTGGTTTGTCTTCTACTAATTTATAAAATAAGGGGATTGAGAGCTCTAGTTAATTAGGAATGGGTGCCTGAGAGAAAACACCGTCTTCATTCCAAATGGAGACACTAACCAGTCCTATAACTTAATCTTGCATTGATATTGAAGACAGGACAGCTTCTTCCACTGTTCCTTGTCTTTCAAAACTTCAATATTGCTAGCTGAAACAGTTCATTCCCTATAACTTGAAAAGCATTTAGAAGATATCATGAGCAAGCAGCAGGCAGAGGTAGACCAATCCCCTCTTTTATTTTTCATCTCAAACTTAATGATGGACATATTTGACAGAATAGAATAGAATAGAATAGAATAGAATAGAAAAGAATAGAAAAAAAAGAGAAAAAAAAGAAAAGAAAAGAATTCTTTATTGGCCGAGTGTAATTGGACACACAAGGAATTTGTCTTTGGTGCATGTGCTCTAGGTGTGTATAAAAAGACAAGGTACATTTGTCAAGAATCATAAGGTACAATACTTAATGAAAGTCATAGGGTACAAATAAACAATCAGGAAACAATGTCAATATAAATTGTGAGGATACAAGCAACAAAGTTACAGTCATGCCGTCATAAGTGGGAGGAGATGGGTGATAGGAATGATGACAAGACTAATAGTAATGCAGCCTTAGTGAATAGTTTGACAGTGGTGAGGGAATTATTTGTTTAGCAGAGTGATGGCGTTCAGGAAAATAATATTCTTGTGTCTAGTTGTCTTGGTGTACACTGCTCTATAGTGTAGTTTTGAGCGTAGGAGTTGAAACAATTTATGTCCAGGATGTGAGGGGTCTGTAAATATTTTCACAGCCCTCTTTTTGACTCATGCAGTGTACAGGTCCTCAATGGAAGGCAAGTTTGCAATAATTGTTTTTTCTGCAGTTCTGATCATCCTCTGAAGTCTGTGTCCATCTTATTGGGTTGAGAGCCAAACCAGACAGTTATAAATGTGCAGATGACAGACTCAATAATTCCTCTGTGTTCCATTTTTTAAAAAAAACACCTTTATTGTTTTTATAAATCATTCAAGGTGGCAAACATACCAACTGCTCTTTCCTTCTCCTATTTTCTTCTTCTGTGTATAATTCTTTTTTTTTCTTTAAAATTCCAGGGGCTTTAGCTTTTTTGTCCCATTGTTGAAGACATTTGCACCTTTTAGTAAATGGTTTAAGATCCGTTTGCCATTTTCATCTCTGAAGATGAACAACCGGTTTGAAAATAAATAAATAAAGGAAGCACTAGTCCACAACATGAAAATGACTGAATATACAGAAATTCAAACCAGACTTTAAATCTACTCCCTCAATGAATACATTGTGTATGCTGCATTTTTTTTAAAAAAAATAATTAGCTCTTTCCAATTTTCTTTCTCCCTTGTCCCCTACCAACTATATTTTCATAATCTTTTTCAGCTGGTGGGATATGGAGCCAATCTCAAGTACTAGTAATAATATTTTTAAAAATATAAGAGGAAGATTTAAGAATGAGGAGGGAAGGAAACTTGGCCGATCATAACTTTAAAGCATCCTTCCAGTTAGGCATAGCACAATCAGTAAAGGAGAATATTTGAAGCTCAGGCTGAAATGAGAATCATTGGTCCTCTCAGTTTGGTTGTTTTATTGCAAACATTTCATTACCCAAACTAGGTAACATCATTAGTGGTAGTTAGCTGATGAAACTGTTACCTAGTTACCTGGATAACTGTTATCTGGATAATGAAACATCTGCAAGCTCAGATCCCTAATAGCAC
This sequence comes from Thamnophis elegans, assembly GCF_009769535.1. NCBI lineage: Eukaryota > Metazoa > Chordata > Lepidosauria > Squamata > Natricidae > Thamnophis > Thamnophis elegans. The sequence goes on along the minus strand of NC_045545.1, from coordinate 17,440,366 downwards.
AACCAACATCCCCCAAATGAAAAAGCATTAAGACTGTTTAAGAATCAATAAAATAGACATTTTATATAATAACTACTGCAATATACAGTATGCAGAGTTGTTGATTTTTTTTAGCCCTTTTAACAAAAACTTTAGAGCAGGGGTTCTAATCTCTTCTATAGAAGAGGTTCCACAAATCTACCATGCCATTTAGAACCGGTTCTAGCTCCCTCCCCCACACCTGTCCACACCACACTTGCTCTACCCGCCGCTCACTGATTGGCTGGCTCACCAATTGCTCCGGCTGCCTCTAAGAGTCCTATCTAAACCTCAAAGTATTAAAGCTGTCAAAGTTGAACATCCCTGGTTTTTTTTTCTAAAGGGTTAGGGGGTGCAAGGGTCTTGTAACTTGACATCTTTAAAACTTGCACACTTCAATGCCAGAGTTCTTGAGCCAACATGACTGGAGGAAGAATTCTGGAAGTTGAAGTTAACAAGTCTTAAAGCTGTCAAGTTTGAACACCTCTAGGGTTTTTTTTCTAAAAGGTTAAGGGTGCAAGGGTCTTTTAACTTGACAGCTTTAAGACTTGCACACTTCAGTGCCAGAGTTCCTGAGCCAACATGATTGGAGGAGAAATTCTAGGAATTGAAGTCCACAAGTCTTAAAGCTGTCAAGTTTGAACACCCCTGGGTTTTTTTTTTTTCTAAACGGTTAGGGGTGCAAGGGTCTTGTAACTTGACAGCTTTAAGACTTGCGTGCTTCAAATGCCAGAGTTTCTGAGCCAACATTATGGTTGCTAACAAGAACATTGTTAAGTGGGTTTCACCACATTTTACAAGTTGGCCATGCCCACCCAGTCACATGACTGCCAAGTGACTCCCACAAAGCAGGCCACACCTACAGAAGAGGTTCTAAAAATTTTTGAAAACCACCACTGAGGGGTATCCACATTTTTAGAGTAGTGGAAGCATTTGTAATTTTTTAGATTATGAGTGGTGATTTCAGAAAATGGGACCAGGATTAAGGTCTTGATCTTTTGCAAAATGGCTGCCATGTGGGATAGAATTAAAAGATAAATTTACCTGAATTGTACCTGCTACCTCTTCTAGCGTTTCACTTTGCCTACAGGACACTCCCTACTAATTATATCTATTATATCTATATCTATATCTATCTAAAAATTCAGAACAAAGTTAAAATACAAAATTCCAAAAAATTCCAAGACCAAAAAATGGAACCCCCTCCCACAAAATCTAAGAGTTAAAGCATTTAAAAGGTAAAGAAAAAAAATTATACGCATATTATCTCCTCTAGTTCAATACTGATTTAATATATTACTACAACGTGAGTTCCCTACTAATCTTGCTTAATTTTTTACTTTTTGGACAGGGCAAATTTCTGTAGCCAACATTGGTTGCAGTTCCCATTAGTTTCATTTTCTCAGAAACCTTATGAGGCCCATTTGTGACATAGTGAAATAGATGGATGCTGGAAATTTGCATTTTGTTTTGCAGCTGCCAGCTTTCTTTAAAAAACAAAAAAACTTTTATTTTAAATGTAAAAAAAAAAAGATAGGATAGACAACATATCAGGCATTGTGGAAAATTATTCTGGAGACATTCATGTTTTAGGATGCCCACATTTACAGAATTATTGGTATGTGAGTCTCATGGCAGACAGGAAATTCCCAAATTCAATTCCAGTCTTCCCTATCAAACTGTTTTTCACCTCTACTATTATTGTGGCTTCTGCTTTAGAAAAATACAACTATCATTCAATACAGAGAATGGATTCAAATGCAGGTGCTTTTCCTGATTCTTCACATCTTGAAGCTTTCAGTAATCGATTCCCTCATCCCTCAGATATGGGTTTCAGGAGGCGCCATGGGGTGATCATATGTATTTTTCAAAACAGAATGTTGAAAAACTCGGTAAGTTTTTAACTGACAAGGGGACTGTGTTGTGCTGGAGAGGGAATGCTCACCAAGACATTTTCTGTTTCTAAAGAGGACATAAAAAATGCTACAGCAAGCAATAACCAACACACCGCAGGCAACAAAAAAGGGTATCATATTTCATGCCAGTCCCCTGTTAGTTTTCCTACCTGTCAGAGTCAACAGATCATGTCAACAGAATTCTACATTTCTGAAACGCAGCTCATGAAATAACCTTTGATTCACCCCAATCATTTTAACCTGAAAATAAATAGGCTTTCCAAAATGTTATATTTGTCTTTGAATGTTGAAGTTTATAGGACATGTGTGAGAATCATGCCCTCAAACACTGCACTTCTTAAGGCTTTCCTAGAAGTGTGGGAGAATCACTCATCTCAAAACTGAACTCCTAAAAAGTCAGCCGTATGCTTCTGCATATGGTTTGACACACGACATTCTCTTCTTCAACCCTTGTCCTCCTAGGTAGGGATAGAAAGCTTTACAATACTGAGGAATGACATTATCATTAGGTTTCTCTACTCTATTCTTCTTCTCTGCTCTGAGGAATCACTCAAAATCCGCATTACAATCAACCAACCATGTCAATGTTCTAGTAAAAATATTGGATCCAGAGCTCTGCACATTTCCTTTTAGATGAGAGTGATTCAGAAAAGGAAATTTATCCCATAAATCTGAACCTAAGAATATTTTAAGATCTGTCAAAAAATCCCTAGAATTCCTCTGCTCCCCCCCCTTTTTTGTTTCTTTTAATTAGGGCATATTCTCAGAAACTGTCTGGAAATGCCCCAGCAACTTTCTTGGCAATCTTTTTCAGAAGTAGTTTGTCATTTCTTGCTTCTTAGGGCTAAGAGAAAGTGACTGGATTAGTGCCTAAGGCAGGATTTAAATTAAATTTCCCAATTTCTAGCCAGAATACCTTAAGCCCATGATGGCAAACTTTTAGCATGTCTGCCAGAGTCAGCACGCAGAGCCCTTTCTGTGGGCACGTGTGCCATCACCAGCTGGTCTTTTGGTTTCCAGCATTCACATGCATGCTGGTCAGCTGCTCTTCAGACATGCTGGAGCCCCGGAAACCCAAACACCAGGTGGCCAGCGCACACATGCGCACCAGCCAGCTGGTCTTCAAATTTCCGGGTCTCCAGGGCGCATGTGTGTCCCGGGTTAGGAGTGCCGAAAATGTTCGCCATCACTGCCTTAAGCACTTGACCAAACTGACATGAATAGTATTCTTAGATGATATGATCAATATTTCATAAGTAATACTTCAAAAAAAGAAGGTATAGACTTCCTGGGAGGAGCCTGCTGGTGGTGGCAGCAAAAAAATCAGCTGCCTCCGAATTCCTGGCTACGTACCTGTTTAGAGGATCTTCCATCTGACGTCTTATCAGGTTTTCTTATCCTTCAGGCAAGAAGGAAAGAAGAAACTGTTTTGCTGGCAAATGCTCTTCGATTTTTGCAGCTTTTGTGCTTGCAGGGAAAGGGGGGCTAGCCCAAGGCAGAACGGCTGTCCGTGCTGGGAACTTCAAACTGCCTTGTGCAGGACAAAGTAGGTCTCCCCCACTCAGTTCAAAGTTTTGTTTGATTTAATCTTATCACGAGCTGAATCCATTTCCGTGCACAATAATTGTTTATCAACATTTTAGCTTCTTTTCTTTTTCTCCTCCGAAAAATTATTTACTTAGAGGCTTTTAAAATGGCGCCGAGCAGGCTGGTTTCTCCGGTAATAATGAACACTTTTTGTTAATCCTCACAAGAATTCACAAGAATTCAAAACAAAAGAGATTGCTTATCATATGTTTTGGTTTCACAATAGGCCAGCAGAAGCTTTTTAATTAGCTTTATTTCTACAAGAATGTTACTCCTTCATTAACTTTGCTTATCTGGAAGTTAAATGGTGATGAATGTGCTGAACGGTCTTGTTACAATGTTTACTCACTGAAAGTTTTGCCAAGCCTTAACTTCAAAATAAAAGGAGAACTCAGCCTCTTTACTTAAAGCTGCATATTCAGGCAATAGAGTTTTATTAACTGCAGGCAGATAAATTTTGAAATGGCTTCAAAACCAAATATTAACTTGAAGTTGTAAATTTTTTTCTTATTACTATTCAAAATACCAGCTTCAATTTTGTAAAAGGCTTTCTTATCCAGCTGCGTTACAAGATGGCGATTTTATAGCTTCTGCATTTGATATATGACACACTCAATCAGTTCTATTCTCCTGAAGACTTCTCCTTATTAACTGTTAAAAGTCTATAAATAGTATCCCATTTAAAACCGAGGGGAGCAGAGACTTTGTTTGTTTGTGCGTTTTTTATAATGGCTCCCAAATCGAAGCAGTCTAAGCGTTTCCTTAATAATACATCTCAAGAAATTGTTACAAAATCGCTGCCCTTGCCTCCCACGCCCTCTACTGGAGATCTCTTAACGCAAGAATTTCTTTTTGAAACCCTTAAAGAGTTCAGACAGGAAATTAAACAACTTTTATCGGACTTATATGATAAACTGGACGCCAAGATTGCTCAAACAAGGGAAGATACGATCAGAGTTATGACTGTTATGACAGGTTATGTTTCTGAAATGGAGGACAAATTGGAACTTTTGGAAAAAACTAATTCTAATTTGACATCTAAAATTCAAACGTTACAACAGGAAGTTGAAAATGCTCAAAAACAACTCGTTATGATAAATTACAATAAGACTGCATTTGCAATAAGAGTCAGAGGATTGCGTGAAAAGGAACAGGAGAATTTGAAACAGACCTTTTTTGAAGCTTTCAGACGTTCGGTGGGAAGTCCGGGATTTAACTTTGATTGGCAGATTCAAAAAATTTATCGCCAGAACTCGTGTGTAGCAAAACGACAGCTTCCGAGGGATATAATTATATATTTCACCACAAGAGAATCCAGAAATGCGATAATACAGAAGTTCTACAATAACAGGCTGTGAATCGATGGATAGGACTTGATTGTTTTTAAAGAAATACCATCTCAAATATTAAGAGCAAGGAGAGACTACACTTTCTTAACTGAAAAACTCAGAGATTCTCAGATACAATATAAATGGAAAGTGCCATCTGGTATCACAGTCACATTTGAGAACCAAAAATATCGTCTCAATTCTGTTTGCGAAGCCCGAGATTTTTATTACAAAACTCTGAAGGCGGGACTTCCTGATTCACCCGGACTTGGAGAAAGACAAGGAGAAGGAGAAGATAAGCAGCGGGACACATGGCTACAAGGCGGAGGGTGTTGCTTTCCCTTTCCGGAAGGGCAGAAGAGTACAGAATAAAGATTCAGCTATGCCTTTAAAATACTTCTTAAATTTTTAATTTGAATAAAATTTCAGGACTCCTGTCTGGTATAAAATGACAAAGCTGTATACCGATGAAGAGATATTGAGACTGAAAGAAGCGGTGCTGAATTTGGACATATATTGTATGGGACTTATATAAGACTTGTTTGAATCTTAATTTAAACTGCGCATGATCTATTCTTTGGGGTGAGGAGAGCGGAGATTATAGTTTTCTTGGATTGTGGTTTGGGATGAATGGAGTCGGGTGCGTGGGGTAGATGGAAGGGTAGTGAAAGTTCAATTAGATTATCTTGATCCAGAATGTAAGCTGATTTTTGTATAAATTGTTATTTGAATACAAGGTTAAGAAAGATTATCTGGAGAGTCTACACGAGGGTGGAGTAAATATGAGAGGAGCAATGGATGAGGATAAAATATATATGCGGACACGGGTAAAGGCAGGATGGGAGGTATAGAATTTATATGCGGAAGCAGGTAAAGACATTGTTTAAGATTTTAAAAATAATGAGAAGCTGAGTTTAATGTTAGAGAGTATATTGACTTTTCTTTCTGGGGGGGGTCCCCCCCCCTTTTTTTTCTTTTTATTATTCTTTTCTTTTTTGTTCTTTATTTTTTATTATTTTTTATTATTTTGTAACTTCTAATCTATTTGGTTTCAATATACTCCAGACTTTGCTTGATAAAGAACGATGCCGGGAATGGGACCTGGGAAGTCGGAAGGGGGTCAGGGAGGGGGGTTCAGGGGGTGGGTGGGGGGGAGGGTGGAAGTATAGACTCAATTTTCAGAACAATGAATGCACTTGGATACTGTTGCTTTTTTTTTTCTTTTTTTCTTTTCTTCTTTCTTTTCCTTTTATTTTTCTTTTGTTTTAGTACAAAACAAATAGACCAATGAATACTAGAAATACACCGAAGCGAGGTGTAGAGGGAAAGAAGAGGGGGGAATTAAGAGGGAGTGAGAAGCGAATGTAAGGAGGGTGAGATGGTGGGAAGGGGAGAAAGGTATGGCTGAGGGGGAGGGGAAGTAGAAGAGGGGATTGTTGGAAGGGAGAAATGAAAGTTGGAGGGGTAGAAGGAAGGGTGTATGTAGGATAGAAGTGTTATGAGTTGTTTATTGCTTCTTTTTTTTTAACTGCACAGTATTTAAGTGATTGTATAAAGGAAAATGAAAATGTAATAAAAGAATCTTGATTCTATGACAAAAAAAGAAGGTATAGATTTTCTTTTGCTAATATCTTCCACTGGGCTTGTGGCTGTCTTTTTTTATTTTATTTTTTAAAAACCTTTCATATCCAAAATCCAGGCACTACAACAACATGTGATTGAACAAAATAAATATTTTCTAGTACAAACTTCATAAATTAGAGTATAACCCTACTGGCTTTAAATAATACTATCAACCTGATGCAGATAAATGATTCACCTTCAGTGTTTATAATTAGCATTGTTCAACTGCTTATCTAAATATAGGTAGAGTATGGAAAATGTATGTAGAGTAGGCCAATATATTATGTTATCTAAATGCCCCATTGAACAGTACAGTCTGAAAAGACAGTCACTGGTTTCCATTTGAACAATAGGCTATGTCAAACAAATGGGGATTTTAAAGGAAAGCAGTTAAAAACTGCAATTTGGGGATGGATAAATCTCAGCTTTGGTTTTGCTCAAGTTTTCACTTTCTGCACCTTCAAATTCATAAAAATATTAGTACTTTTACAAATTTTTTATGTATAGATGTCTTTTCATAGATGTATTTGGTTTTCTCTTAAACATGTATACTTTTGCAAACAATATTCTCCAATACAATATTATATGAATTATAGTTTTACTTCTGGGCCTATAATTCAACACATCCATTTCTGATTTAGATTTGCACTTCTTGTTCTAGCTTTCTTACAGAGCCAGATATGTAAAGCTGGATAAATATATATTAAAAAGTTTAATTCCTCCATAGTCTTTAATTGCAATGGAAAGGGCAAATGAGACTAAGAATTAGCCTGAAGTTACAGGACTAAGAGTGAGTCAGAATTCTTATTTGGGTATTAAAAAAATTCAAAAGAACTTTGGTTTTTGGTCTTTAGTTAGAAGTCTAACTAATGAGGACTGAAATCACCTCCTTTTTTCTTTCATTTTGTGGGATTATTTTACAGTTATCTACCACCATTCATGTTAAAAATAATTAAAACCATCTTTACATTTAGCTGATGAGCAATTTAGATCTGTCCTGGCACTGTTGATTTTTTTTCCAGTCTCCAAATATGAATGAAGATCATTGGAATTCAGATACTGGAATTTGCTGGAGGTAAGTCAAAAGGGGATGAAGCTGATTTCTAAGCCAGCAAGTATTTAATAATCATAGAATGACATCATTCAAATTTGAACAAAAAATAGAACAGTGTGGGTAGTAATCCAATTAAAGACAGGGTATTTAAAGTGTGTGTGTGTGTGTGTGTGTGTGTGTGTAATACATACATACAGTATTTACTTACTTACATACATAATGTATGTATGATTGTACTGTATATATGTATGTATACACACATGTGGGGAGGTTTTGCACAGCCCAATAAATCCTTCTATTGTGTGTAATTAAATTACAAGGAAATGCAAAACACATGCTTATAAAGCTACATTTCCCCATTTAAAGAGTAAAACTAGAATATTCATTCATAATTATATAGAGACTAAATAGTGAAATGGAGGAGGAAAAATATATTACCAACCAAGGCAATTACTGAAAAAGAAAAGGGGGAAAAGCAACAACCCATAGAAAGTATGGAACTGCAGAAGAAAATTTTGCCCCACATGGCAACCAAACAGCTGTTTATCATTGGCCTAATTATCAAGTTAATGAGATACTAATTTCTATATTCATAAAGTATGCATGAGCAAACATGAGCATATGCAAAGCAGAGCTTACTGACAAACCTAATAAATAAAATAACAAGGTATTGGTAAATAAACATTAATGAGCTTTAAAGCAAAGACTGGAGTTTTATTTGGTGGAAACCTTCATGTACAGAATTTCATACCAGCTTGACACTTATAGATGTATATATCAGCAGCATCAATCATTCATAGCTTGCTGTCTGTATTTATGGTAAGGGGTTTATACATGTTAAGAGACCTATTTTCTTCAAGAGGAGTAAGATATGTGATCTGCTCCAGATGTTCTAAACTACAATTCCAGGCAACCCCTGGCATGGCTGATGATGATGAAGAATGCTGGAAATTGCAGGTCTGTGACATTGTTAGAAGGCCAAAGGTTCCTCAACCTGGGCTCTCAGTTAAATCAAATCCTCTTCAAAAATAAAAGAGAGTTATTTACAAAATAAAAGAACAAAACACCGACATATGGGTGTTTAGTTTAGTTTAGTTTAGTTTAGTTTATTATTTATAGGCCGCCCTTTTCCCTGAGGGGTCTCAGGGCGGCTTACAATTTGTAGGGAAGGGGATACAAGACAATGAAACAATAAACATGAAAACAGTGCAAGTAAAAATAAAACACAACATTCATCATTCGGGTGGGGGCAGATTACGATCTTTATCCCCAGGCCTGACGGGATAGCCAGGTCTTGAGGGCTGTGCGGAAGGTCTGGAGGGTGGTGAGGGTACGAATCTCCACGGGGAGATCGTTCCAAAGGGTCAGAGCTACTACTGAAAAGGCTCTCCTCCGCGTAGTTGCCAGTCGACACTGACTGGCAGATGGAACTCGGAGGAGGCCTAATCTGTGCGATCGAATAGGTCGCAGGGAGGTAATTGGCAGGAGGCGGTCTCTCAAGTACGCAGATCCACTGCCATGAAGGGCTTTATGGGTGGTAAGTAGGACCTTGAAGCACACCCGGAGATCAACAGGTAGCCAGCGCAGCTCGCGGAGGATGGGTGTTATGTGGGCGAACCGAGGTGCGCCCACAATCACTCGCGTGGCCGCATTCTGTACTAGGTGAAGTCGCCGGATGCTCTTCAAGGGCAGCCCCATGTAGAGCACGTTGCAGTATTCCAGCCTAGAGGTCACAAGGGCCCGAGTGACTGTTGTGAGAGCCTCCCGGTTCAGGTAGGGTGTGAGAGTTGGACACCAAGAACGGCTGATCAAAGAATTGATGCCTTTGAATTGTGCTGCTGGCTTATATCATGGATAGCAAAGAAACCAACAAGCGGTGTTGAACCATATAAAACTGCATCACTAGAACCAAAATCACAAGACTACATCTTATTTACTATGGCCATGCCACATGTGCAAATTCATTAAAGAAGCCAATGGTGCCAGGAATGGTTAGTAGAACAAGAAGAAGGTAGAAGCATTAAAAAAAATCCTGATTTGATACCAGCAAAACTGATACAAAGATGAGCACACAACAACTGAAAGAAGCTGTGCTTGACAGGGTAGCATAGAGAACACTTGCCTATAAAGTCACCAAGAATTGAACACAACTGAATGGTTAAAACAACAATTCTCAAAATCAATTCAGATATTGCTCATGAATGGACAAATTACATATTATACATCCTGTTTTGTATACCCTGCTCACCATGCATCATGGGTGCTTTAGAAATGCTTTTAGGGGATATGGACAGATGTTAACATCCACACAGCCTTGTCCCGCTGAGTGGATCCCATGTCCCATGTGTTGATTTACTTTTAAAGAGGGTTTTCAGCTTCTGCTGACATTAGACATACATACTGACGGCTTTAAGCAACTCGCATCAATTTTAAGGACAAAGAACTAATCTTTTCCTTTTGGCCCCTTGAGACTGTCTGTCCCTTGCTACTGTCTTTCACAATTTGGCAGTGGGAAATGTCTGGCAGCAGAGGTGTTCCATAGGATCGAAGGAATAAGAAGGGAAAGGTGGAAAGCGGGGCTGAGGGAGGTTTAGCCATCATTCCACTGGTTAAATCTGTGTCTGATTTGTGGGGCTGTGTTGTTACCATGCCAGAGATATGTTTTCAGATAAGAGAGATGGCACAAAGTGGACTTGGAAGCATCTAGTGGCAACAGCATTATCCTCTGAGGTTTCTTCAGGACAGAAGCCAGTGACTCTTCTTTTGTAGGTTCAGGAAGTCCATAGAAGCCAGCACCTCGTATGATAACTGATAAATTAGGTCTCTTAATTCTAGGCAGAATCATTTAATGAAGGTACTGGATTAGACAACTCAACTTCACGAATATGAAATCCTAGCAAAGAGGCATTTGAGTCTTAAAAGGGGAGCAGAGTTAGGGTCAGAACTGCTGTTTCATGAGTTCATGTAATGGGTAATTCTTCAATCTGTGTCTTTTTATGTTGGCTCCAACACTGTAATATTTCTTTCTTGCTGCCATGTAAAAGAGCCCAAAGTGAAGTTGCTCTGAATTAATGATGAGCACCCCAACCATATCATCCAACTATGAATCAACTGTTTCTGTTTCTCCTAAAATTCGTCAGTGGGATGATGTTCTTTTGAGGGGCAGAGAATTTGAGCCTTTTGCATTTTTTCAGGAGCATTTTATGAATTTGGGAAAATTCAGCCTGTGTGAGGATGGAAAGAAATAATACTCTTTTGCTATTATCGCAGCCAACTTTTTATTATATACGGCAACCCATTTTATTGACAGTTTATTCAAAACAAACCCAAATGATCATTTCTTTGCGGGGGAGGGAGATGAGAAGAGGTGCGGGTGAAGTCTCATAGAACACCACACATGTCAGATCACAAGTAAGCTCTATTAAATGTATACTCCCAGGAGCAAATGAGATGGAGAATCAACATAATGATTAGGATAAACAAAGTGTGGGAAAGACTATTTTACAGCATAATTACAAGTTCAGAGTCACAAATATTAAGCAAAATACTCTTTTCTCCCTTAGTCATAATAAAACTGAACCACAAAATATGCTCCCTATGGCAACCTCTTACTTTATATGATAAGGTAGCTTTTTTTCTGATTAGGCACTGGGATGACAGCTCCATGAATTCTGTACATGGCCAATACAGCTTGGAGACTACTGAAATGGTTTCTGGATGTATCATCAGATGACATCTTATCAGAAGTTAATCCTTGTGTAGAAAATCTGGGCTGTAGCTTGAACCACAGGGACTGCATACAGACTTCCTTTCTAAGTTTGAATTCCCAACATTTAAAACATTTGCTCAATCAAAGGGCAAAGGGGAATGGAGGAAAACAGAACATCTTCTGATTACTTTGGTAATTAGAATTTACAGTTTTAAAGCAAGAGCCTAAAGAACTGTAAATGTAGCACCATCCCACAATACCTCTTTATTCAAATAGTTTGCAAGGGGATTTTTTCCCCCACAAGATACAAAACATTGACTTTTCTCCTCCTCTCCCTCCTCCTCCCAATCCTGTCCTTTGGTTTTAACAAATCTTGTGGGGAGATGACCATGTTTCCCCTTCCCTCCCAGCCAACATTGGAAAGAACAAAAAGTTCCATGAAAATAAGGAGCTCACCACATGGTTGTATTATACATAAGATTTGAATGTACTATCCTGTGTTATTGTCTCTAGTTATAGTTTTTTTTATGGTTCTAAATGGATTTGTTTTGTTTGCATTGTGTGCACTGTCTAGAATCGTGATGGCGAACCTATGGCACGGCGAACCTATGCCACAGGTGGCATGCAGCACCCTCTGCGTGGTCATGAGAGCCATTGCCCCAGTTCAGTTTTGCTATGCATGTGCACCCACCTCTCACTGGCCAGCTGGTCTTTGGGACTCTGCCACACATGTTTGGGGGCACGTGTAGGGGACTGTGCATCAGGGGTGGGTTTTGGCTGCCATTACTACCAGTTCGGCACCTGAAAAAAATTGTGTGTGTGTGTGTGTGTGTGTGTGCATTTGCACTTTAAACAATCTGCGCATGCACACAATATTAAAAAAAGGAATAAAAACTACATTTTTTCAATGAAGATTGTTCTGCGTATGTGCAGAACAGAAAATCAAGATGGCGCCACCAAGGATTGAACCGGTACGCTCATGCATATGCTGGAGTTACTACCTATTTGGCCAAACCGGACTGAATAGGTAGGAACCCACCTCTGCTGTGCGTGCATGGGGGTGCACGTGCAAAGCCATGTGTGCATGCACGGGGGCAGGGGGCATGTGGGGCAATGTGCACATTGGTGCAAAGTTTGGTGCACATTGCATTTGCGCTCGCACTTTGAGCACTCGGTCCAGAAAAGGTTAGCCATCACAGGTCACAGAATCAAATATGTGAGATGGATGGCTATATACATTTAAATCAATAAAAGTAAGTAAACTAACCAGCAATTATAACTAAATTAAAGAGGGGGGAAACTCCTGATTAATTGCAGGCAGGCTGGCAGGAGGTAGGCAGGAAGACTTTTTATCTTTGTTTTATACACACTGTATGATGTGCTTATGCCAACCTAGCTTTTCAAAGCCCAGCTCTACTTAGGGAAGAGACTGGTGCCTGGAGGCTGTTAGGGTCTGGATGGGGGTTAACAAGCTTGTACTCAATCCAGACAAGACCGAGTGGCTGTTGTGTTTTCCTCCCAAAAACTTGGTCAATATTCCATCACTCAGGCTGGGGGGTGAAAACCCACGCCCCTCAGACAGGGCTCGCAACTTGGGGGTCATCCTGGATCCACAGCTGACTTTAGAACACCATTTGTCGGCTGTGATCAGGGGGGCATTTGCCCAGGTTCGCCTGGTGCACAAGTTGCGTCCCTACCTGGACCAGGAGGCACTCGCAACAGTCACTCACGCCCTCGTGACCTCAAGACTGGACTACTGCAATGCGCTCTACATGGGGGAGCCCTTGAAGAGTATTCGGAGACTTCAACTCATCCAGAACGCAGCCGCGCGAGCGATCGTGGGTGCACCTCGGTACACCCACGTTACACCTATCCTCCGCGAGCTGCACTGGTTACCGATCAGTCTCCGGATACGCTTCAAGCTGCTAGTCGTAACTTATAAAGCCCTTCATGGTATTGGATCTGGGTACTTGAGAGACCGCCTGCTGCCAATTACCTCCCACAGACCCATTAGATCTCACAGGGTTGGCCTCCTCCGGGTGCCATCTACCAGCCAATGCCACCTGGCTATTACCAGGGGGAGGGCCTTCTCTGTGGCAGCTCCGGCCCTCTGGAATGAACTCCCCGCAGGGATTCGGACCCTCACCTCTCTCCAGGCCTTCCAAAAAGCCGTCAAAACCTGGCTTTGCCTGCAGGCCTGGGGGTGATGAGTTCCCTCCCCTCTCGACATGTATGGTTGTGCGACTGTTGTCCACTTTTATTATTTGTATTTTGTCTTTTATGTTCCCCCTTTTCTTCCCCTTGAATTGTTCGCTGCCCTGAGTCCTCCCGGAGAAGGGCGGCATACAAATAATAAAATACGAATACGAATACGAATACGAATACTGACAATAACTAGCAGTTTAAGGGCTGGTGTTTTAGCAATAATTAACACATTGGGTATATTTTTGTGGTTCCTTCTTAATTAAGTAGCACAGGAAACAATCTGGTTTGTGCTTGGTGATAACTACAATGTTCGGAAACTGACCCATTTTTCCTTCCTTCACATAGTTACAGGTAGGTCCCCCCCCCCAACCCTGTAAGCATACTGGCAGTACAGTTCATCATTTCTTCATTATGAAGTAGCTGTAGTTACCTTGTAGTTGAAAGCCATCACCCATTATAAGTCTGCTTTTCAGAACTTTCCACATATGCTAACCAAGCAATCAGAGTGTTCAAATGCTAAACACTCTTCACTACTTGGATAACTTGGATATGACCATTTTCTAAATTCAAGAGAGAGAGACAGAGAGAGACAGAGAGAGAGAGAGAGAGAGAGAGAGGGAGGGAGGGAGGGAGGGAGGGAGGGAGGGAGGGAGGGAGGGAGAGAGAGAGAGAGAATCAACAAGAGGCACCTGATTTCAAGTTGTCTGAATGGTAGAATCAAAAGGTTGTTTGTTTGTTGTTTTAAAAGAAGGCTGCACTTCTCAAACTCATAGTTGGCACATGTGTTCTTTTTGAAAGGTTATAATTCTGACTCTCAAAAGCCACTTTTCGGCTGTAAATAGGAGTTGTCAAATAGGAGCTGATGACCCCTGTTAAGAGAGATACTGTGGCTCAATGGAAAAACACCTGCTTATGGGCCTTCAATTCCTGGCTTCTCTCCATTGGGGTGAAATAATCCTGCTTGAGAACCTGAAAAATTGCTCACAGTATTAAACTATGGAGATTAATTCTTTTCATAAATATGTGGCAATGTCACTGTTCCTATAACTCTCAGTTTGCATCAGCATATGTACATTCATTTGTTCCTTGCTTTAGAATAGAACAGAATTAGAATTAGAATTAGAATTAGAATAGAATAGAATAGAATAGAATAACAGAGTTGGAAGGCACCTTGGAGGTCTTCTAGTCCAACCCCCTTCCTAGGCAGGAAACCCTATACCATTTCAGATAAATGGTTATCTAACATCTTCTTAAAAACTTCCAGTGTTGGAGAATTCAGAACTTCTGGAGGCAAACTGTTCCACTAATTAATTGTTCTAACTATCAGGAAATTTCTCCTCAGTTATAAATTGCTTCTTTCCTTGATTAGTTTCCACCCATTGCTTCTTGTTCTACCCTCAGGTGCTTTGGAGAATAGTTTGACTCCCTCTTTTTTGTGGCAACTCAATTTCTTAAAAAGCCAAACACATCAAGCCACCATTGAAACAAGCATTCACAATTTGAACTCCTACATTTGCAAACTGTTTCCATATAATACATGTGTACAGCTTTAAGAGCTGGGGATTTCCCCCCCTTCTCTTTCCTCTTCTGTGAAAAGACAATTTCCTGAGGGTTTTTCTTTGAGCAACATCTGTGTTACTTTCACAATGGCAGAATCATCCTAATTGCCTGAATGTTGTTTTCTGGGGAAATATTAGTTAATCTTCCAGATTGATGGTAATCCCTCTTTTTCCTAAAGTATCTAATTTTAAAAATCAATCTCTGACAATATTGGTCTGAGTGAGATTTAGTTTTTCATGTTGTTGATAAGACAATAAGGCAGCAAATGTTGAAAAAAATGTTTTAAGATAAATATTTTGAAATATCAATTGCTTCTAATGAGCTGTTGCATATGCAAGCTCATGCACAAAATACTTATTACTCTTTCAAGCATCAGTGACACTCTTTGTAGTTGTAAGGGGAAAAAATGCAAGAAATGAACCAACCCTCTTAAATTTCCTGATTCTACCAGGACTTGTAAGTAATTAATATTTAAAGGAACAAGTTTCTGGTATTGTTAAACTATCAGAGAAATCAACATAACGATTATCAACAAACAATAACAGAATAACAAAGTTGGAAGGGACCTTGGAGGTCTTCTTGTTCAAATCCTTGCTCAAGCAGGACACACTATCCCATTTTGGATAAATGCCTGTCCAGTTTCTTTTTAAAATCTCCAGTGATGGAGAGCCCACAACTTCTGAAGCAGCCGGGCCATTGGTTTATTGTTCTCACTGTCAGGAAATTTCTTGGTTCCTTGGTTAGTTTCCATCCATTCCTTCTTCTATTGCCTCTTGGTGCTTTGGAAAATAGATTGAAAGCCCCCCTCATCTTTGTCCCGCACCCCCTCAAATATTGGAACACTGCTATCATGTCACTCCCTGGTCTTTCTTTTCAGTACCCAAATCCTGCAACTGTTCTTCATATATTTTGGCCTCCAGGCCCCTAATGATTTTTGTTGTTCTTCTCTGCACTCTGACCTTCCAGAGTCTCAACATATTTTTTTTTTATATTCTGGTGATCAAAACTGAATGCAGTATTCCAAGTGTGGTCTTGCCAAGGCCTTATAAAGTGGTCATGTGATCTTGAATCTATCTTCTGTTGATGCAGCCTACGATTACATTGACATTTTTTGGTGGCTGCAGCACACGGCTGGCTCATATCTAAGTAATGCAGGGATGTGCAGTCACTAGAGGCAAGGGAGGCGGGGCCTCACCAGTCTCCTCAGGGAAAGGAAAGGATTTTAAATAATTTTCTTAAAATAATTAAAGCCAGGGTAGTTGCTACCAGATTTCAAGTCACAGTGGCTTGGTGTCTGCTCTCAGTATTAACTAGGAGGAGGCCAGAGAACTAGGGGCCTCTTTTGCATAAGGATTTTTTCGCCTTTTAAGAGTTAAGCAAGGGTTAACAAGGGAAGAATTTATTATGCAAATGAGGCACGTATTCTCTCGCCTCCTGTAGAGGGCATTTTTAGAGGCTTTTTCGAGTTTTCTAGGAGCGACTAACTCAGTCTGACTTCAGAGCTCTGGCTTTTCAAGAGGGCAGGGTAGGGCAGGGAGAAGCAGAGTTGAAATCGTCTCTGAAACAGCTGGAAAAGGTCTGTGTGTGGGGAGGGGGGAGGAATTCAAAAAGTTTGATCGGAAGGCAGCGGGGAAAGGGGGGGTATGGCAGAGGAGCTGCTTTCAAGCCTTTGGAAAATATATCCAATCCAACTTCTGTGTTTGTGTTTGAGAGTGAGTGAATGAGAGAAGGATCGAAGTTCTCTGTCTGCGTGTGTCTGTTTGAGAGAGGGGGAGGGAAGGAGAGAGGGAGGAAGGAGGGGTATGGAGAAGAAAAAGAATGGGAAAACTTATTTTGCAAGGGGGAAAAATGCTGTTGCTTTAAATCGGAACTTAGAATGCCTGGCTGTGGAATTCTGGGAGTTGAAGTCCACAAGTCTAAAAACAGCCTCACCGGGGGTAAAGCTGACCGCACATCACTGAAGTAATGGTCTACTAGATCCAAGATCCCTCTCTCATAGTTACTACTATTGAGCCATGTTTCACCTAATCTGTACCTGTGCATTTGAATTTTCTTGCCTAAATGTAAAACCCTACTTTTCTCTAAATTTAGTTTCACTTTGTTAAATAGCATCAGTGTTAAGTCTCTTCTTCAAATCTCCATCTAGATCTTGAGCCTATTTTCTGGCTCCAGCTGGGTGTTATATGCAAATTTGATGAATTCCACTTCTAGCCCCTCATCTAAATAGTTTATGAAAATATTGAAGAGTACTGGACCTAAGACCCCACTGCTTACTTCCCTCCATGTAAATATAATTCCATTAAGGATTGCACATTGAGTGGTGCTTGTCAGCCAGTTTCGAATCTATCTTCTTTAGACTATGGCTTCCTCTGAATTCCATGGAGCAGGATGGGCGCCTGTCATATGCTCCCGCTCCTGCCAACCCAGCAGTTTGAAAGTGGGCAACCACAAGTAGCTAAATGGGTACCACTTCAGTGGACAACTTCACAAAGGTGTGAAAGGAACCCCCCTCCCAACTCGGCATTACCCCAGGAAACAGTGATGTCACTGGCAAATCCTTTCACCATGGAAGTATCAGTATTTATAGCAATTGGGACCATAATTGCCATCACTAAGCAATATAGCTGTTATATACAGTGCAATATATAGTGCAATACAGTGGTAGGATTAAAAAAAAATTACTGCCAGTTCTGTGGGCTTGGCTTGGTGGGTGTCCCATGACTTGGTGGGCGTGACAGGGGAAGGATACTGTAAAATCTCCATTCCCACCACACTCCAGGGGAAGGTTACTGCAAAATCCCCCATTCCTTCCTGATCAGCTGGTACTCAGGAGGCAGAGAATAGATGGGGGAAGGGCCAGTCAGCGGTAGTATTTACCGGTTCTTCGAACTACTCAAAATTTCCGCTACCAGTTCTCCAGAACTGGTCAGAACCTACTGAATACCACCTCTGGTGCAATGTCATTTCACCATGCAATTTAGCGACACCAATTCTGCCGTCTTGCATTTGTTAAATAAGGACTATGGATTGTTAAGCATTATAAGCAAGGCCCTCCCTTGGACTGCCATCTCCAACTTTCCGTAGGATTTCCATTGACTTTTATTGTGGGAATCTGATAGAGAATGTTAGAAATTGTGATCATGTGGCTGCAACCCACTGTGATGTCATAATTGCAAGCATTATAATTATGGGACAGCAGAGATGCTGCAAAAATCAAAACTTTGAGGTTCCATCCATCCATTCAGCCCTGTTATAACTTTGAATGGTTGTTAATGGTCATAACGGTTGAATGGTCATAATCCAAGGACTACCTGTATGTATATGGAAAAGAAGCAATTCACTTTCCTTTCATACCATATCTTTAAAATTATATCATCTGCATATCAGTTTACAGGGTTTTTTTAAAGAAAGTTGTGCCTAACATCTTTTAAGAAGATATATCTCCTAGATTTAATTCTGTTTCATTAGCATCCATAATATGTGAGCCCAAACATGCTTTATATCTCCAATGTTAGTGTCTAGATTGTCAAAAATATGTAATTGTCTCTGCATTCATCTATATTTTATTTAAATTTTGGCACCACCTAACTACATATGACTTTCAGTAGCTTACAGTATAATATACTGTAAATTGATGTATCAATTAATCTCAACAGTGAAATACTTTATTTTTTAAAACAAAAAAAAATTGGATTAGACCAGCAGTAGGGGGATCTAAGACTGAAATATTACTTCTAGTAACACCTGGTTGCATGCCAATGATGAAGGATGGAGAGCATCTGACAGAACATGACATGTACAGATGCATGTAAATGTGCTTTTTAATACACAAATGTGTTTCTTGATGGGTTTATAAGACTGTAAATGCATTATGTACACTAGTAAAACATTCCTGAGGTTTCATGCAGATTTTTTTTCTTATGGATCTACCCGGAAAATACAGAAGATTGAACCTAAGGATGTTTTCCAGGTAGAACATATGACTAAAGCAAAATAAGTCGTGAGTTGACAGATGAATATTTTAAAAGAATAGATGAAGAAATAACTTCCATACATTGGATTTATTAACAGCTGGCCGGATCCTCAGACATCCTTATGCTGAAATCTGAAGCATCTGAAAGGGGGAAAAAACTTTTGCTAGAGCTAGAAAGTCAATCATTGAGAAGCATAGACTGGAAAAAATGATGGATTGGAACCATCAGTGTTAAAATCAGGGAAAATGAGACCAATCTGTTTACAGATGGGTGAAAGAATGTATTAATGATCTGTGCCAGAAAACTATGAAAGCTGAGGAACTTAAATTTTAAATCCTGGATCTTTCTTTATTAACATTCATTATTAAAGTAGAAAATAGGACTTTATCTTTTCCATGTTTTGTGACAAAAGAAGAGGTGTGTGTGTGTGTGAGAGAGAGAGAGAGAGAGAAGGAATTTGAGTATTTAGGAAGATCTCTTGACAATTTGTTGTATTCGTAAATTAACAATTTTTAAACCAACATGCACTTAAACTTTTATTACCTATGCAATAAAAAGAGGAAAAGAGAAATACTTGACATCATTGAAAGGTTAATTAATCTGGTAATTAACTTAGTACTTAGATCTTAAGAACATTTTTAATTATGAATTATTCAGCAGGATATGGAAATATTGGCTGATAAACCAGTTTGGCATTTTTTCCATAGTATTTGCACAGTATTTACCATACATAAGTTGCATTCTTATTTTATTCAGTATCTCTTTAAAGTTAGTATATTGTTACAATTTTCTTTAAAAAATTCCCCTTCTATTTCATGCTTTTAATTAATCTTCATCACTGGAATAAAACATATTGGTTTCATATAACAGTGATGTTATTTAACTTTTTTAGACTGTTTTTTAGTTTAATGCAATATACTAATTGAATGACTCATAATACCTCAGAGCTCTTTCTCTGAGAAGAAATGTAGCTTTTCCCCAATATGAAAGTGCAGATTTAGGGAAATACCGCACGTTGAATTTATCTCCAGATACAGTCATACATGAAAAAAGTGAAAGGAAAGTCAAAAGTGTGATCTGTTTGGGCTTAGCATTTATAGCATGGGCTTCCAATGTTTTGGCTTCCCTGGTCCATATCTGAGTGAAGAAGAATTGTCCTCGGCTGCATACAAAATATATACTGTATTTTTCAGAGTATAAGACCCACCTTTGTGGGTGAAAATCTGGGTGCATCTTAGACACTGAATACAGCATTTTTGGTCTCCCAAAACCCCGCCTCCTTCACAAAAATGGATGTTCACAAGGTTTGGGAAGACAAAAATGAGTGAAAAACGGGAACGCTACAAGCCTTCCCAAAGCCTATGCATGCTCTGTTTTTCACAAAAACGTGTCATTTTTTTGCACCTTTTTGCCCCCTCCAGCCCCCAGGAGCACTTTGCAGGGATCTCAAACTCTTGCATGCCCCATTTTTCACAAAACAAATGAGGCACAAAGCGGGTTTGGGAAGCCTGCAGAGTGCAAAAAAATTTACCTCTTCAAAATCTTGGTGCGTCTTATACTCGAGTGCATCTTATAGTCCGAAGAATACGAACTTTAGCTTCATGAAATGAAATCATATAATAATAGCTTACAATCTTGTGGAGCCACATTACTAGCTGTCCAGGGTTGTGGTGAGGATCACAGATTGTACACACTTGGTTTATAGAGAGGTGTAGCCCTACTTCTTAGTCTTTACCTGTTAACTGAAAAAAGATCTACTATAAACAGAAATCCTGCAGTCGTGCTTCTAATACTAATGCCTATAGAATAAGCTTTTCCTTGTAGGCTCAGTCAAGATCCACTTATGAGTGGAAGGCTTGCCACTTTTATCACCAGCTAAGTGAGCTTTCCAATTTTCCATCTGGAAAGCAGGAAGTGTAAATTTGCCTCTGAGGCAGTTCCAAAAAATATCAATAGCTGGGTGATAATAAGGCAGGCAGGCAGGCACTTTTAAAAGGTGCTGATGGAATTAAATACTTTAATTTAGCTTCAACACAGAAGCAGAAAAAGCCAAATGCAGGAGCCAGACTTGATGGCATCTTTCCGTAGACTTTTTCAGGTTTTCTCAAACAAATGAATTAGGGTACAATGACAATTAAGAGATGTGTCAAGTCCACCTGAAATTCTGCAGCACAAGAAATTTTAAACCTTAACAGTACAGATAGCAGAGGGTGTGTTTTTAGGTCTGCTTACTTGCTTCTTTTTCTGCATTTCTGTAATAATCATATTTTTATATGGTTGAGAATGCATAGCAGAGGGCCATTCTCTCTGTCTGAATTTCTATCAAAGCATATTTAAAAATCAATCCAAGACTTAGCATACAACAGAGGATGATAGTGTTACACCTGCTAGAAAATAAATTTTGTTCACTTGCATCTTCTGTTTGTTATAGCTATTGCTCAAGTACAAGGGGAAAGTTGAAGTAACCTGGAAACAACAGTGAAGAGAAAGATGAGTGAAGGATCCATAAATTCTGGCACTTCCAGTGGGCCAATTCCTGGGGTGTGAACCTTGTCTGCATTTCGCGTACTGCAATAACATTGTCCTAGAGCTGCATTCAAATTCTATATAAATCCTTCCATTCCCCACCATCCATACAGAGCTAAAGAAGCTTCTTGGATGACAAGTGAAATGTCTTCAAAAGAAAAAAAACAAGAAAGTCCAATTGCCTCCTGAAAAACCACCTTTGGGACAACCATGATCTGGATGACTGAGAATCTCTACAGACATTCAAAGTCTACCACTTGCAGCAGCATACATCTATGTAATCAATAAGCAAAACATTTGACTAGATTGTACGGAAGCATTTCTGAGAGCTGTGAATGAATGAACTGCCATCACTCCCAGTGTAAGTGGGGAGGGAGCGGAAATCTCTACTCATCTTTCTCCTAGAATTTGTTATGAAATTCTCCACCACTTTTGTGGGAAAATAAATTGAATGGGTGACTTCCCCAACACTCTCCACAGGAAGGGAAAGTTATCCATCAGCTGTTCAAGGATACCACTACTGAAAAGTGTAATGGGAAGACGTCCTTTGTGAGAAATTCCTTTGGTTATGAAAGGGAAGAGAAGCATAAGTAGATTTATCCAACTCTAATGGACTTGGAACTGAAAGCTAAATCTTCTGCCTCAAGTGATTGAAAATATGAATTGCATGATTGGGGGGCAATGGTGAATTGATGCATCAAGAAGGTTTTCAGAAAAAGAAAACGCAGAGGAAAAATAAGCCTCTTTCAAAAGCAAACAAATCTGTCAGGGTTTTTACAGGGCAAGTATGATAACTATTGTAGTAATAATAGCATGGGAAGGAAATTGAAAAGGAAAGTGGGAATGTAACATATCAAGAAAATTCTCCAGTGGAAGGATGTGGACTGGACTAAATACCTACAACAGTGTTGTTGAACCTTTTTGGCACCAAGTGGAAAAATGGGAGTCTGCATGCACGCATACATGTGCCGGAAACTGGAAGAGCAGGCGCCCAGTGCGAATGCGTGCACCAGAAAAATGATCTTCCGGTTTCCTGCATGTGGAAGCACATTGGTCACAAGGTCTTCGCACACATGTGTGCCAGAAACCAGAATACCAGGTGACTGGTGCGCATCCACATACCAGAAACTGGAAGAGGAATCGCCTGGTGTGCACATGCGCACCAGATGGCTGCTCTTCTGGTTTCCAGTGTGCCCACGGATGTAAATACTAGCTTGCCAATGCGCCAGAACCTGGAAGAGCAACGGGCGATGGCTTGCATGCCTGGAAAGATGGCTCTGCGTGCCAATTCTGGCACGCATGCCATAGGTTCATCATCACAACCTTACAAGCTGGTCCTAAAATGTCACAATTCAGACAACATTGTCTTAAACCAGAATAAGGTCACAGAATGTGCGTGTGTATGTGTTTTGATATATCCTTTCCTTTTATTCATTAATTTATGCGGTTTACAATTTATTCCTCATAAAATGCAAATCACAACCTTCCATATTCAGTGACGTCCCCAGAGAGATATTAGTCTCCTGCTATCCATTATGTTTTTGATCAATTGAGGATTCCACATAATGCCTTTTCATTAAGAGAGAGAAAATATGTAAACCATCTTTATTTATACTGTACCACATGCTGGGTTCCCAACCAATAGGGAGGATAGTATCAGTCAGTTTGAATACATTTCAGCCAGATCATCGCAAGCATAATATAAAGCCAGGGGTGTTTTCAGAGGGGGGAGGGGATGGCTCAAAGAAGTGAAGGTTGCAGTTGCATGATTGAAGCTTCCCCTTTTTAAATGCTTCAGACATACAACTGCATTAGCCAGGGGACTTTTGTCACACACTCTTCCCTCTAGATAACCAAGTCTTCATGGCCTTATGAAAAGCCAATAGGTTGGGGCCATTCTGGTCATTGAAGGAAGAATGTTCCAGAAGGAGGGGCTATGGCATAGAAGGCACATCTTCTTGTCCCCCCTGGCCAACATTTCTTGGCTTCAGGACTCATAACTTCCCAACTTGCTGGACCACATTGGGTAAAAATGACTGGGAGAAGATGGTCCTTTAGATAGTCTATTGTCAAATCATAAAGGGCTTTAAACATGATAATGAGCAATTTGAATTCTACCCAGAAGTAAGCTGGCAGCCAATGTAGCTCACTTAGCAGTAGCATTACATATGTCGACTATTAGGCATCACTTACTACCTATGCAGCTGCATTTTGCACTGGTCGAATTTTCCAAATGATCTTCAAGGGCAGCCCCATGTAGAGCATGTTGCAATAATCCAGACAAGAGGGCAGGAGTTAATGGGAGCAATTGGTGCATAACCCTAAGTGTTCAAAGGTACTCCCGGGTACTGATTCCATCTATTCTTCTAGCAAAAGCCAGGAGTCCAAGAGGACTTTTAAATTGTGCACTTGATCCACCTGGATGAGTGCCACACCTTACAGGACCACCAATGGAAAAACCTTTCCACTAGAAGGCCCAGTTACTCCAAACTCTCGGTCTTGTTTTACTTGGGTTGAAGCCCATTGCACCCCATCCCTTCTCCTTTGAAATCATTCTAAAACATTTTTTTTCTCCAATTTCAGATTTAATAAGAACTGGTGAGGAAAAAAATGCAAGTTTTCTCAGCCCCAAAATAATTCACTCACTCCCAAAGCATATAATATTCTCTTTTATTCTCACTATCACCTACTGTTGGAAATTAAAGAAAGAAAAAAGATGTTAAAGCTGGAATAGTTGTGGAGAGCCAGTTTTGTGTAGTTGTTAATGCATCAAGCTAGAAACTAGGAGACTGAGACTTCTAGTCTCACCTTAGGCACAAAGCCAGCTGGGTGATCTTGAGCTAGTCCAGGGGTGAAATGCTACCAGTTCAGACTGGTTTGCCTGAACCGGTAGTAAAAAAAAATGCTACTGGTTCGCCCAAACCGGTAGTAAAAAAATGCTACCAGTTTGAGAAAAATTCTACTTTCTAGCGAATCTAAATCACATGGCACAGATGTTTTTTCCCCCTCACTATTCTACTTACCTTTGCAGACTCAAGAAAATTGCAGGGACTTGTCTATGTAGTTCCACAGAA
The DNA here is from genome assembly GCF_009769535.1 of Thamnophis elegans. Classification (NCBI taxonomy): domain Eukaryota; kingdom Metazoa; phylum Chordata; class Lepidosauria; order Squamata; family Natricidae; genus Thamnophis; species Thamnophis elegans. The sequence continues at coordinate 17,415,792 of NC_045545.1, read as the reverse complement.
TTAGACACAATTGAATATACTTTTTTTTAAAAAAAAAAAAGTTGAATCAGTTATTGGGCAACAATCATGTTTAATAAGGATTTCAGAATAGTATAAGCTAGACAGTCTGAGGAAGAAAGTAGCTACTTTTCTGAAGATCTGTCCCCCCCCCCTTTTTTGTGTGTTTTCTGACCTCCACCAGAATTGTAAGATTTCAGATTTTATTAATGTAGCTTTACAATAAAGTGAAATTAGCTTATCTGATGATGTTTTCTGCCTTATCTACCTGGTAAGGTTGAAATCAATCTTTCAAGTCTGAAATTACAATTCTCCCTCCATCACTTTTACAGCCTGATAACTGTTCCCTAGGCAACATTTCTTCACCAGGTCTCCCAAGGTCATTCCCCCATACCATTTCCCCATTTGCTTAGTACAGCAGGAAATTTCACAACATTATATAAAATTGATGCCATTGTTATTCTCCTTCTGGACAATAATCTTGTTCTGTTTACATTAATATACTTTTGAAGTCATAGCAGCAAGTTCCCTTTTAAAATGCTGTGAGTTGAGAAAAAGAAATGCCATGCAGTCTCAGAAACAGTTGTTGACTCTCCTATTGTGCATCAGAGTTGCAATCACAACTAAGTACTAAAGGATGTTTATTGCACATTGATTGATTCCTGTTATTATTGGTTCCTGTTATTGATCCCCAGTCCTAAACTGTTAAGATAATACAGGAAAATAGGAATTTTCCTCTATGCAATCATTTGAATAAATATTGAAAATAAATACTGTGATAATTGTAGAATCAACACCTAGGTGACCTTCTTTGACCTTGAAACCCTAAGTAAGGGTGGGACATCACTGGAAAATCCCAGGATTAGTCTGAAACATCCAAGAAAAGTTAATTGGAAACTAATTCTGAATTGTTTACATAAAATAGCAACATTTTGGCCACATGGTCACTGTCAATGCTTCATGGTAGACCAGACTAGGAAGCCAAAGTCATGAATGCTTGTTGTTATTAGTTGTGAAGTTGTGTCTGACCCATTGTGACCTCATGGACAACGTTCCTCCAGGCCTGCCTTTCCTCTACCATTTAAGCTCACACCTGCTGCTTCGGAGAAGCTATCCAGTCACTTCATTCTCTGTCATCCAATTCTTCTTTTGCCCTAAATCTTTCCCAGCATTAGGCTCTTCTCCAGTGAGTCCTCCCTTCTCATTAGGTGGCCAAACTATTTGAGTTTCATCTTCAGAATCTGGCCTTCTAAAGAGCAGTCAGGTTTGATCTCCTTTAGGACTGACTTGATCGTCTTGCAGTCCAAGGGACTCGCAGGGGTCTTCTCCAGTATCATAGTTCAAAGGCCTCAATTCTTTAGCACTCAACCTTCCTTACGGTCCAACTTTCACAGCCATACATTGTAACTGGGAAAATCTTAGTCATGACTATATATACTTTTGTTGGCAGGATGATGTCTCTGCTTTTGAGTATACTGTCCAAATTTGCCATAGCTTTCCTCCCCAGGAGCAAGCAGCTTTTAATGTCTTGGCTGCAGACCCCATCTGCAGTGATCTTGGAGCCCAGGAAAATAAAATCAGTTACTACCTCCATTTCTTCCCCATCTATTTGCCAGGAATTGAGAGGGATAAATGCCTTGATTGTAGTTTTCTTAATGTTGAGTTTCAAACCAACTTTTGCACTTTCCTTCATCCTCATCAAGAGGATCTTTGGTTCCTCTTCATTTTCTGCCATTAGAGTGGTATCATCTGCATATCTGAAGTTGTTGATATTTCTCCCAGCAATCTTAATTCAAATTTTTGATTCAGATAGCCCCGCCTTTCTCATGATGTGTTCTGCATGTAAGTTAAATAGGCAAGATGTCAGTATACAGCCTTGTTGGACTCCTTTACCAATTTTGAACCAATCAGTAAATGCTAGTACTACTTTTATTATAAGGTTACTGTTTAGAATTTTGCAAGCCTGCATAGGCTTACCCTTCCTTTATCTTCATGAGAGGGTCACATCTGAGATGTTTTCTTGAATTACACTTTTCCCCTGGACTCAGATTCCTTTTATCTACAAGTTGTTTTGGGTGCAGCTCTTCCTCCTGTTCATTAAGGTTATTACTTCTACCCATTACAGTCACTAGGCCACACACTAGGTATGAAAGAAGATTCACCATTTTAATTTACACAGCAATGACAGAGAGATATATGAATTTCCTGAGATGCAATTGTTCTAATAAAAACAAAGAGCCTTTTAATCACATCAGGGAAACTTTCCAGAAGGAAAAATGAATAGAAGCAAACTGAAACTCGATTAACTATTGTTAATTTCACTTTTGTTTCCCCATATACACTGTCAAAAGTAATCAACCCACATTACTGTTAACCTTTCAAACTATCTATCAATCATTTGCTTAATAGCCTCATCTTTTTTCCCCTCTCTTTCTCTCTCACACACATACACACAGAGACAAGTGCAAGCAGGAGAACAGATATAATTTGGAAAGTCAACTATGCAAGGAGAAAAGGCAAATCCATGGCAATTCTATATCAAGAAGAGATGATGAAAGAAGATACCCAGCGATCCTGCTGTGATAGAAAAACATGGTTCCAGTTGTCTTCCTTTTCATGTCCTCTGGCATTTATTGCCTTTCTATGATCTTGTTCAGGAATTGCATCTGGCCTGCCCAGGAATATCTTACCTCCTGTGGTGTGTTACATGTACAAACTTTGTCTTCAATATCTTTTGCCTCTAGCTCCTTCATCTTCTCTCCTGGACCTGATCTTTCATGGTCTATAGATCTTGTTATTTTCTGGGAAAAACAGAGAGTATATCCTCTGTGCATTGTGAGACCCCGTTCCTAAGTCTCCATGTTTTTCTAATAAATATAAAAAGTGCTTTCCTCTTGCCTATCCTCTCCACTCCCATTAAATTCTTATTGGTTTTTCTGTTCTGTTGACCGGTGAACTTTAGGCTAAATTCAACTGAACAAAAGTAAATACAAGTGAAAATTGTATTTTAGGATTATTATAGTTACTAATTTGATCTTTCCTTCATTGTTTCCCAAAACATTATCATTATCATGATAGTAGAATTCAGAATCATGATAGTATCGTTCTTATTTTACCATGTCAATATTCTGTTGCGTGGATAATGATGATGATAATCCGTTTTTGTCCAGGAGCTCAAAATGACTTACATGAGGATTTCCCTTCATTTAAACCACATAATAACCCCATGGTATAGATTGGACTGAGAAAGAACAATTGGCTTAAAGTTAGTCATTTAGACTCAATGACACAGCATGAACTTTAATCTGGATCCCTATTCATAGTCTAATAAGTTATTCTCTGCACTCTATCCAAACTACTGATCTACCACCTCTGCCTGGTTCAACTGACTCTTGGCTACCTATAAGAATGTGAAGTTGCAAGGTCCATTCATTTATTGAGTTTTCTGAAATGCCAGCATTTGTTGCAACCCAAATAATATGTAAAACAGATTTAATTCCCTCACCCACCTATCCCCGCCGAAGAATCAAGATTGCTTTTCCCAATGATAATACAAGAAAAGGATAAACCAGAATACTACATTGCTAGGGAGAATATGTAACACAGGTAATGTGAAGAGCATTGGTCTCAAGAGTGGCAATCATGCATCTGTTTCCTAGAACCACAGAATGTCAAGATGTTGCTTCTCCAAAAAGAATGGAAGAAAAGCTAACTGCTAACTCAGAAGCAGGGAGAGCAGGCAGAGACATGAAAAGTAAGATGATTGCTACTTAGTTGGCTTTTTTGATGCACTATGGTCAATTAATATAATCAAGGCTTTCCAAATTGCTAGGGGCAACACATTGGCTAGTCTTCAGCTTTCTTGACAAGAGTATCATTCTTAGCAATGAGATAAAGAAATCGGCTTCTCAAAATGAAAGCGAGAGACTCCTCAGTGATTATATAGGAACCACTATTCCTATTAAAAATAATAATTTTGCACTTGAAAATCCACTCTGCTGTTAGGCTAAAAACATCTCCCCGGAGAGTTGCTATTCTAAGTAGCCATATCTGCCACTTAAAATGAAATATCATTTAGAAGAGGGTGGGGGAAAGTGGTTGTGTTTTCCACTACTGCTGACTTTTTGTTGTTACGTTGATGACATTCATACAAAAGAGGAATTCTAGGAAACAACTTTGTTTTTGCTTCGTAAACGCTATAGAATTCTATTTATTTGCTGACAATCACTTTGAATCTGTTCATTCTCAGGAAGGCATGCATTTGAAATGTGGAGGAAAAACATTAGTCTCTCAGCAATTTATATAAGCTGGATCCCATGATTTTTCAATCAATTCTAAACCAGCTTATGAACATAAGAGCCATTGGGTAGGCCCCATATATAATATGATATTCTAATAGGTCTTCAGACAGACAGAGCAGGATTGGAAAACTCCAGTGTACCTCAGAGAGGCAGCCTGAAATGATGTGTTATGTGCCAGTAATCTTGTGACCCCAATTGGTTCTGCCTGTTGGGAGAATTCCACAGAACAGGGTCTTCAGTTATGAAAGTCAGTGATTAGAGAAATTGATAGAAGTAGTTCAGCAATGTCTAGAAAACCACAGATCTTTGAACTAGTAGTCCATTCTATATAATGCTGTTCAGAACCAGGTTGTCAATGAGATAGTATCTGTCCCCCTTACAAGCCCTGGGGTAGGGGAAAGACCCTACTACTAAGGACATCAGAGAAAATATAGAAAAAAATATGGTAGAACAAATCCTATTCGGATCTTGAAAACTGTTCTTATTTTTTATTATTATTTTTGGCTTTGGCATCAGAATATATTTTCTTTGGCTATGGAAATTTTGGTTTGTTTGCTGTTTATTGTTCCTTGGTGGTTTTATATTATTGTTGTTTAAATGTTTTATTGCTTTTATTCTTGCTACCCATTGGGAGAATAACTGCTTAGAGTTGCACATGACTGATATGTCATGTAAATTCAAGCAAATAAATATGTACATTATTTTTTTTAGCAGTCCTACAAATAATTACCACATTGGAAAATTTCCCTATGAAGACTGAAGTTCATTGAAACTAAATATGTAAAATAAAGTTCATATATTCCTCTGAGAGACAATATGCACCATTAACTTCCAATGAATTTTACAGTGGCACAAATAATTCACAAAACCATATACATACACACTAACACACCCATCTCCTTATTTATTATGACTAAAGAAAAATGGATGGACACCAAAAAAAAAAACAAGAGGGCCAACTCATAGCCTGAATCAAAGACCTGCCCCAGGTAATCTAGACAGGAACATGGCCAGATGAGCCAGTCCTACTTTAAGGCTACAGAAACAGAATCATGAAAATTTGTATTGTGGCCTGCCAGCTGCCCATGGAGCTGGTGGCAGACTTGGACAATGAGGAGGTTGCAGAGGAACTTGGGCTAGTGCTGGAATCTGGGGAAAGTTCTGATGGATGCTTTGCATTGGACGAAGATAGAGAGCCAGGGCCAGCCAACATTTCTCAGCCACTGGAGAGGCAGCTGCCTTTAGAGGTTGATATGCATGAGGAAGAAGAACAGCTGAGGCCTGTTCCAGATGTACATATGCGCAGAGCAATTAGGAGAGGAGAACAATTGAGGACAAGAAGTCGACTAGGGAAGCAAAGCAAACATGGACATTGAATGACCCCTCCGTGGATGGGGAATAAATAGAAGGAAAAGGGAGTGATCATCGTAGGAGACAACAGTTCGTATTTCTGAACATTTTGCTCATTGTGTTTTGTGCCACAAAGATTGCTTGCCAGAACTTAATTTGCAGCATTTTGGCTGGGAGCTTGCAATAATCTCAAGGAATTGATAAAGTCTGTTACTGCAGTTAACTCCTTGAAGGACTATTGCCTTGACTTTTCAGTGGTGAATGCAATTAATTCACAAGAGGTAAATAAAGACAGTTTTTTCTGACAAGATCTGTTTCTTGCTTCTGCTAAGGCTGAGTCAGAACAATCTGAAAGTATAAAACTCACACCATCTCTTTTTACAGCCTGATCAATGAAGGTAGATCATTCTCAAGTTTCTTTCTCTGACTGTTAAGCCACAGGGGGCTCCTCCCTCTCTTCTCTTATTGTTTCCTAGGCAGCATCTATTTCCTTTGTCCCTCAAGGTCATTCTCACATGTTATTTCCCCCTTTTTACATGTGCGGGGCATAGAGTGGTCTTTTAAAAAATGGAAATCATATGCATGACCAGGATAGTTTATTTAAAATAATGCAATACACTTGTTAACTTGATTGCTACAGAAAGTTCAAGCAGACCAACTACTCCTGACACAAGGGCACATACATTCCTGATAAAGGATCTTAGTACATTTGCTTGCCAATAGAACAAGTGGGAGAATGTTAAAGCATTTTCTAAAGTCTCAGACAAGCCACTTTATAAGAGTTGAGCAGCTCAATATGATAAGAACATGTTTAACTGGCTGTGAAACTGAGCTCTGCCTCTAGGGCCTGACCTGATTAGTGACTAGATTTAACTTCTTTTCCTCTCAGTATTCATGAGTCACTCTTAATAGAGTTATCCTGTGGTAAGATGGGAGGCCAATAAATTTTATAAATAAATAAATAATCCTCCTAGCTTGAACATTTCCCATGGACAGCAGAAGTTCCAGGGAGGAGTCGCAGATCATCAATTTCTCTAATAAGATCATCTAGGAGTCTGAATAAAAATGATCAAGATTTTTTTTACAGGTGACTAACACTCTGTCAACAAGTTTTTATCCAATATAAGTCTCTACCTTGGTTAAACCAGCATCCAACCATAAGATAACACCAGGGATGCACCTGAGAATCTATAACACTATTCCCAGAACCTTGGCACTGTTTGTAGGAAGGAATAATTACACTAGAGATGGATTATTTCAGGTCTTGGCTGTATAAAAGGTCATACTTCAAGTTGTAAGTAACCATCATTCTAAGGGACTATTGATATTTAACTCACTTTATAACAATTAATACTTTTTAAGATACAAAGCATCTGTATATGTATAAGTATTCGTTCATTTGTATTTTAGATGCATACATTCTTTAGAACCACAAGTACTGTTTTTATATAAAGTTCTTAAAAAAAATATACCATATTCTCTAGACCATTCTTTGCATCTTTTAGAAAGGCAAAAATAAATGTGTCTGCAGAGATTTGACCAGAGAAAGGAAAAGAAAAATAGCCAGTGCTATTGGGCATTCTTGTTTACAAAGTGGAACTTATTTTAGCAGATATGATTAATCCTCCAGCATAAAAGTCTTTGGGTGTGGTTTTTGTTGCATCATTATGCAATGTTGGTAATGATGGTCAAGATAATCAATCTTTCTCCTCTTTTCCATAAGAGAGTATAAGAACTTGGCTTCAGGGAGCTTCAGGGCTGAGAAAATATTTATTTATATTACAGTCACATGGTAATTGTTAGATGGTTTTAGAAGTAGGAAGCTTATGGAAGATAGGTCTGCCAATGGCTACAAGCCTACTAAATATGGACTGCACAAAATTGGACAGCTACTAGATGGCAAGCTTTCTGTATCTCTTTTGCTGTCAAAATTAAGTGATAATGTGGATTTTCTTGATTCAGATCCATTAGATTTAGTCTTTATGATTCCACTACCTGCCAAATCAATGCAGCATGTTTTAAATCTCACCTGCTAGGAAGTAACAGGGGGTGCATTTCCAGTTTCTCAACTTTTTAGATACATCTCATGGCTCAATGGGTGACCCAGCATGATGTGCCATCCTGAGCAACAGGAGCAGAAGCTCTTACCAGAGGGATTTTGGTCACAAAATATTCAAAGGCCATTAGAAAGCACACTTTGCATATCAAAAGCCCGCAGTTCCAATAGTCCCGTCTTTGTCTCCTGCATGATAATAATGCTCATTCCATTCAGTGTGTTATTTTCATCACATGAGTTATGCATTGAATCCTTCAAAACATCAGGTATGGAAATCCAGAAACAGCAGCTTTCAAGCCAATTGAGACCTTGGTGAATCTATCTAACTTAGCTTTCAGGTTTTTAAACTGAACTAGGTTGAAATCTTGTTGGTTTGGTTAAAGAAAGAAAAAAAAACCCCACTCTTCCCAGAATAAGTGCATTGTCTTGATCGAGGTTGTATTTTTGTCTCTCAAAAAAATAAATGATAAAGGATTCAACAGAGTAATATTGCCCCTAGGTGGTCTGTGGAAAAGAAAAATGAGAAGGGTGCCAGCTGCTGGGGGAAACTGTTTGAGAAAGATTTCAAAAGTAATGTCTGCCAGTTTCTTTAAATCATTTCCCTCAGTGATGAAAGCAGACTCTTGAAAACTGCTGTAAGTGTTGTGCTGAATGTGTTTGGAGTAAGGTTGAACAGTTGCAACTGAACATAATGAAGAGCTTTACTCTCGTGAAGGTACATCATTCTATGCTGATGAACATCACAGTGGGATTGATCTGGCTTGATTGACTGTCTAACCTGAGCTTCTCTGTGTACTCCTTTTGTTCATCAGATGGTAGTGAAATATCAAACTACCTCAAAAAGTCACTTGGAAGAAGAGCTTTATGGCATCATCTAAAAAAACAGACCCTTTTAGACCCTGTAGATCTCAAAATTATAGATCTGTCTATGGAGATTCTCAGTCATCCAGGTCATGGTTGTTCCAAAGGTGCTTTTTTCAAGAGGCAACTAGACTTTCTGGTTCTTCTTTGAAGACATTTTGCTTCTCATCCAAGAAGCACCTTCAGCTCTAACTGGATGGTGGGGACATTTCCCACCATCCAGTCAAAGCTGAAGATGCTTCTTGGATGAGAAGCGAAACATCTTTTTTTTTTAGTAAAATGCTTGAATTTTTAATTTAAAACAAATACAACATCTTTCTTTATATGCTATAGAAAGTGTGCCAGTTGGTTACAAAAAGACTTTCGTGCATCTCTTCCACAATCAACAAACATAATTCATATTAACTTAAGTGTTTTAACTCAAATATTTATACATGTCACCATCATTATATCTCCATTTTCATTTGACTATAATTGTTTAAGCATCCTTCATCATAAAATATACCAAAATTTAATACATAACCACATACTGGCCTTTCAATTACTATTTCTAAAATCCTCCAATAACAATAAATCCTTATGTCCTATTCTAGCTAAACATCCACAATATTTAATTACAAAGTTTTCTAATCCTACTTTCCAAATCACTGTTTAAAGTTTACATCGAGTTTCCTTATGTTATACACATATCTATATATACGTTGTTATTCTTATCCCTCCTTTATTTGACTATATCCTGTATCATAACATTTCCCCCCTAATAATCAAAACTTTAATTATATCTAACTTGTTGTTGCTGTTGTTGTTGTTATATAATTGTATCACAGCGGCCAGTTGTTTCGCTGGATTTGGCATTGGTTACTAGTCGGGCCCCACCCAGGGGCCTAGGACATTGTACCGTATTTTCGTAATATGCGTGCAAATCCAAGCAGTGCAGCTTTTTGCATTTGACTGATGGTGATTTTGTCAATTTTTAACTGTTTTAAATGTAATTCCAGTGCTTTTGGAATAGCACCCAGTGTGCCAATTACCACTGGAATTGCCACTGCTGGTTTGTGCCACAGTTGTTGAATTTCGATTTTTAAGTCCTGGTATTTTGCGATTTTTTCATGTTCCTTCTCGGCGACCCTGCTATCACCTGGTATTGCGATGTCTATGATTGTGACCTTATTTTTCTCAACCAGTGTGATGTCTGGTGTATTATGCGCCAGTACTTTGTCCGTTTGTATGCGAAAATCCCGCAAGATCTTGACCATCTGATTTTCGGTGACTTTTTCAGGCTGATGTTCCCACCAGTTTCTTGCTGTTTTAATATTATAATTTTTGCACAAATTCCAATGGATCATTTGTGCTACTGAATTGTGCTGCAATTTATAATCAGTCTGCGTGATTTTTTTACAGCAGCTGAGTATGTGATCAACAGTTTCATCAGCTTCTTTGCAAAGTCTGCATTTGGCATCATCAGAGGATTTTTCGATTTTGGCCTTAATGGCATTTGTGTGGATAGCTTGTTCTTGGGCAGCCAGGATTAGTGACTCTGTTTCTTTCTTTAATGTACCTGCTGTTAACCATAACTAAGTTTTTTCACTGTCCACTTTATCTTTTATTTTTTCCAGAAATTGGCCATGCAATGCTTTGTTCTGCCATATCTCCATTCTTGATTTTATCATATCTTTTCTGTATTCTTGTTTTGTCTGTTGGACCTTCAATAGATTTTTGTTCTTTACTTCGATTAATAGATGTTCTTGACTTTCTTTTAAATAATCAGCCAGTGCATGTTTTTCTTCTTCAACTATTTGCTTCACTTGTAATAATCCTCTGCCACCTGATTTTCGGGGCAGGTATAATCTATCAGTATCACCACGTGGATGTAAACTGTAGTGCATTGTCATTAGTTTCCTGGTTTTTCAGTCCAAAATATCCAAATCAGCTTGTGTCCAGTTAACTATACCAGCTATGTATCTTATAACTGGTATTGACCAGGTATTTATGGCCTTGATTGTATTTCCACCATTCAATTTAGATTTCAAAATTTTCCTAACTCTGTTGGTGTACTCTCCCCTGACAATAGTTTTTACTTCTCCATGCTTGATGTGATCCAACTGCAGAATGCCTAAATATTTGTAGGCTTCATTTTTGTTGCATTTAATTAGTTGGCCATTGGGCATTTCAATTCCCTCACATGTAGTGATTTTTATGGATACAGTGGTGCATTTTTCCATGCCAAACTGCATTGAAATATCGGTGCTGAATACTCGGACTATGTTTGTCAGTGATGATGATGATGATGATGATGATTATTATTATTATTATTATTATTATTATTATTATTATTATTATACTTTATGCATAATCCCAAGGGATTGCTAATCTTCCTTACATGGGTGCCATTCAATATTCATATCCAATTATTCTCATTATAACACTACACATTGTATACATTAGTAACATTATCAGTTATTTATTTAAGCTATATATATTATCAATAAATTTCACTAAGTTTAACTAGTTTTAAATTATATTCTTCCATCTATCAACCTGTATCTTTCCAATAGCAAAACAGTCTCATATCTTCTGCCATTTGTGGTGCCAGTCCTCTAATCATCTTCTTGGTCAGCTTTGTATAGACTTCTCTTAGCAACTCCTTGCTTATAAGATCTCTTATATAATCTTGATGCCCTCTTTCTGTTTCCTTATTCAGCTTATCTTTGATTGTCAGCAGTGTTATCAATGTTTTTGCTAATAGAATTTCTCTCTTTAAATCCATAGATTCTTTAGTTTTTTCTACTTCTGTATCTTGTCCTCTGAAATAAATTTCATCTCCATTTAATACATCTTTCAGTACTCCATTCTTTCCATTTTCAGAGACAAACCAATTACCATAAATATCAGCAGGTTTAATCTCTTTATATTCATTTTCCACTTCAATTTTTTGAGTTTCAACCACCCCATTTTGTATATGATAGACATCCTCATTTTATTCATCATATTTTATTGTTATATGCTCTACTTATTCCAGTTTTTTCTCTATTCTTTCATATGTATTTGATAATTTCTGTATTTCTGAAAGTATCTTTTGCAAACTTGAGATTTGTATTTTCTTTTGAAATTGTGCCATTCTAACAAACACAGCTGCTCTAGCTTGGAAGGTTAATAAAATTAAAGCATAGATTCACACAGAATGTTTGTTTTCACTTTTCTCGGATTAGAAATATACTTCAAAGGGACATCTGTGTGCTTCCCTTCTTATCACTCTCTGTAGCCAAGCAATAAAACCTTGTACTGCCAAGTCAAAACAATCTGTGGAGAAAAAAAGTGTTCCATTTTCAATACACAAGACTCCAATCAACAAATCCTCCCAGCCTCCGAGCAGTGGTAACACTGTTCAAAATCTAGTTTCTTTTTGTATCATTTTTGTATTTCAAGTTAGAAAAATAGTCCAATCTTTAATGAGTTAGAAAAATACCCACAGCAATGAAAGAGGAAAACTTTAGTCCATAGGTTACAGAGAACAATAAAAGAAAAAGTAGTAGAAGAAAACTTAATCCATCTATTTCAAAAGGCTTACATAAATTCCATCCATGAAGATAGCATTTAAAAAGTAAGATAACCACTGTCCAAAACCATTCCAAATTTAATTCCGCTGCTTGGTTCTTCTATTCTCCAATTTAGATTAATTTACAGTTTTTATAGGCAGTCTCTTTTTAAAACAGTAAAAGTTCCTCACCAGCTGGAAATACTTTCTCTTTCTGTATCCTTCTGTTTTGGAGCCACCTTGACTTCATCAGCCTTGGCTGGATTTTTGTCGCCAGCTTGAAGAACTTCTATTGCTTATTTCAGAGATTTTGCGATATCCCTGAGGTCAGTAAGACTTATTCTTCCTGTTCACTGTCTCTTCTGGACGGTTTAGGTCTAATTGGACCACCCAGCAGCAAAAGTATTGGCTGCGGTCTCAGAGCATCGAGGCCACACGTCATCTCGTCGTGATGTTGGCTCCTCCTTCAGAAGCAAAACATCTTCAAAGAAAAAACAAGAAAGTCTAGTTGCGCTCTGAAAAATCACCTTTGGGACTTAATATAGATCCTTCCTTCCTTTCTTCCTTCCCTTCCCTTCCCTTCCTTTCTCCTTCCTTCATTTTCTCCTATAACATCGCATCTCATTCCATCCACTGCACAAGTACAGAGAATTCTAAAGACATTGATTTGAGTTTGTTAAAAAGGAAACAAAGCACATATTTTTAATTTTTCTGGATACATTTCCATTAAGGGAGAACAGATGCATCAGTGAGATCAAATTTCATCCTATAAGCATTTTCAGTTTGAGACTTTACTTCCATGTTAAGATCAGGAATGAAATGTGATCAACTTGACCATTTACATAAATTCATAATCAGAAAAAAAATCAACTGATAGGCAAGCAAGAATACTACAAAGATCATGTCCAGAAGGACTAGAACTAATATTTTGCTTTTTGGACTTGGTGTCCAGAATTGTTGGTTTGTTTTTAAAAGCAGCACATGTGGAAAAGCTCTGGGAAGTTTGGGATTGAATATCAAACAATGGAAAAAGTCCCCTGAGGCTCTTAAAAGTGAAACATTTTCAACAACATCTTAATTTCTCCTAAGATTTCTACATCTTGATGCTTTTGGAGCAGTTTTATCTTATCTTAATTCCCGTGGCTTTGCCATCTGCATAGCATTTTTTTATAAAAGGTAATTCTATTCTTGTCTGCCAACCCACTTCTCTAGCAAAGAAAGATGCATTAGTTTCCATGACATTTTTTTTCTTCCTGAGTTTTCAAGCCACTAACACTATTTCCTAATTTTATCAAATGAAAGCAGAAAAAATATGCATTAATAAAAACTAATTCTCACTACTTTTTGACATTTGGTTTTCCTCCTCTTGTATCTCCATCTGCCAAGAGATAGAAAACAAGGGAAGGAGCAGAAATTTCTGATAAATTTAGGAGCCTAACAAGACATGAGAGGTCTCATGTTTAGGAATCTTTCTCATTTCTTCCAGATCTTCAACATGAATCCAATTAAATGACCAGCTGGAAATATTGACTCCTTGAGCAAGAGCTATATAATCCTTTTATAAAAAGCTTTGAGTGATATGTGTATGAGTATGTGTGTTCAAAGTGGACATAAACTAATAATTATGCATATTGTGCATAATTATTTTAAGATAAGATATCGATGTTGAATTTACTAATATGAGATGTACAGCCAAATAATGAAAAGCAAGAAGAACAGAGAAAAGAGCAAGATATATGTGTGTGTGTTTGAGTGTTTGAGTGTTTGTGTGTGTGTGTGTGTGTGTGTGTATGTATGTATGTATGTATGTATGTATGTATGTATGTATTTTGTGTCACAACCCCTGGTATGCCCAAATATGGGAGGAAGCATACGGCTTCCTTTCTCTGTCTATCGGCTCATCACAAGAGACCATCCAGACAGAAAGCCATTATTTTTATTGTTGCCTTTGTCACATTTGTGTTGCAATTTGTGCTGATAAATAAATAAAGGGAGACTAGTATAGATCTATTTCAAGCTATTTAGCTCTCATTAGCTAGCCATACCCTTACTGGGATTTGAAGCGGTATGCTTCCTCCCATATTTGGGCATACCAGGGGTTGTGACACAAAATACATACCTATTTCAGCTGATAAAGGAGGAGAACCTGTGGCTTAGTGGCTAACACCACTGCCTAAGATGTAATACAGCACAGGTTCAAATCCCAGTAAGGGTATGGCTAGCTGATGAGAGCTAAATAGCTTGAAATAGATCTATACTAGTCTTCCTTTATTTATTTATCAGCACAAATTGCATACATATGCATACATACATACATATATATATGTATGTATGTATGTATGTATGTATGTATATGTATATGTATATGTATATGTATATGTATATGTATATGTATATGTATATGTATATGTATATGTATATGTATATGTATATGTATATGTATATGTATATGTATATACAAAGGTTAGTTGAATTTACCAAATACTTAAAGGCCACCAGAAGCATATTGTGCACATAAAAACTCCTAGGTTCAAATGCTGTCTTCTCCGTAAGGTTGGGGTGGGGGAGAGAACCTTCTGCCTGTAGACACTCGTGTTTCACAAGGAGAAGTTACACAAGGTGAAAGTTGTTGGAAAGGAAATAGATACTTAGTGACAAGGCAGACAAAATCTATTCAACTTTTTGACTCTGAGAAGCCTGCATTCAATGTCAATATCTTTCTTCTTCTGCAGAACAGCCACTCTAAGATACGGGCTGAGCTGAAAAAGAGACTAGCCAAAAAGTCATCAATAAGCTTCTGTGGATGAGGTTGGAATGGAACCCAATTCTTCTTGGTTTGAGTCCAATATCTAAACTCCTAAACTAAACTGAATGTAACATAGAGGGTGCCTAATTAGTGACCCTAAATTCTGACCAAATTGCTGAGCTCTTTGAAGCTAGGTTTGTTTTCAGTGCCTGGAGTGTGTCAACACATTGCAATTCAGGAGGCATATGAATAAAAATGTTTATTCTTTATTTACCTTCCCTACTAACAGTTCTGCTCACTGTCAATTCAGAATGTTATGCTTAGTTTAAATATAACTCATTTTCCAATATAATCTGTTTAGGCTGTCATGAGAACTGACATTTAACTTCCCTTCCTTGACTGGGTTTACAAACTTCCCACTGGAGTCTAATTAACATAGTAAACCAGTTTCTTTAGGCAAAATCCACAAACATTTTTTTTTCCTAGTATGCCTGCACTGGTGTATGAGTATGTGTATTCAGTGGACACAAATGCATCTGCTTTTCTCAGCTTGTACAGATTGGTGTATGTCAAACAATAATGACAAGTCTGGCCTATGTTAAGTTAGACCATCAGTCTTCCCAAACCAGTATCGTTATTTGACACCAACAGGTCCCCAGTATTTTAAACCAGAATTTTCTAATCCTATCTGGGGATTGAATGTGGAAGATTATGCATGCAAATCCTTGCAAAGGTTCCTGGTTTATTTTGTCTCCTTTTAATGTCATCCATTTGCAAAAATTCTTATTGTTCTGGTTGCTCCTTACTTTCTGCTTCCTATCCGATGTGCAATTTAGTCGATGTGTTTACAGTTATATATTCAGTTATCTTTAGTCAGAAATAGGCAATCATACTAGGCTGATGGATTCTGGTTGCTTTACAGAAGTTTATCAATCCTTTTGTGAAATGTACATTTTCTTCACCACTCATACCCCCTTAATACACAAAGTTTCAAGAGGTTTTACCACAGCCTCTCTATGAAAGGAAGGTTCAGATATTCACTTACAGACCTTGATTTCATTCCAGCCAATGAATGATAATTTAATGACATCATTCAGAAATGTTATGTTTTGAAATTTTGTGAAACAATCTACAGAACATTCTAGGCTACAGAAATATTCAATCTTTCATCAAAAATAGGCAGTCTGATCTACAGATATATTGAGTTGATTTCCTCAAATTCTTTTCTACCACCCAAGTTTTGGAAAACTGATGGTTGGTGATATCCCAAACCTTTTGTGCAAACCCCTGGAATGATCTAAATTGCTTGTTCCTGATTGTGATATAATAGCTGATTAGAATAAAACCATCCAGTTGGCTTCATGCCACACTAGGGATTGAATCAATAATAAATTCAGTAATAAAAAGATCATGCTGAGGTTTTTACATTACATCAACTTTACTCATTGCTTACTCAATTCACTTCCATAGTGTAATGTATGGTGAAAGAAAAGAAGCAAAGGAAGAATTTGTATTATTAAAATGTTTTTATTTATATAACTCATTATTTTTTAAAAAATAAATTAATATCAGTTGAATGTACTTCTTATTTTCATAAAGTATTTTTCACCAGTAGACTGCAGCATTGTGACAATTCATTCCCATTCCATGACTGTTTGTGTCCAACCTTGGTTAAAAATAGCTTCCACTGAGGTTTCTACTAAGGAAAGAGTGCAGAAAAGAGCAACGAAGATGAATGGGGGCTGGAGGCTAAAACATATGAATAATGGTTGCAGAAATCTGGGTTTGTCTAGACTAGTGAAAAGATGGACTAAGGGTGACATGATAGCAATGTTCCAAAATTTCCAGGGCTGACACAAAGAAGAGGAGGTCAACCTATTTTCCAAAGCACTAGAAGGCAAGACAAGAAACTATGGAGAGAAACCAAGGAGAAAAGCAATCTAAAACTAAGAAGACATTTCCTAATAGTGAGAACAATTAAGCAATAGAACACCTTTCCTTCAGTAGCTGTGGGTCAGGGGTGAGTTTCAACTGGTATGGACTGGTATGACTATACTGGATGGTGAAATTTAGTGTGCCTTCCTGTACCCATTGGTCAGGAGGCCCCGTACACAAACGCTCCCTCCCCTTGTTCATTCTTCACTCGCCCTGCCCATCCACACCATGCTGCCGAAAAGTTCTCAGAAGAAAAACCAGAAAAAGAAAGAACTGGTGAGTGGCTGGGATGGGGGGGGGAGGATGTTGGGGAAGATGGAAGAGGCAGAATGGCTGCTGGAAGAGTGTGTGCGTGTGCACAGGCTGTGGCTTTTAAAAATCGTCTGTGAATCCAGAAAGAGGGAAGAGGCAGAGGGGCTGGAAGATACTATAGGAACACACACTTTTTAAAACCGCAGCACAGCCTGTGTACATCACACACTCTTCCAGCCCCTCTGCCTCTTCTCTCTTCATGGATTCACTCAGATGTTTTTAAAACTCACAGCCTGAGCACACACAAGATGTTTTTAAAACTCACAGCCTGTGCACAGCACACATACTTCCAGCCCCTCTGCCTCTTCCCTATTCCTTCTTCCTGGATTCTCTCTGGTGTTTTTAAAACTCACAGCCTGTGCACAGAGGAAATATGGCTGCCCTTGCTGGTCTTCAATATTACTGAACACCTTATACAGACATTTCCAGCCCCTTTCCCTCTTCCTGAATTCACTTAGACGTTTTTAAAACTCACAGACTGTGCACAGCACACACTCTTCCAGCCCCTCGACCTCTTCCCTCTTTCTGGATTCACTCAGACATTTTAAAAACTCACAGTCTGTGCACACACACACACACTCTTCCACTGTTTTAAAAATATCAGAAGGAATCCAGGAAGAGGGAAGAGGCAGAGGGGCTGGAAGAGTATGTGCTGTGCACAGGCTGTGACTTTTAAAAACATCTGAGTGAATTCAGGAAGAGGGAAAGGGGCTGGAAATGTCTCTGTATAAGGTGTTCAGTAATATTGAAGACCAGCAAGGGCAGCCATATTTCCTCTGTACGTAGCTGCTTTATTGTTTTGTGTACTTATTCTTATTTAAGTAGTAAGTGCACAAAATAGAAAATTTCCTTTTTTATATCTTCTTTTTGTAGATCACTCTTTGGGGCAAATAATTCAGTGACATTGACTTGGCCACTCCCACCCAGTCACATGATCACCAAACCACTCCCACCAAGTCACATGACCACCAAGCCACTCCCACAAAACAGGCCACACCTACAGAATAGGTTCTAAAAAATTTTGAAACCCACCACTGCTGTGGGTGCGCCATCACTGGAGGCTTTTAAGAAGAGACTGGGCAGCCATTTATTTGGAATGGTATAGGGTCTCCTGCTGGAGTAGGGGGTTAACCCGAAGATTTCCAAGATGCCTTCCAACTCTGCTATTCTGACCTAAATTATGAGGTGGTAGGCTTCATGCAATCTTGTACAAAGAACTGCTTTAGAAACACTCTGCATCTAAAATATACTCTCCTGAGTGCCACATACACTAAGCATACGTGGGGGGGATGGAAGGTTGTTAAAAAGAGGAAAGAAATAAAAACCTCCAAGTATCATTATCTGAGGGCCGTGGTGGCTTAGTGGCTAAGATGCTGAGCTTCTCAATCAGAAAGGTCAGCAGTTCAGTGGTTTGAATCCCTAGTGCCACATAACGGACTGAACTCCCATTACTTGTCCCAGTTTCTGCCAACCTAGCAGTTTGAAAGCACATAAAAATGTAAGTAGAAAAATAGGGATCACCTTTGGTGGGAAGGTAACCACATTCTGTGCCCCTTTGGTATTTAGTCATGCCGGCCACATGATCATGAAGACATTTTTGAACAGCACTGGCTCTTCAGCTTTGAAACGGAGATGAGCACTTCCCCCTAGAGTTGGGAACAGCTAGCACATATGTGCAAGGGGACTCTTTACCTTTACCTTATTATTATCTGAAGCAAAAAGGAATACATCTCTCTTATTGCAAATATGCTATTGATATGGCTGCACCTAATTCCCCTTTGCTTTAATTATTGTTTGCTTGTTTAATGTATTTCTATCTTGCTGCAATCCAGGAATGTATATTCTCTCTTCCCTCCTGCCCCTAGCTAAGTGTGTTATTGAAAGTTATCAAACAGCTAAAACATGAGTGTGCACAACCTCACCACATTTGGAATTAGAAGACCAAAGAATTCAATCCCTAAATTGTAAGCTAGAAACCCACTCTCAAAATATAGACAGAGTCAGTGCCAAAATGTGTAAGACTTGGAATGAAACAGCATCAAACTCAGTTACCCCAAACATGTAATTCCATCTTCATTTTATACAAATGTTTCCCCTTTATTGAGCATTACAAACCAGAAGCAATACTTGCCTAGTCTTTTAGGAAGCATGCAAGATGGCATGTGAAGCCTCAGATTATAATTCTCAGGGCAAAAGGAACAGAAGATGTTGGCAACACATTGACTGAGACTTTAGGCAAACTGCACTGAATAAATCTTTCTTATCAATTAATTTCCCCCAGTGATGTGCCTGTTGACTATTACCATTTGGTTGGCTGAATGAGTCATTAAAAGAGTCTAGCGCAATAGAATTACAACATTAGAAGATGAAACAGAAAAGGGAAAATTACGCTGTCAAAATGTTAAATGAAAAAAAAACTCAAAATGCTTCATGACCGACACACCATTTCAGTAAAGATCACCTCCGCAAGCTAAAATCAGTTTCAAGGCAGGGAGAACAAACAATATCACAACAATAATCTACAAAGTCTCAGGGGTTTTCTTTTCTCTTATTTTGCTTAACAGACTGCTAAAATAGTATGTGACAGTTGACAGTTAAAGTCTATAATTTGGTTTTGGTAGGAAACATAATGGCTCAGAAAGTGTGCGAGCCCATTCCAAAATGACTATAGGATACTGAAATATTGATAGATTTAGAAAATATAACAAGAAGCTTGCCTAGACTGAAGTTTTGGTTTTGGACAGTACCTATTTTGACAACTGATGTATCACTTAAACAATGGCAAAAGGATTTGTGCAAGTTTGTGCAGCAAGGACAAAAACCACAGGAATTAAATATAAGGTGTTAAAGGTAACAGTTCCTCTTGCACATATGTGCTAGTCATTCCTGACCCCAGGGGGTGGTGCTCATATCTGTTTCAAAGCCAAAGAGCCAGCACTGTCCGAAGACATCTCCGTGGTCATGTGGCCAGCATGACTAAACGCTGAAGATGCATGGAATGCTGTTACCTTCCCACCAAGGTGGCTCCTATTGTTTTACTTGCAATTTTACATGCTTTCAAACTGCTAAGTTGGCAGAAGCTGAGACAAGTAACGGGAGGTTGCTCTGGTAGACAGGCGCTAGGGATTCGAACCACCAAACTGCCAACCTTTGTGATTGACAAGCTCAGTGTCTTAGCCACTGAGCCACCACATCACCCATTAGGTGTTAAAAGATCCAAATAAAAAAAGAGGATTGGGTTTACTTGATTTGAAATCATTTTGCAGCTTGCTATTTGATTTGAGTAAAAGAATGAGTTCTGCTGAGTTAGAAAAAACTTGAAATTTGGGTGGCCTGGTACAAAAAATGCAATGTTAATGTGGTTTCTAAAAAATCATTATGTCAGACTTGCTGACTTGAGAATATGGAAGAGATACAAGCTCAGGTTGTGTCCGAAGACACTTTTATGGCTCTTAGCACAGGAACCAGAGCATAGAAAACCACAAATGATTAACTTTTTGTCAAGGGGAATACAAAATAAAATCAAGAGGAAATTGTGAAATTTGAAATAGTTTGAAATAGAATTGTGTACAAATAATATGTTGGTAAATGTATGAACTTTTATTGAAATTTGTACAAATGCATGATAAAATGGGCCCAAAATTTTAGTTATAATATAGAGAGGAAACATTTGTGGTTGACAGGACTGAAATTTACCCTATGTTATAATCTTAATGAAAACTTCTATGAAATAATGCACTATTGGTAAATGACATTCGAGAACTTGTATAGAATGTTTAAAACCAGATTTCCAGCATAACTAATGCAACCATTTATTATGTTTGATTGCTGTATATAAAAAACAAAGCTTTAAAATGATTCAAATGCACACACTGATTCACTGGATTTTAGAGATTTATTTATATTTGAGATCAGAAGTCTTCCTCTTGGGACTGATAGCAACAGTTGGGAAAAATGCATGGAACTTTGTTTTTGTGTATGACAATCACAGCAAGATTATCATAAACACAATAATGGAAAGATTTGGTAATATTTACAATGGAGGAATGGTTGGTGAATATGATGAAGTAGTAGCAGCTAGATATTGTTGTCATAAAGTCTAAAGCTTAGTCTTCATCTCAGAAATTTGATTGTCGAGGCAATGATTAAGTATTAGTAGATATTCATAAAATAGACTACAATTATCTTACTAGGGCAAAAAAAATAATTATGTACAGTATCATCCCCCACCCACCCACAGTATCATCCCCCACCCACCCACAATGAAATGCTGGCTTACATATCAGCTGTTTATTACAATGGTGAAGCATAAAGCTCCTGACTGATAACTCATATGTTAGGAAATATAGACTTTATTTTTAACTATGTACTGAATTATAAAAAGATTGAAGCCAAAATGTATAGTTGTGGTAGGTGATGGAACCCTGAAGGTGAAGAGTCCCTCAAAAGCTAGGACCCATGAAAATGTAGTCATTCTTGAGGCTGGAGAAAATCAGGGATATAACTGCAGAAATATATTATCAATAACTTTTTCCATTTTCATTATTCAATGACACTGAAACTTTACTTTCGAAACATCTTAATTTTAGGTTTGGTGTGGTTTTCTCCAATATTTTTGATATCTCCCAATTTTTTGGATTTGGACATGCTTCAAAGATAGTAGCAATAGCAATAGCAGTTAGACTTATATACCGCTTCACAGGGCTTTCAGCCCTCTCTAAGCGGTTTACAGAGTCAGCATATTGCCCCCACAGTCTGGGTCCTCATTTTACCCACCTCGGAAAGATGGAAGGCTGAGTCAACCCTGAGCCAGTGAGATTTGAACCGCCGAACTGCAGATAACAGTCAGCTAAAGTGGCTGCAGTACAGCACTCTAACCATTGCACCACCTTGGCTCTAATGTTGTAAAAGGTCTCAAACTCCAATACTATATATTTTTACTTGAGAGTAAATGTTAATTTTAGGTTTACTTATAGAATTATGTCAACAAAAGTGTGTATAGTCAAGGCTATGTTTTTCCCAGTTGCAATGTATGGCTGTGAAAGTTGGACCATAAGAAAGGCTGAGCGCCAAAGAATTGAGCCCTTTGAACTATGGTGCTGGAAAAGACTCCTGTGGGTCCCTTGGACTGCAAGGTCATCAAACCGGTCAGTCCTAGAGGATATCAACCCTGACTGCTCTTTAGAAGGCCAGATCCTGAAAATGAAACTCAAATACTTTGGCCACCTAATGAGAAGGAAGGATTCACTGAAGCCTAATGCTGGGAAAGATTGAAGGCAAAAGAAGAAGGGGACAGCTCAAAAGAGGTAGGCTGAACATCTATGGAGATTCTCAGTCATCCAAGTCATGGTTGTGTCAAAGGTGCTTTTTCAAAAGGCAACGGGACTTTCCTTGAAGACGTTTCATTTCTCATCCAAGAAGCTTCTTTAGAAGTGAAGCATCTTCAAGGAAGGAGAAAATCTAGTTGCCTTTTGAAAAAGCACCTTCAGGAAAGGTAGCCTGTACTTGTTCCATCATGTGTATATGATCCTGACTGATCACTTCTTCAAGTGGCCAAGATTGACAAGAAAAGCTGTGAATATGCCAAGGCTGTTAATCCTGGTCTCTATATCATATCAAATATGAAGCAACATGTCCAAACCTAGTTTCTGTAGAAATGGTGGATAGCATGGCATGAATAATGAAGAATTATAGAAAAAAAGAGAATGTGTGTGAGTGGGAGGAGGTGTTTGATTTTTTTCCCCCTGACACTTAAGATTTCTGTTAGAGATTGAACTGGCAATTGATTTGAGTGTTGTTAAGACTATAGAAATACATTTCAACAATTCAGCTGAACCAATACTTAAACATGCTATTACTGAAGGGGCAAAAAGGATGGCTTTCGCTGTTCATAAATGTGAAAGAGCATAATAAGCTCTTTTTTTTTCCAGCAAGGGGGTTTGCCTGGGAATGTTTTCTTGCAAACAATTATCCAATACTGTACAAAATGCACCAGCTGGCTTTTGTAAGAAAATGCTGTGAAACTACTGCAGAGATAAGCAGAGCAAATATCCTTAATGCATTTCAAGCAAAACTTAAATAACACAATTGTTTAATCGCTTCTATTTGCCTGTTCTTCTTGGTTGTTTTTTTAAAGTCATTTTTGTTGATGAGCAAGTAATATTTCCCTCGCTGCTTCATTATCAGCACTGTAAATGTTAGTGAGATATTTGTGCCAAAATCTGATACATCTGTTCTGACAATATCTCCACACATACAAAGAAATAAAGAACACTACTATTTCTTTGTTACAGCTAGCCCTCATTAGAGAAAAGGTGGATGAGAGAAAATAGGCTGAAACTGACAAAATCAATCAATCAATCAGAATAGAGCTGGAAAAGACCTTGGAGATCTTCTAGTCTAACCCCCTGCTCAAGCAGGAGACTCTATACCATTTCAGACAAGTGACTCTCCTGTCTCTTCTTAAAAAATCTCCAGTGATGGAGCATCCACAACTTCTGAGCTATTCCACTGGTTAATTGTTCTCACTGTTAGGAAGTTTCAGTTTCAGTTTCACTTTATTTGTATGCTGCCCTTTTCCCTGAGGGGACTCAGGGCGGCTCACAGTTCAAGGGGGGGGGGGGAGGACAAACAAGTTACAACATGAAGATACTACATCATTTAAGAACACAACAGTCATACCAATTCGAGTGGGGTTGGAGTCTTTAACCCCAGGCCAGCCCGGACAGCCAGATTTTAAGGGCGGCGCGGAAGGTCTGGAGGGTGGTGAGGGTCCGGATCTCCACGGGAGTTCATTCCAGAGGGTCAGAGCAGCCACCGAGAAGGCTCTTCTCCGGATAGTTGCCAGTCGACACTGGCTGGCTGATGGAATTCGGAGGAGGCCTAATCTATGCGATCTTATCGGTCCAGTTTCTCCTTAGTTCGAGGTTGCTTCTCTGGTTGCAGCCATTGTTTCTTATCCTGCCTTCTGGTGCTTTGGAAAATAAGTTGACTTCCTCTTCTTTGTGGCAGCCTCTCAAATATTGGAACATTGCTATCATGTCACCCCTGGTCCTTTTTAGCACTAGACTAGATATACCCAATTCCTGCAATCATTCTTCATATATTTTAGCCTCCAGTCCCCCAATGATCTTTGTTGCTCTTCTCTGCACTCTATCCAGAGTCTCAACATCTTCTTTACACTATGGTGACCAAAACTAGATGCAACATTCTAAGTGTAGTCTTACTAAAGCTTTGTAGTTTTGTGTGTGTGTGTGTGTGTGTGTGTGTGTGTGTGTGTGTGTGTGTGTGTGTGTTATTGAAAATAAAGGGAGTGGAATGTAAGAATTATCCTTTTAAAGATTTTTGGGAAGTTTCGACTAATTGCACCTATGCTAATGCTGTTCAAGACTTATACTTTCAGGTATGAGTTTGTCTTTTTGTTTTCTATAGTAATAGCTTCTTTTTCAATCAGTAAGTATCCTTTAATTCCCTTCTAAATCAATCTGTGAAATTTTTGAAACTTAAAAAACCCCAAATCTTATAAAGTAACCTCCCAATACCCATATTTTTTCCAAACAGCAATCTCTAATATATATTTTAATTGACTTTGGAAAAGGATAGATGATATATATAAAAAAAATTGTTTTGCTTCTTCTGTTGGTTTTAAAAAAATCTGATGCCATGGGCTTATGGCAGTGTTTTTCAACCTTCAAGACTTGAAGTCCTGTGGACTTCAACTCCCAGAATTCCCCAGCCAGCTGGGCTGGGGGATTCTGGGAGTTGAAGTCCTGTGGACTTCAAGTCTCCAAGGTTGAGAAACACTGGCTTATGGTCTTTGAATGAGCTAAGGACAGCTGAGTTCACATTTTGTTCTAAGTCATTTCATAATTGATTTGTAAGAATTTTTTTTAGGCTTACTGCAACAAGGTGAACTGAGTCAATAAATTGTTTGTTTTAAGAAGGCAAACCAGAGTTTGAAACTATGTTTTGATGTGACTTGTTATCACTTGGGACCTATTGTTTATTTGAGGTTTTCTCCTGGTTAGTTTCTGTAATCCACCAAACCCTCTATTTTAGTCAGTTTTGTAAGGCAATTACAGCTTTTTAAAAGGGGTGAAATGAACTTGTAATTAGTCAAATAAGTATGAGTGCTTTGTTCCTAAGGAGAAATTTTCTGACAGTGAGAACAATCAACTGATGGAACAGCTTGCCTTCAGAAATTGTGGGATGTTCATTACTGGAAGCTTTCAAGAAGAAACTGGTTGGCCATCTGTCAGAAATGGTGTAGGGTCTCCTGCTTGAGCAGAAGGTTGGACTAGAAGACTAGATCTTTTCCAACTCTGTTATTCTGTTATCTCTGGCTTGATCAATGAATTTTAATCAAAATTAACTATGTCTTGGCATAGTGAGATAATGTAGTTCCATTTTTGATGTACAGTACTAATGTCAGCTTTCAATATCAACTAGGTACAGTATAAAATTAATTCTTTTCTCAACTTCTTGGCCAGTCCCCATTAATCCTGGTAGTCCATATTTCATTGGACAAGTTGATGGATTTTCTTCATGCCTAGCAAGGTAGAATTAACATCCCAGATACATAATACCAGGAATATCAATCAGCTTATCATATATGCAATCATAACAAAAAATAATTATGTTGCTTAAATGTTTTCATGTGAATGGAAATTCCACTGATTGCTAAATTTGGATTGCCGTAAGAATACAACAGCCGAATTGAAAGTCTTGCTGAACTGGAAAACAAACAGCTTGATACCTGCTCTCCTAGGCTTGTGACTCAACAATATCTAAAAGCATATGCTATGGTCATCAAACACTAAGCAAGTTCAGGAAGTGCACAAAAATTGCCTGCTGTTCCTACTGTTTTCTCCCATTTTCAATCAGGATCAAAACAGAATTTGGTAGGATTGTCCACATTCCATGAATAGGCAAATGCAAGAAAGAGGGAGCTTTTGGAGCAATGTAGGGATCAAGCAACTAGGAAGTGATTCCTTGAAAACAGACAAGCCAAAGAATCTGTTCTCTTCTTTGAGCTGGCAAGAATTAAACTTTACTAGCTTTTGGGAGATAGGAAAACTAACCACATGTTCAGGGACAACAACTAAAGTTTCACCCATTCTAAATTTGACTATATTTGTCACCTCTGGAGCAGGGGTGAGTTTCTCGCCCTGTTCCAACCGGTTTGGTTGGAATGGGGCCGGCAGCGTCCTCATGTACGCACACGGTGCACGCATGCGTACTAGCATCTGTGCGATGCTCCAGCTGCTCCTGGAGGATAGTGCAGGCGCTGTATGCGTCCTGCGCATGCGTGGAAGTGCAGAACTAGTCAAAACCGGGTAAGGAGCACAGGCGGGCGGGTCGGCCCTTCGCCGTTCTCAGAAGTTACTTACTTCTGGGTTCGCCGACCAACCGGTTCGCAGGGACCGCCGTGAACCGGTTGAAACCCACCCCTGCTCTGGAGCATAAATAATTATGTCAGTGATAGGAACATGCTTACTTTATTTGACAGGCTGAGAGTACTCATGTGAAAAGATGAAGGTTTTCTTGAAAGAAATGATGTCACACACCGTGTCAAACTCGCCACATCATGTTGCCATCACATGACATTTGGTGACATTTTCCCCATTCACAGAGCTGGGGTGGGCATGGCCTGCATGTGATGCATCTGCCCTGTGGATTGCCAGTTTGACAGTATAGTATAGCACATGGATGACTAACATTTTTCCATTGTGTGCCAAAAGCAGGGGGAGCGCGGGGTGTGTGTGTCGTGCACGGGTGTGCCCACACCCATAATTCTATGCACACACACCCCATGTGCATGCATGCACAACCCCACCATGTGTGCCAACCCCTAGCTCTCCCCCCTGCTTTTGGTGCATGATGGACCCATGTTTCGCTCTCTCCAGGCTCCAGGGGATTTCTAGGAGCCTGGGGAGGATGAAAACAGGCTCCTTTCCCCCAGTAGCTCTCTGGAGGCTTCAGGAGGCTTCCCTGAAGCCTCCAGAGTGCAAAGAAATAGCCTGACAGGCAAACCAGAAGTTCAGGAATGGATTTCCAGTTGGCCTGTAGGACCGTTTTTCACCCTCTGGAGCCTTCAGGAAGCTTCCCTGAAGTAGCAACCTAAAGGAAGCCATGTCTATCCTCTTCTCTTTACAATGGCTAGATATCAGATTCCAACCTTCTTCCCCTGCCAGTTACTACCATAATGTTTGATTCCAAGTCATTTTAAATCCTTATTTTCTCCATTTTCCTGATATAATTCTCAATCAGAGGTGGTATGTTCTCACCAATTCTGGGGAACCGGTAGTGGAAATTTTGAGTAGTTGGGAGAACCTGTAAATACCACCTATGATTGGCCCTGCCCCATCTTTTCTCTGCCTTCTGAGTCCTAGATGATTGGAAGGAAATAGGCATTTTGCAGTAATCTTCCCCTGGAGCGGGGAGGGAATGGAGATTTTTATAGTATCCTTCCCCTGCCTTGCCCACCAAGCCATGCCCACAAAGCCACACCACACCCACCAAGCCATGCCCACAGAACCAGTGGTAAAAAAAATTGAATCCCCCCACTGTTCTCAATGCCATCCTTTGATCATCTAATAGTCCAGATTCTTTGTCCCATGTTTGCCAAGAACATAAATTGGCGCTTCTCAGCCTAATGGTCTCCCTAGGGAGATTTTTTCAAGGAGTTAGCCTCCTTGTTGTTGTTCTTCAATTGAACTCATTGTCAGAGGTGACCTAATTTGGATTCTTTGGGGCAATGATTCTTTTACGCCTCAAAAAGAAAGCTAATTCAATCCTGAGCAAACATTGCCAGTTCAGTCGAAGTTGTACCTGAAAGTTTGAGTTCCAGTGAAGTTTATGTAACTATAATGCAGATTATGCTAATATGAATATGGCTAATGAGCATTTTCACAAATTCTGTGAAATGAAAGAATTTTGTATGCATTTCCTCTGTATCTTTTGTATATTCACATTCACCAATAAACTCCTATGATCTTACAGTGTCCTCACAATTGAATGACCATTACTGGACACAGAACAATTGACTGGAGCATATAGCCTTAGCTGATCTGATCAGGCAGAGCAATCTTTGAACATGTGAAAAGAAAAGAAAAGGTTCTTAGTTTTTATCTTGTGACACAGCATGAAGGTAGAAAAAATCTTTTCAAGATCTTGCAAATATAAAGTATATATCTATATATTCTTAGCTTCAGGGTATCGGGTGGCATTAGCATAGAAAAGCAAGCAAGGAAACTTGGCATTGAAATTTGCCAACCAACAAATGGACTGGTTTAAAAAGAGAGAGAGAAATGAACATCCATGTTTGTATGTTAACATGCATCCAAATGATATTGGCCTTACATACTTGGCAGTGTTTCGATTGACTTGTGAAAAATAATTAGATAAACATTAACACATAATTTTTGTTGGAAATTCAGCAAAAGTGTTGGGGGGAAAAATCCTACATGCCATTAAAGCAGGGTTTTTTCTAGAAATTTGTATATATAAATGGCTGTTTGTGTGTGTGTTTGTGTGTGTGTGTGTGTGTGTGTTACAGCATAACTCTGGAACACATTGAGCAATTTCAATCAAACTTAGTACACAGATGACTTACTCTCTGGAAAAAAATATTGTGGGGTAAAGATACGCCTCAGATTTAGATACAACCTGTAGTGCCTTAAAATGGCTTCTACTGTACTGCCATAATATGGCTTCTACTGTACAGCGCAGTGCAGTTGCCATGGTAATGGCTTCACAGTACTCCACAAGAGTGCTCCCTCCAGTAAGGGGGAAAATCCAACTTTAGAAATTACATTTGGCCCGACATTTTCCCTCTATAAAGAAATACCTGGACAACGCCGGGTTATCAGCTAGTCTTTAAATAATTATAGAAATTACAGCCATTTGGCAGTGTTCAGCAACATGAGAAATGACCTTTGAAAGAATGTGAGCTCTGTTCTTTCTCTTTATTTACATTACAACGTGAATTAATTACAGGTAGTTCCCGACTTATGATCACAACTGAGCTCAAAATCTATGATGCTAAGTAAGAAATTGGTTAAATGAGTTTTGCCGAGTTTTCTTGCCACATTTGTTAAGTGAGTCTCTGCATTTGTTCAATTAATAACACTGTTGTTAAGTTAATTTGTTTTCCCCATTAACTTTGTTTGTCAGAAGGTGGCAAAAGGTGATCACATAACTCTGGAACACTGCAACTGTCATAAAAGTGAGACAGCTGTCAAGTATCCAAATGTAAATCAGGTGACCATGGGGATGTTGCCACAGACATACGTGTGAAAAATGGTCATCAATCTCTTTTTCAGTGCCATTGTAACTTCAAACAGTCACTAAGCAAACTGTTGTGAGGACTATCTGTATTCATCCATGTCAAAATATAATGAATCCATTTTGAGATCAAATATTTATAATTCTTGACATTTTTTGCCTATTGGATGCCTTCAGATTATTTGCTTGCTTCCAGATAGATTTATTTATTTCAAATCTCTTTGCTACATAACTTGCTTTCCTACAGCCATTTGGCAATGTTCAACAACAATTCTGAGTATGTACTTACAACTCTACTCAGTACTAGTAATGCTTCACCAGCAATATCTACAATGAATATGCTTGTATTTGATGGCAGCTTGTATTTGATGGCAGCATTATGTGCACTGATGATCTATTACCCTGTTTACCTAATAATTTCCCTTTGTTTCCTTAAGGCAGTAATATAGAAATTATACATATAGTACCCTCTATCATCTGTCCATCTGCCATCATTTGTCAATAAAATGGCAAGGTTTTGGCAGCAATTATTTTGACATTAGGGTAGGGTCTGGGAGTCTCAAATTCTCTCCCATTCCCACCCTTAAAATCTACTGAAGAAGTTTTTAAAAATTGCTCAAATTATGGTTCTAAAACTTAGGACCAAAATAACTAAATTTCAGCGATGGAATTTGGGCCAGGGTGTTTTGCCTCCTAAAGGCACCCGACTCTCATTCCTAGCTTTAATACTTACCTCCTCCCATACAATAATTAAATATAGTCCAACCTATTTTGAGTTTACTGGAAAGCTTTCTGCAAGCAAGTTGCAGCTTCTTTTTTTCTGTTTATAACAATTTTATTAATTTATGATATAACATACATAAAGATATACAAAAGCAAAAAGAAGGAGAAATAGGGAAGGGAAAGGGTAAGGGAAAAGTGTGGAAAAGAAGGGGGGAAAGAAAGAAAAGGTGTTGACTTCCAACTCCCTTTGGTGCAGTAGAATAGGGTAATAACATCAATTTTGCCCACAGTGTCCCTGAATGCCACCTGTTTTAGAGATTGCAAGCAACTTTTACTGACTTCTGCTTCCAAAAGTTTTTCCTTCATCCAGGGGAAGAAAATCAGGCCAAATGGCCATACATGTATATTGACATCAACATGCAAACCCCATACTTGCTCAGACATCACAACACATATATGGAATGACCAGGTTTGTATGAAGAAGAACAAGGATGATGATGGTGAGGAAGATAATTATGTCAATTCAGTTTGACTCTTGGTGTTCCTATGAACCAGGTCTTTCCACATCTTCCAATTGTGCACTTATTCAGTTTGTATGAGGACACATTCACAAATGCATGTGTCATCATGTTGGTGTCATTGTCTTTGTAAGTGCTGCAGTCTGTAGCTTTGGTCTTATAAGTGTCAGAGTTATACAAAAACATTGTCTTGTCATCATCATCATCATCATCATTATCATCAGGCATAAACTCTACTAATTGCATTTGTAAGTATTTAAACAAAAGTTAATGCAGTCTAAGATACATTTAATCCCACTAGGTTTTAATTAGAATCCTAGTATATAAAATCAGAAAGTGCTGAAAGCACTCAGTAACTGGCACTCCCATTAAGTTAAATCATAATATGTAGTGCTTAGTTTTGGGTGAACATGCAGTCTGAACCATTGTGACTTGTATATTATGGTTTGCCTCTTAGCACATACTGTAGACATTGTGATTTGTCCAGCAAAACAGTATTGTATATCAACTAGACAAATGTGTTGGCAAAAACATTTCATCACACTTGTGTGGCTCAAATATTGATTCTCCTCTCTATTTCTGTGGAGGCGGATATTCGTATGTGCTTTTTAAACATGCTACCCCGTTTTTGGTTTTAGGACAACGGGGTAGCTAAAAATTAGACTAAAAAATAAATGAATCTATAAAGAAGCCATATGTCCTGTACTTTACCCATTTCTCCCTTTTTTTTAAACCTCACAAAGTGGAAAGATTACTTGAACAAGTTATCTTCCAAAGTGGGTTTTCTTCCATAATGTGGTACATCCCTAATAAGCGTAATCCACAAACTAACAAGTTCCGCTCTGTAACCTTAGTAAGTAAATTAATTACCTCTGGTGCTGGCAAATAACAAAATCCATGCCTTGACCTTAACAAGTTAATAACTGACAGCTTTGGCTTCCAGAGTGGCTGGTAGCTTATTGCTGTGAGCCCTCTAGGCAAACAGCCAGGGCTATTGCATTCCTTTCTACGTATGAGCACCCAATGATATACTCATGTATTCCTTTTCTTTTTTCCCCTCCTTTCACTGCATGTACACAAATACTAATTTCCGCTGGTTAATCAACCTGGATAAGGGTATAAGATCTAGGACATGGAGCTGACTTTGTCATGAGTGAAACTCCAAGGACCATTCTTGCTGCTTAAGCTCTGTCTTCCTTCCCAGATGGGAAACATGATCAGATGAACTAATTATATTTTATTGTAAGACTGCATTAAGAGAACCTTGCAAGTCTGAAAATACAAATCTCCCACTGTATCCTTTGCAGCCTGAAAAGCTAGAGAGGGTGCCCTCTGAATCTCTTTCACTACCCGTTATGCAGCCTCTTCTATCTGTTTCCTAGACAGCATTTCTTCATCCTATCTCTCAAGTCCTTCTCATATACTATTACAGGTTCACTGTAGCTGATTGAGGAAGAACTTCCTGGCACCATGAACATATTTATTATCAGTTGTTTAATAAATGTTTTGAAAGTTGTTGCCATCCTGGCATCTTTTTTGATATTCTCTCTTTCAGTGGTGGGATTCAAAAACTTTTACTATCGGTTCTGTGGGCATGATTTGTTGGGTGTAGCTTGGTGGGCGTGGCAGGGGAAGGATACTGCAAAATCCCCATTCCTTCCCTACTCCAGGGGAAGGATACTGTAAAATCTCCAATCCCTCCCCACTCCAGAGAGAGTTTCCTGCAAAATCCCCATTTCCTCCCAATCAGCTGGGGCTCGGGAGGCAGAGAATAGATGGGGGCAGGGCCAGTCAAAGGTGGTATTTACTGGGTCTCTGAACTACTCAAAATTTCCACTACCGGTTCCCAAGAACTAGTCAGAAGCTGATGAATACCACCTCTGCTTTCTTTGGTATCCATCCTGCAAATTTTAAACTAATCACAATGCACAAATTACTGGAAAGACCATACTAGCAGCACAGCAGTAGTATTTGAACTACTGCAATGTATTAAATATGACTTTCTTTTAAGAACTGTTGATGTATTAGAATATGACAGATTAATAATTGGGAACAAGTATTCTGAATCCATTAGTCCAGTACTTTGTCATCTTCACTGTTCATAGTCTATTTTTGGTTCCAACTCAAAATAGTACTTTGGATTTCTGACACCCTTCAGGATTTGATGCTGTGCTACCTTAGTAATTGCCACTTGTATGGATCTTTAGATTTTCTTAAAGAAGAGGTGTGAAAGCTCAGATCCAAAGTTACTGGCATGATTCAAGGGGCTTTTTAAACTTACCTGACTTGAGGAAGGAGAAAGCTATTGTAACCACAAGCAAAAAATGATGCGGGAGAGGGATGATCCATTTTAGCCTGGGATGATTGAAGAAGATAATTAATACCCCAAATCATAATATTGGAAGGATTATTGAGAATGGCTTGTACAAGTTGCAAATAGCTGTCATAGTCAAAAGGCCATGTCTTGAAAATCTCTGCACTGGTAGAAGTTTGTCTGTCTGTCTGTCTACTACACTCCTACAAACTGCAAGCAGTATACATATGCTAAAAATCAAGCAATTTAAAAAGACAAGTATAATTCAAAAAGAAATAGCCCATCAAAACAGATCTTCAGGACCCAGGATATTGTCCTGCAACCCTTGATGGTGCATCCTCTCCCTTATGTACACTGAAACCTTATGCACCAGAGACAACTTCCTTGTGTGTTCCACTGCATTTTACCAGTAAAGAATAATCTATTCTTGCATGTTCTGTGGCCAGATATTTTTAAATTGACTCTCGAGACTCCCCATCATTTTCTTAACTTCCTTAAGTTTTTGCTGAAAAGCAAAAACAAAAAAAAAGTTCTGGGCACTGATATAACATGAGTGTGTAAAGGATTATAACTTCAACCTTATAGTGCTTTTTTCTGTATTCATCCCATCAACAAACACAGGGCTAAAAAACAGAGACGCAAAGCCCATGCAAAATATTTGCATTCATTGTTTGCTTTGGTGAAATGGTTTGTTTGCTTGATTCCTAGAGACTAAACTACATGGTATGTAAATTTCATACTGTGCAGCTTCATTTGTGTTTATTATTTACTCCACTAAGCATAAGGTGGCCTGCTTCTCTGGGACCACCACAAATGGGACGATACAGCCTAATTCCCCCCAGAGGCTTTGTTTACAAAGATCTTTATTCCAAACAGCTTTCTTTTTCTAAGGATATCATCTGGAAGAACAGAAGTTAAATTTTCTCCAGAGAATGCTACCATTTCATTCACTCTAATAAAAGACTTCTAAACCCGAAGAGGAAGCGCAAAATATTATCTTGTTTTAAACCTTGTATACTGCCCAGAGTCACCAATGCATCCATATGAATGATTTAATAGCAAATCAAACCAATTCAAATCTAAATTGCAAGGTAGCACCATATGGACATTCCTTCATATGCCCTAATCCCAAATCCTCTGTCAAAGCAAGCAGATACCTTGAGATGCAACTATCTGAAGTGGACAGAGGAAGAATGAGGCAGGAGGCTTCTGAGGTAAGTTAACAGCTCTTTATTAGAACAGACTGAACAGTAGACAGGCTAGCGGTAGATCAGGACTCCGCCCTGCTTGACAGCTATTTATACAGAGCTGTCAAGCAGGGAGGCCAATAGGCGCGCGTCTGACATGCCGTGCTCAGCCATGCCACGCCTTAGCCAATCAGGCGTGGCCTGGCTGTTGCTGGCTGTCAGTCGTATCCTTGAGGACTAAAACACCATCAGCCTTATTTTTGTTGGCTGTATCCCTAGTAATGGGTTAATAGAATCTTGATTTGTGCAAGAGAGGAGAATTGTTTCTTTATAATTTCAGCCATTCTCCTAACGATGTTCATCCATTGTGTTCAAAGAGGACCTTGACATCCAATTGAGGTGATGTCAAGACTTGCACGTGAATTGGATTAAAGTGAGGGAGCCTCACTCTCTCTTCC
Source organism: Thamnophis elegans (assembly GCF_009769535.1). Lineage (NCBI taxonomy): Eukaryota > Metazoa > Chordata > Lepidosauria > Squamata > Natricidae > Thamnophis > Thamnophis elegans. The sequence continues at coordinate 17,381,214 of NC_045545.1, read as the reverse complement.
CAGATTCCATCTTGCTCCAATAGCAGGACAAGAGTCAAGACAGTTGGAGATGGGCTGGGTGCAGTGGTTGATCAGGGTGTCTTTCATGCTCTTAGCATACCACATCACCTACAGAGACTGCCTTCATGACCGCTGTCCTATTCTAGTAGGTTTCATCCGCTCAATTCGCCAGAATCTCTCTTCACATGCTCAGGATAGACAAGTCCCTATCAATGACCCAAAGGCTACTCTAAACCTGGTTTGGCCAGCCTGTTGAAGCTGTTGCCCGGGGTGTGGCTGCTATGCATGCTACAGCTACTAGGAGCCACATATGAGAGCTGAGAGCTAAGTGACAGGTGGGGATCAAAGTTGGATGAGCTGCACTAAAAGGACACAACATGCCCTTACACCAGAGGTGCTACTCTTCCCTGAACACCCCATTCACCCCATTCTCCTAAAAACATCATTGTGAATCAGTACTGTTGCCTGTAGGTATTAGTGAAAAAAGAAGATATATACTTTTAAAAATCCAGGGTTGGGAAGTAACAAGAATGAACCCAAGTGATAATTTTCAGCTAATCCAACATCCTTCTTAGTCTCTAATAACCTGTCTTCCTCATACGTTTTTCCTTATCTTTCTAAGAAGTACATATCCATATCATTTGATGAATGAGAAACTAGAGTATTAAAGTAGACACAAAATCATACTGCAGATTATTTATTTGTTTGCCATTGTCACAACCTTCCTGCATGTATTTTAGACCTAAGTTTTCAGAATTGCTGACCTTCTTTTTCAGAAGTCATCAAATCCTAAGTATATTCTAGCACTTTCTGTACATGTACAGAAAGTTTCCTTAAACTTTGAAATATTAACATGGTTTGAGTGCAAAACAATTCAATAAATGGAATAAAGTATAATTAGCAATAATATTCTTAATTATTCCATGAATTTCTGAGTCTCTAATTACAAGAAGAATTAAAATATGAATTATTCACTAAATAATATCTCCATATAATTATTAGTTTGCAACTCTGCACAAAAAAGCCTCTTATAACTATTAAACAATCTCACATGATAGTATATAAGGGTTATTTTGACAGCACATAGATGCAAAACACCTGAGAATCCAAATAGTGTGTTTGTGGGGAATTACCTTTCACAAAATTTGAACTGAGGTAGGATAAATTAATAGAAGAGGCTGAGAGTGTCTCATAAATTTATGAACTTTGGCTGCTTTTTAAAATGTAGTTAATGCCAAGAATAGGAGACCACAGGCAGTTAATCAATGTACTGATCAATAAGTCAGATTCGTCATTCTGTCTTAAGGTGTATTTACTAATTGGCCAGACTCCAACACATACTTAAGCACATAATGTTTCACTGAAATCATTGGATTATGCCTGTTTCCTTTGGCATTGGGTGGGGCCTGATATATTTTAGCACAGCAAGAATCCCAGGAAAATAGTGGAAGTTCAAGAATGAATAATTTCAGTTCAGAAGGTATGTTTTATTACACAATGAGACCAGAGCCCTTATAACAGGCAATCCACAAACTCACCTAATGGCATCTAGAGATTTCTTGACAAAAGTAACATCTAAGTTCTGAGTAAAACTTCCTAAGTCAATATGAAGCTAATTTAAATGAATTAAAATTGTTTTGTTTTTAGTATTTCTCCCTACACACACACACACACACACACACACACACACACACATTTTAAGCTTAAAAGAACTCTTTGGATTATTATTAACATATCTATACAACCACAATTATTATGACTTGTTATTTCTTTCAACTAGCTTATAGGCCCAGGCAGAGTGGCTCAACTCTGTCTTGAGACATCATATCAGCCCAGGCCATCCCAGAGATGGTGTCATCTCAGCTTGAAAAATCAATGATTCAAATTGAATCATCAAAACAAAACAATGTTTCAATTGGATGCTTCAAGGGATTTCACCTCTTTAATCCAATACCTTACTTTGAAGGGGTGCATCAAACTTCTTTGACTTGAATAGCTCTCACATCCCTATGCATAGGTCTAGTATTTTATTTAAGCTTCAGTTTGGAGGTTTTTGCAAATTGATTTGACAGTTCAAATGGTCTTTTGGACATGTGCAAATAGCCCTTTTTTTCCAAATCAATTTGACTTACCACATTGAATCAATCCTATTTGACAATTTGGTCTGATGTGTCAATCTAATCAGTTCAAATGTATGGACGGAGCTGAGATTTTGAAGCAAATTGACTCAGCAATCTAAATCAATAATTCAGATCCAATCAGAACCAATTCACCTTCATCTACTTTATGCTCCTTTTCATCAGAAAAATCCCTGAACACTTTCATGTTAACATTAAGCATAAGACATACACATTGTCTTTGAAGGTTTATACAGTATGCATGCATGCATGCATGCATGCATGCATGCATGCATGTATGTATGGGGGTGGGTTCCTGCCAGTTCTAACCTCTTCTATAGAAGAGGTTCCACAAATCTATCGTGCCATTTAGAACCGGTTCCAGCTCCCTCCCCCTGCCCATCCGCACCACGCTTGCCCCACCTGCCGCTCACTGATTGGCTGGCTCGCCCACTTCTAAGAGTCCTATCTAAACCTTAAAGTCTTAAAGCTGTCAAGTTTGAACATCCCTGAAGGGTTTTTTCTAAAGGGTTAGGGGTGCAAGGGTCTTCTAACTTGACAGCTTTAAGACTTGCACACTTCAATGCCAGAGTTCCTGAGCCAACATGACTGGAGGAGGAATAGTGGGAGTTGAAGTCCACAAGTCTTAAAGCTGTCAAGTTTGAACACCCCTGGGTTTTTTTTCCTAAAGTGTTAAGGATGAAGGGTCTTGTAACTTGACACCTATAAGACTTGTGTACTTCAAATGCCAGAGTTCCTGATCCAACATGACTGGAGGAGGAATTCTGGGAGTTGAAGTCCACAAGTCTTAAAGCTGTCAAGTTTGAACACTCCTGGGGTTTTTTCCTAAAGCGTTAAGGGTGAAGGGTCTTGTAACTTGACAGCTTTAAAACTTGCGTACTTCAAATGCCAGAGTTTCTGAGCCAACATTTTGGTTGCTAAGCAAGAGCGTTGTTAAGTGAGTTTCACCACATTTTACAAGTTGGCCACACCCACCCAATCAAAGGGTTTCCAACAATGGACACACAGCCAGCACCAATCAGCACCAATCTACCAATCATGATACAATCACACAGCAATCAATCCACTTACTGAAACAAAGCCAGCACTCCACACACACACACCAAGATTTCTAGAAAGATGGCAGCTCCAAACATACTTTAAGCTGAAAACACCACCCTGAGGATGGCGAGGGAAATATATATATCACATTTGTGCTAATAAATAAATAAAGGGAGACTAGTATAGATCTATTTCAAGCTATTTTGGTCTCATCAGCTAGCCATACCCTTACTGGGATTTGAACCTGTGCTGTTTTTACATGTTAGGCAGTTGTATTAGCCACGCCACAAGCTCTCCTCCCTTATCAGCTGAGCCAAGGAAATAAGTAAGTATTATACAAAATAGGAAGGGAAACAGTATGCTCCCTCCTATGTTTGGGCATACCAGGTGCTTTGACATAATACATACATACATACATACATACATACATACATACATACATACATACATACATACATACATGAATGCCTTTAAAAGAAGTGTATAGTTTTGTGAAACATCTTGGCTAATTCCCACGAACATGCTACATCTGATAATATATGTATCTACTAACATTACCACCATTAACATTACAAAATTTGAAATATAATTAAGACAGGAGACATTGGTACACATCTACTGTACTACAATTTAATTTCTATATGATTTGGACCATAGGTGGTATTCAGCAGGTTCTGACCAGTTCTGGAGAACCAGTAGTGGAAATTTTGAGTAGTTCGGAGAACCGGTAAATACCACCTCTGACTGGCCCCACGTCCCAGCAGATCGAGAGGAAATGGGAATTTTGCAGTAACCTTCCCCTGGAGTGCGGAAGGAAAGGAGATTTTACAGTATCCTTCTCCTGGAGTGGGGTGGGAATGAGGATTTTACAGTATCCTTCCCCTGTCATACCTACCAAGCCATGCCACACCCACCAAGCCATGCCCACTGAATCAGGAGTAAAAAAAAATGAATCCCACCAGTGATTTGGACTGATTTTTTCTGCAGATCATACAAATAGATTTATGTTCTTCAACAATATTTTTTACTTAAAAATTAGATACAGGGAAGCTTTTCTTTTCTTCATCCAAAGTGAGAAGAGAAAATGGCCCTTTTAGTTCTTATGAACTGATAAACATAATGGGAAATATAAAATATAATAGCTAAATTGTCGGTCTGAAAATGACCATAAAGGTCAAGTCGTTTACTACAGGATTGGCTTCTATCTACTCTTAGTATCTGTTGCAACGTGAACCTGTAAGTGCCTTTCAGTAAAATTAACTAAATACTCAGCTCTTTTATAGTCCAGTTTCAATTTGCCATATCGAAGTGTCATTCTAATAGCGAGGGCAAATGAAGCAATAAATGCTTATCAAAACAATGCAATGTGCGACACAACATACACATAATTTGTGTATGACATTCTCATGCAAGTATACGTCATAACATGGTTCACTATTTGGCTCCACACAACTATCCCTGCTTAGTTGTCACTCTGAGCAAATGTCATATCTACCCCAATGTCCAAATCATCAGTTAACTCTCACAGTTCCTCAGATTAGGAAGGAATAGTTGCTACTGGGAATAAATATTTACCCAACAATTCATATAGGCCACATTCCAACCACTGTTCATGGTATTAACAAATCCCAGCACCTAATAACTAGAAATTTGGCCAATTTTAAAGAAATATAATCTAAGTGGGAAAATGCTGCCCTTCGCATTCCCTGCTTTACATCTCTGGACTTATAGGTAATTTCTGTAATCATCTGTTTAAAAAGAGGCTCACTAGTAGGTGGCTAAAATGGATTTAAGTTATTTGATAATGGAAGACTTCAACATAATAAGTAAAGCTAAAGGTTCCCCTTGCACATATGTGCTAGTCATTTCCAACTCTAGGGAGCGGTGCTCATCTCCGTTTCAAAGCCGAAGAGCCAGCGCTGCCCCAAAGGTGGTTCCTATTTTTCTACTTGCATTTTTACATATTTTTGAACTTCTAGGTTGGTACTTCAGTGTAATAAATAAACAGGGTATGTGTGTATGTGTTTTATTTATCTATATTTCATACTTCTTGACCACCCTTCTCCCTCAGATATTTACACATCTACACCTACACACACACATACACTATATACAGTAGGTATATGTCTGCCTGTTATCTGTGTGTGCATGTATGTGTGTGTTGTATGTATATATATATACAGTGTATATACCCACACATGTGCACACAAACAGCTATAGTATACGTATAGTATTATCTTGGCTTTGGGGGGAAACCAATCTTCCTCCATCTTTTGGGTCAGTGACAGGACTTTTCAAACTGTTTTCCCTCCATTTCTGAAGAGTCTCCAGAGAAACTGATGGTATCTAGGTAAATAAACCTGAAACTTTTAATTGACCAGTGGAACGGATGGCTTTACTTCAGAAATCCTTTTTTCCCCTCCCTGACACAAGCTTTTAAATGATTGCTTCCTGGCAAGCTTGCATTTCCACTCAGGCAAAATCTGGGTATTCCCAACTGTGTGAAAGGAAGGCATTCCAACTCCCTTTTCCTCAATAGGAAGTAAATCTCCTTTCTATAGCCCAGAAAACCTTTTGACTTTGTTTAGAACATAGCAGTCAATGGTTCCTGAAGGACTTTCCTGCAGATTTGGGAAACTATTTAATTAGCCAGGAAGACCATTGACATTCTTCATACATTCCTTTTTGCAAGTACCTTCATTCCCATCATCCTACCCCAACCTCATTCCAAAGATAAAATTTTATTATTGGATTTTTTTTAAAAAAAAATAGAAGCATTGTGGGAAGGTTAAGATCTTTTTCAAACCCCAGTGACTGTTATTGTAGCAGCTGTCTCTTCACATGGCCCCATTGCCCATCCATCATACTGTCACACATCCATTCAGTGTACAATTGGCAGGGAACAAGATGGAAATGGTCCATCAATCTAATGTCACAGCTGTAATAAAAATCTACAGAAAACCTATAAACAATATCCTCAGTTACAGCTCTGGTGTGTTGACTGGTATAAAGAGGTCTGCAGAGATAAAGTAAAGACATTCAGGAAGCTGGAGAGGGAAGAGAAAGAGAGGCATTTTGGAAGCACTAAAGATTGTGAGTCACCGTCTTGCAGAAATAGGAAGGGAGTGAAAATAAAAATATTGAAAAAGCTCAAACATACAGAGAGAAAGTAATTTCATAGCCTCCCTGGTGACAGGCGGTATGGTTTTATTATGTCAAAAATGTCCAGGTAGCATCAAAACATGGAAATAGATATTCAAGCTCCATGCCGCCACAAAGCAGAGAATTGAAATAGATCATCACAGCACATACAAATGTCCAGATTAACAATATTCTAGACAAAAAGTCTTACTGTCGAAATTACACTTTTCTTGTGTGTGTGTGTGTGTGTGTGTATGTGTGTGTATACGTACATACACACACACATAATTTTATTTAAAAAAATTAGGGTGGAAAATTAACACAAACTAATGTAAAGTAAGAAAAAGAAAAAAAATCAAAGAAAAAGCTAAAATAACAATAAAAGAAAACATAAAGAGAAAAAAATATAAAGAAAAAAATACAAAGGATAGCAGTAGCAATAGCACTTAGGCTTATATACCATTTCACAGTGCTGTACAGCCCTCTCTGTCAGCACCTCTTCATTGGGTAATTAGGAAAGAAGACCACGAGACTCCATAGGTAGAAATCAAGTGTACTTTTACTAATTATAAATGATTAAAGGCGTAGCGAAGCGAAGACTGATTATTTAGGCGCGAAAGCGATTGATATATAGAATAACCCATTCCCCACCCCTTGGCATCCCAGTTACAGTCCAATCATAATTCTCCTAAGTGTCAGGTGTGAGATAACTTCAAAAGGCATCACTAAGATAGAATGTCGGTGCCGTTAGTCTTGGCGGGAACCTCCTCTGCATGCATAGTCCGACAGGCAGCAGAGCTCCAGAATCTTCCTCCAGCACAATTAGTAAACCCCTCCCAAATACCATGCCCTCCCTCCCCGTTTCATGGCAGCCGAAGCAGCAGCAAAGCAGAGTCTGACACTCTAAGCAGTTTACAGAGTCAGCAAATTAGCCTCCAACAATCTGGGCAACCTAGCCCAAAATGTATGTTGCTAAGTAAGTGAGTTATTAAACGAATTTTGCTCCAACTTACAATATTTTTCCCATAGTTGCTAAGTGAATCACTGCAGTCACTAAGTGAATCACGTGGTCATTTAGTGAATCTGACTTTACATGGTCATTTAGTGAACCTGGCTTCCTCCATTGTCTTTGCTTATCGGAGGTTGACTGAGAAGGTTTCAGATGGTGATCACATGGCCCCATAAATACATGCCAGTTGTCAAATGCCCAAATTTCAATCATGTGACGATGGGGATGCTGCAACAGTTGTAAGTGGGTAACGCAGTACTAAGCCTCTTTTTTCCATGCCATTGTAACTTCAAATAGTCCCTAAACAAAGGATTGTCCATCAAGGACTATCTATAACCTTTTCTTTCTTTAATCAACCTTTTCTAATTACCAAAACCACACGTGATAAGTTTTTTTTTTCAGAAAAAAAAGGCTGTGAGGGGTTTCTATTCACCAATAAATATAGCTGACATATTTTTCTCTACTCAAAGAAGTCAATTAAAGCGTCTTTGAAAATTTCATCTTTTTCGCCAACCATTCTTCCATTGTGGATAATGTCGAACCTTTCCATCAGTATGCATACAATAATCCTGCTGCAGTTATCATGTGCAAAAATAATTTTTATAAACTTTTCCCAATTGTTTGTTCATCAATTTCTCTCCCACCACAAAAAAAAACCAACAACACCTGGACCTGCAAAATACAACGTGCAGACACTTGTTTTACCGAGCTTTTCACTCTTAGCTTTTTCACTTCCTCTATCATCTTTACAATTCTTTCATCCATTCTTTTTTGAAAAGCTGTCAATTTAGTATTAAATAATTTAGCTAACATGCTTCAAACATTTTCTGAAGCAAATCTGGTGCAATTTCTTTCTCTGTAGGTTGTTCTAACAATCCTTTATTCTTGCTGGTTTTTTGATGGTTGCCATTACGACATTCTAATCCAAAAATGAAAATATCTCAAACAAGGAAAAAATAAAAGGCAAGCTTCCTCCCCCACCCCCCTCTTTTGTCTTCCTATGGTCTTGATCCTTTTATTTCAAGTAGCACTGCACATTTTAAAGTAAGCAGCACAGAAACCATAGTTACAGTGAGCATCACTTATGAATCATGTTTACCTTTAACTTTTATTTTACAAAAACCATCAATTGTATGCATTCTTTAATAGTAAACAAAAAAGCATTGCTAAAAGATCAATTTGTTTGTCCAATTTTATTTCAATTTGCTCAAAAGCACTTTCATCAAAAAATATTCTTTCATCCTATATTCCTTTATCTGTTTAAAACTTTCTTACATTGACTTCTTGTTAAGCTTTTTGCTACATGCTTTTGCTAAATGCTTAAAAAAAACCTTTTTTTACTTTTATTACTTTGTAATCTAATTTTTAATATATATATATATATATATATATATATATATATATATATATATATATATATATGTCTCTAGTTGTTCGGGTTTTCTCCCGCGTAGAATTGGAGATGTCTTGGCGACGTTTCGACAAAGTCACATTCGTCATCTTCAGGCTGCTGCTGACTACTTCAGGTTTGGTGTTTCCACACTACTCCTGGAAACACCAAACCTGAAGTAGTCAGCAGCAGCCTGAAGATGACGAATGTGACTTCGTCGAAACGTCGCCAAGACATCTCCAATTCTACGCGGGAGAAAACCTGAACAACTAGAGACCTACATACTAACACCCGCGAAAACCTCAGAAAACATATATATACACATATATATATATATATATATATATATATATATATATATATATATATATATATATATATATATATTAGATTTTTTACAACCCCTGGTAAGCCCCAGTTATGGGAGGAAGCTAACTGCTTCCATCATCTGTCCTTCGGCTCGTCACAAGAGTCCATCACGACAGAAACCCAATATTTTTACTGTTGCCTTTGTTATATTTGTGTTTTTTTATTTGTGCTGATAAATAAATAAAGGGAGACTAGTATAGATCTATTTCAAGCTATTTAGCTCTCATCAGCTAGCCATACCCTTACTGGGATTTGAACCTGGGCTATATTGCACACTAGGCATACTAGGCAGAGATCTTAGCCATTAGGCCACAGGCTCTTATCTGTTTATCAGCGAAGCCAGGGTGAAAGGTATCTATTAGATTTTTTACAACCCCTGGTAAGCCCCAATTATGGGAGGAAGCTAACTGCTTCCATCATCTGTCCTTCGGCTCGTCACAAGAGTCCATCACGACAGAAACCCAATATTTTTACTGTTGCCCTTGTTATATTTGTGTTTTTTTATTTGTGCTGATAAATAAATAAAGGGAGACTAGTATAGATCTATTTCAAGCTATTTAGCTCTCATCAGCTAGCCATACCCTTACTGGGATTTGAACCTGGGCTATATTGCACACTAGGCATACTAGGCAGAGATCTTAGCCATTAGGCCACAGGCTCTTATCCGTTTATCAGCGAAGCCAGGGTGAAAGGTATCTATTAGATTTTTTACTCTTGTGACGAGCCGAAGGACAGATGATGGAAGCAGTTAGCTTCCTCCCATAAATCGGGCTTACCAGGGGTTGTAAAAAATCTAATAGATACCTTTCACCCTGGCTTCGCTGATAAACGGATAAGAGCCTGTGGCCTAATGGCTAAGATCTCTGCCTAGTATGCCTAGTGTGCAATATAGCCCAGGTTCAAATCCCAGTAAGGGTATGGCTAGCTGATGAGAGCTAAATAGCTTGAAATAGATCTATACTAGTCTCCCTTTTTTTATTTATCAGCACAAATAAAAAAACACATATGTATGTATGTATGTATGTATGTATGTATGTATGTATGTATGTATGTATAAAAAATAGTCCACCAAGTGGAATTTTCTTATTCTACCATTCAGAAAATCTCAGAAATTAGTTACATTCAAAAACAGTTAAGAAATTACAGTCATATAAATCTTATGTCCAAACTGGCTATATTATGGCTGTGGTTGGAAACCACGTTTTCTCCTACAGTTTACTCACAAGGAGCAGGTGTCCACAATGCAAGCAGATAACCTCAAAATCTCTCCTTTTTCTGGCAAAACTTTGCTGATTTGAATTTGCCATCTGGCTGCCAATCACCACAATGCCATTCCTGCTCCTTCACCAAAATCTCTCAAATTATACTGTTCTATAACTAGGGAAAGGGGAAATTTCAAACAGAGGTAATAGGTAGCTTAGGCTTTAGTCTCACAGAACTCAGTGGTATCTAAGCTGTTAGCTGAACTCTTACATACTATTGATTTAACTACTTAAGAGCACCTTACTTTTTATGAAGTGTACCTAATTGACTTTGATGTCTGCATTTAGGAATGCATCTTGATAAGTGTGCATTAGTTTGCTGGGTATAAGTCTTCAACAAGGGAAATATCTGCTTTTTATATTGATTTCTTCTTAATGACTCTTAAAGAGTTGGTGTTTCTTGATTCAGCCTTGGTGTGTTGTGCTGGAGGAATGGTTTAAAATATTTAATTCAGTTGTCTTTATATGCCTTCCGGATCCACTGGAAGACTTGCCAGACCTATTTGAGAAATGTTTCTGTTTAGGAAATCCTAATCAGATACTTTTGGGGTGACTTAGCAGTGCAGTTGTTGACAGATGTGTCTTGGGCTTTTGCGTAGCAAAATAATGGTTTTGGTTAAGAAAAATTGCTTAGACAAGGCCATGGTTCCTTTCAGCATCAAACAAAAGACTGCAATCTGGATAATAAAGATCAGCAGAAATGACCACATGTGATTTCTAAGAACACACAGAGAGACAAAGAGACTAAATTTAAAAAGCCTAAGCAATTGCAGTAGGTTTTTCCTTATTGTCTATAAATATAGTCCACATCTCATCAATTTGTTTTCCATGCTAAATTTTGAGCTAGTATGTGTTCTACAGCAAAAACTCACCAAATGTCAAGTGCAGATTATAGGATTTTACATAATTATCTGCCCAGAAGGATAGCAGTGCTTATATTGCTTGATAAATATAAAAATAGTAGTCTCTTTCTCCTTCCTTGATTTTCTGACAAGTGTGATAATCCAAACCAATGTGTATCACCTAGCATTATGTTTCTTTATTTGTAGTCAGAAACTCAGTGGATTACTTGAGCAGTCCATTTGAAATATGTTCTTATAGAAGCCATATTTTTTAGAAAGTAATTTCTTTTCAGTCATGTATGGTTCATCTTAACCACTTAGTCCCTCCTCCAAACATTTGTGATAAACACTTTTAGCATATACCGGTAGTTTAAAAAAAAAGACCAATCATTTTCCAAAGGGTATGTATCAGAGATAGTTTGGGTGGAATAAAGAAATATTTGATAATTACAAGCTCCCAGAACAATTCCAGTGAAACAGAATCAGTCACCCAAATTGTTCTGTCATTCAATAATAATATGAAAAGCTCCTTGAGGGCATGGCAGAGATGTTTGTGGAATCACAAAGCTAAGGTTAATACTTTTTAAAATAATAATTATGTTAGATGTGCCTTTTTCAGAATATGGAATAAATTCAAACTTAGATTGTGTCTGAATAAACCTTTGCAACTTTCAGTACAAGAAGCATTTCATAGACAAGAAGTGATAAAATAGTTAACTTACAGTGATGTACTAGAAATTGCTCAAGTGGTTTGTAAAATCAAATCAAGATCTGACATCAGAAGGATACACTTGTCAATGGTTTTCTCGTGTACAATTAACAGAATGGTTTACAGTGGATAAAATATTTGATGATTTTGAACAATGTAAAACTATGTTTGAAATAGAAGTGTGTTCAAATGATGAATGTGCAATTGCTAAAATATTTAGACTTTGGTTGAAATTTGAGAAAGAAGAGGAACAAGTGAAAGAATGTATGATAAAATGGTCTAAAAATGTTGTTTGGGTAAATATGTGTCTGAAAAGCCTGAAATTTACATTATTTTCTAGTCTTAAAGAGATTTTTTATAAAATGATGCACTGTCACCAGAGAAATTGACTAGAATACATAAAGGCACTTTGAATTTATGTTGAAAATGTGAACCAGATGAAGGGACATTTTATCATGTTTGGTGGATGCCAGAAAATTTTGAATACAAATACACACACTAATTCAGGAGATTTTTAAAGATTAATGTACAATTGAAATGACAGGCCTTTCTTTTGGGATTAATGGCAGACAGCTTTGAAAAAAGACTCAGAACTGTGTTTTTATATATGCAGTAATATTACTATATGCTCAAAAATGGAAAGGTTTGACATTATCTGCAGTAGAGGGTAATCAAATGAGACCCCAGAAAAAGAAAAATACAAGAATATATTCTACTGTATTCACAATATTTTTCTAGTTGAAAGTTATACTCTAGGGGAGACACTTACATAACCTTTAAGTAGTTTATCAGGGGATCGCCCGTAAAACAGGGGTGAACAACTACTGTGCAGTCTTTTTATGATCTGTGGACTTCAACTCGCAGAATTCCTGACCATAGGTCATTAAGGGTCCATAGTTGCCCTCCCCTGCTCTAAAAAAATGGGTGGTATAACCAACAGAGGAGAAAATGATTATATTTCATTTACATCTAAATTAAATTAAAAATATTGTTCATATTACTTTTTAAACCATGTATTTAGAAAATTACTCCTTCTGTCATATTAAACCTTTGGTAGCACGTTCTGGAGATCTATAGGGTTACAGCCAACATTTTTGTCCCATGCCAAACATGTATGAAATATCATTCATATAATGGACAAGTCTCATTCCTTCTTTCATCTTGCAAAATTTGAAGACTTCAGGAGTTTTCGTGTGATTGCTTGCACAAGACCAATCCCATACCAGTAAAGGTTGTTGGCCCTAATATTTGGGGCCATTCCTTTTCCCATTTTGATTCTCAAGGTGGATATGTACAATATGGGTTTAGTAGCCTTAAAGAGGGGAAAGAAAATATTAATTATTTATTTAAAGAAAACTTGAATGCTCTTTTTGGGAATAGCATCCACTGTTTTCATTTGCCACACTGTTTTGGGGACATTTTGGTATTCTGAGTATAATACTGCAAAGCCATCTTATACAAAAATGTCAGGCCTGGAAGCTATCTTTTATGTTAGGCCTTCAGGCCTGCCACATTTATTGCTGTGAGAAACTGGGAGGGGGGGATTATATGGAGTAGATATAGTCAAAATAACATTTCTTTCTCAGAGAGTCAAGGACATTTTGCCCTGCACCTGGAGTAGTGTGACTGGGAGGCATCTCCAGTTAGGATGGTGCTTGATTGGATCATGTGAGGGACTTGTGGGTGCTGGGCAAGAACTTGAACTTTCAATTGGGTGGGGAAAATTTGAAAACTCTCAGATTCAGGTTTTCCCAGATGTGCCCATATGACATCTCTAATAAAATGGAACTTTGAGGAAACTTAAGCCTCAAGCTTTATTAACATTGTTTGATTTTCTTTCATTGGATTATGTTTATCTGTGTTTATGGTTTTATATTATATAGTATTCTTGGGTATTTTTTTATTAGTGATATTACTTGGAACCCTGACATAAATATATATTCCAATAGTCAGAAAAAAGTGATATCAATTAATCTGAAACAATTAGTACAGTGGTACCTTGATAGTCAACTGCTTTGAAACTCATCAAGTTTGGTACTCAATTCCTTATGGCACACAAATTTGGTCCCTTTACTCATTGTCTGTTTGGTATTCAAGCTAGAATATGTCAGTGTGACTACCTTGTGACTCATTACGTTATTCCTTATGGGGAAAATGTGTTTGGTACTCATTTTTTGTAATCATCATGCCTCCCAGAACCAATTAACAATGGGTACCATGGTTACCACTGCATTTCAAAGATCAATATATCCATATATATATTTGTTAAGAATGTTAATAAAACCTAAGAAGTGTTTATGCCACCAGATCTTTATTTTTAAAAATATAAATTATAAAATTGGAAGAACTGTGTATGAATAAACCCTGTAGGTGGTAAGTGTTACTCTGAGCAATTTTTTTTTCTTTTAAATTAAAGCCTGATTTTTATTTTGAAACTGCAGTTAGCTTTATTAACATTGTTTGATTTTCTTTCATTGGATTATGTTTATCTGTGTTTATGGTTTTATATTATATAGTATTCTTGGTTTTTTTTTTTAATTTTGCATGTGGGAGATAAAAATTTAAGAAAAGGTTTGTGAAAAGGTTTGCTTTCAAGAACATAAGGGAGTGTTAATTGTTAAAATAGCCTCAAAATGCCTTTACCATTAAGAACAAAGAACAGGGTGATTATATTTCAAGTTCTGAAAGAGTTACAACTTAGATGCTGGGAACTGTATTCCCTTTGTTAGTGCTGAAATGAATGAAATATGTTGTTAGTCAGCATACAGATGGCCTTCTATTTCTACACCAAATTAGTAATAGTTTTCCCCCACCCTTTAACATCTGCCCCGAGTTTAAAAACTGTTCTGTTGTAGTTAACTTCCTTAATTAGAGGAGAGACAAAAGTATTATACAAAAGCCTAGCTAGAATTCATTTTATAAATTGAATCACCAGGGGAATATTCTCAATTTTTGGACTGAGTGGACAACTGGTAAGATTATATCTTAATTTAGGTGAAATACTCTGTTACCGGTGCCTTCTCATTGTCATATACACTCCTTGAGATCTGATAACACAGTGCTCATCCACAGCAGTCTAATTTTCTATCCAGAATAATTTCCATAAGCAATTGCAGATATCAAAGCAGGATTTTTAAACAGGGCTTTTATCAAAATGTGCCTAATCCAAATGTCTTTCCAAATTCTAGATTTTTGCTATGTTTTAGAAATATCACATTTTCTCTCTTGATCTTGAACAAAATGTTAAGCACAGCCATTTTATCCAATGTTAATTTCCTTCCATTTTCATGCTTTTGATACCAGTTCCACCTACCCATGGGACAACTCCATTGATCCATGATTGAGGAAAAGGTAAATCATTTAAGTACAGGTAAGTAGTTTGTTATATCTCTATAGAACATCACAAGCTGAAGAGATAATAGCTAGAACCTATGGGTCTGAAGAACTTTCTAGGCCCCAGAGCATGAGGGGAATTCTTAAATAAACAATGATGATGCAACTCCCAGCAATATTTCCTGGGAAGCTTTTTTGCTCTGTTCTTACACTTTTCAGTATTCTCAAGCTACGCTCCTCAACAATGAGTCCAAGTTCTACAAAGGTGAATTTCTAAGCCTTTCAGATACCTGGAAGATTAAGTGGGAAATATCAGGTTTAGGATTCGGGAGCAAGCATGACTTCCAAGTTCTTCAACTCAACTTCTTTTATTTTCTTTGAACATTTATCTTCTTCACACTTCTTGAAACTAAGGACCTCCTTGATCTTCCTGAAAGTATTTCTACTCAATTTCAGGAGAGAGAAAAAAGACTCTTCCTCCTCCTTCCAATGTTAGCGGACTTTTGTTTATTTATGTCAGCTGGCTGGTTTAGATTACTTTCTGTGCTCATTTATCTATTTCATTAGTGGGCTAGTATATCAACAATGGGGAAACACCATGTACGGCATAGCACTGCGTTCTTCACTGGGATGTTTAAAAAATCACTATTTTGGACCATTTTGATTTTATTACACTTCTTGCTTCATTGCCTGCAAATGCTTTTCTGTTTCATCTCTGTTCACTCCACATACCCTTCAAGAAAACTGTGCAAATATCTTCCAATGAAATTCCATGCATACTTCTAACTTATATAGATTGAAATGGAATCAGAAAGAATATTATTATGCGAAAAAGAAGGTAGATAAATGATTAACAGTGTTGAACAATAATACAAAAGGCAATAACCTAGTTTTTAGAATGAAGGGCAACATCTACATATCTAAAAGGTTACTGACATAACCAAGATAAATATTAGATGACTAATATCTGACCCTTTGGAACGAACTCCCCGTGGAGATTCGGACCCTCACCACCCTCCAGTCCTTCCGCGCCGCTTTAAAGATCTGGCTGTCCCGGCTGGCCTGGGGTTAAGATTGTAGCCCCACCCGAACTGTGTGACTGTTGTGCTCTTTTTTTAACATGTTGTATTGTCTACTGTTTGTCTTCCCCCCCCCTTTTGAATTGTGAGCCGCCCTGAGTTCCCCCAGGGAAAAGGGCGGCATACAAATAAAGGAAACTAAACTAAAGGAAACTAAACTAGATGGTGATTTAGTGCTCAATTTACAAACATTGCTTTGTGGTGCACTCCACATGCTGTCATTTTGAAAACTTTGCAACATGTATAATAAAAGGACTTTTATCTAACATAAATGAGGAAACATAGTCTTACCCTGATCAAGCTGGACATTACAAAAGAAGGGCTGTGATATATGAAGGCACAATAGAATAAAGCATCATCAACATTTTCTGTCGTTCCCAATAAAATGGAGGAACTACTTTGACACTTTGAAATCCACCTTGCAGGACAGATTTTTATTACATTTTTCTTTCACTTTTATCCATCAGTTTAGACATAAGAAAATGTGGTTTCCCAATTTTTTTCTTTTTTTATATCTGTGTACATTTTCTCTGAATAGACAGTTGCTTGTATATATAATACATGAATTACATCACAAAATTCTGAATAATGCTGAAACAAGGGTCCGTGCAAATGCCAGATTCAGCTCTTAAGGTAAAGGTTCCCCTCGCACATAGCTATTCGTTCCTTCTGATCAACAAGCTCAGTGTCTTAGCCATTGAGCCAGTGCTTCTTCAGTTCTTAGATTCAGCTCTTGGAATCTTCTAAAAAAATTTGATCATCCTAACTTCTTCTGGAAAAGCAGAAATATACTAGACCGAGCAAGTGAACATTAGTTTTAAAACACATTTCTCTTTATGCAAATAGTGTCCTATGTTAGTAGGTTTGATTGCATTTTTAAATTAGAAAATTTTTCCAGCAGTCTCATTTCCAATATTTTTACATTGAGAAGTAAAAACAACAATGAAACATAATCAAAATAATTCATTCAGCAAGCACATTTGATATGGCCCATTTCTCAATCATAGTTTTCATTCAGAGCTGCTTGGGTTTGAAAGTAAATGCATCTCCCACCTTTTTGCAAACTTATCACTATAAAGAATTGTGAATTTGCACATCTCTGATTAGTAAGTTTTATTTTAATTAATTGGATTAAGTTTTTATTGATAGACCTAGTTTGACATCTGCAAGTTTCCCTTCAACAATTTCTTCTATCCTAATGTTTCTGCAATGTATTGTTAATTTTGCATTAACAGGAAAGGAGAAGCTCCCCAAACTTTATATAAATCTTAAATAATTTGGAATCTTTTAAAATTTAAAATATGGGGAATCTGAGCCTTTTATTGGCCAGATAAATGACAGGTTGTATCAATAAAAAGAGATTTCTCATCAAATATATTCCCTACATTCCTTCTGTCAGTTCTAACAGTTACCTTAGTCTTCTAAAATTTGGTGGTATTTAAAATATGTATTAAATGATTTATTTCTAAAAAATAATACAGATGCACCAAGGATTTGAAGACATTTTTAATTTAATGTATTTTTTTTACATTTTATTGATTCTTTGGGATTTTTTTAGCTGTTTATGTGTACATATACAGAATATTCAAATTCCTTTAATTATGGGAAATGCCACATTCTTTATTCATGCTGTATAATCAGTTTTTATAAAAAGTTCTACAGTATTTGTAATTGGATTACTAATAATGACCCTCTGAAACATTGAAATCAGCAATGGATTGCAATAGCTAAGATGCAATGGACATTTTTTGATCAAATGTTGCCTTTATATTTAGTTTTTCTGAAAAACAAGGATCAGTGTTTAATGTTTTCTAGGATTACTACAAATGAGGAATTATTTCCTCATTTAGACATATATATCATGGAACCAATCAAAGATGTTGTTTATGCGATTTTATTTTTTACAGTAATTTGAGAATAGAGCCATTGATACGTTCTGTTAGACAAATGGAAGACATTTGAATTATAAAAACAGTTCACCATAAATTGTTACTCTATGCCAATTATATTCTTTTTGTTATTGATAATTCTATATTTTGCTGTCTCAGCATTTTCTGATATTGGTACTGGTCAGGGGTGGGTTTCTCGCCCCATTCCAACCGGATCGGTTGGAACGAGGCCGGCGGCGCGCGTGTGCACGCACGCGGCGTCCTCACGCACGCACGCGACACGCGCATGCGTACTAGCGTCTGTGCGATGCTCCAGCTGCTCCTGGAGGATCGCGCAGGCGTTCTGCGCATGCGTGGAAAGCGCAAAATTCGAAAAAACCGGGTAAGGAGCGGGCGTGGGTGTGCGGGCGCGCGTGGGCGCGGGGGGGGGGGCTTCGCCGTTCCCGGAAGTTACTTACTTCCGGGTTCGGCGACCAACAGGATCGCAGGGACCGGTGCGAACCGGTCGAAACCCAGCCCTGGTACTGGTAGTTTAACAATTGACATGGCACGAAATTGTCCTTAGTTCTAGTTCTATTGTATCACCATCAGTAAAGGTTTGCAGAATGTTGGGATGCAATTTTGGTTCTTATTCACATGACAAAGCTGCAATTATCTCAATATGAAAATAATGGGTGATTTGTTTAAAAATAATCATGTCATAGGCCAGGAGGATGATTAATACTTTGGATTACTTTATCATCAATCATATTTTAACCGTTTGAGCTATAATAGTACTCTATTCAATTAAAACATCTTTTGATTTCACAGTTTGGTCCAGAAACTTTAGCAGTATTTATAGCTCCAGTTTTACTATCAGTACTGGGTTACTCTAAATCTAAACTAGTCTAAGTCTGAAGTATTTTTTTTAATGAACAATGAAAGTGTATTCCTGTGGTGGATATTATTTTTGACATATAATTTTATCGTGAACAGTGAAAAGAAGGAAGAATGTCTGTGCTTGCATCTATAAAGCAGCTGTTCATAGAATTTTAAGGTGATCAAGAAGATTGATTTGATTTGGATTTTAATACAAATCAACCTAATTTGCACTTTGTTGAGCTATAGAACAATCCTCTAGTTTTCAGATGGCTCGAAATGTTGTAATACAAGCACCAATACAAAGGAAAAGTGTAAGATGTCTCTCTACATTAGGGAAATTAAATATAAAAAGGCAAATATTGAAGGAAAATCTTTGCAAATGTACATATTGGAAAAAACAATGCATAAAAAGGCACACAGAAATGCATATAACTTTTTGTGCAATCTTTTAATGTTATTTGCAAGCTGAGATGGAAACACTACAAACTGAATTTGTACCTGAAAAAAATGCTGACATTATGGAAAATGAAATAGGGAAATTTCTTCCTTCCTAATTATTAAGTTTTTCTTCCCCAGAAATAAATCTGTAACAGCAATACTTTCAAAATAGCATATACGGCGAACCAGTCTTCATTGTGCTATCAGCCAGGAAAAAAAAAGTTTTGAATTCTGGAATAAGGAAAAGGCATTACAGTTAGAAACTTATTTTATGCATATGAGAATTGCACAGGTTATGAAGAAGACTGTGAAGGGACCTCACAAGAGAAATGGAAACTCTGCTGCTCAACAGAACAGAAGTAGGAAAAAGGATATCTTTCTAGGTCAATGAGACACAGAGGGGAATGAAAACACAGCTAATGAGAATGCACGAAAAGGAGAATTAAAGCACAACTTTACCATAAGACCATGTTGAAATACGTATGAACTTGTCACTCAAAAAGTAAGAGAAATGATTTGAACATTTAAAGGCTAGATTTAGGAGTTGTCCATTATGTTGCAGTATATTGATTTGGGTGTAGAATGGGGCACAAAAATTACGAACCCTGGAATAGAAGTTTTTCCAAAGCAAATTATTAGGAAGGATAAGTTTAAAGTCCTGAACTCATGAGCTATAGTCTCAGTTAGGATTAGAGCCCTTTGTTTATACTAGAGAAAACTCTCAAGGCATCTGTGTTCTATATTATTTTAGGACTCTTAATTCTCAGTAAACTGGTGGCTATCTGGGGGATTTCTCAAAACATAGGCACTGTTCTCCCCCATGAAAGAGGAGGGGTAGAATTCACGGGGAGAGGAAGTTAGTGCTTAATGATTCTCAGCTGGAAGTCCCTTCAGGAAATAAACACCTGAAGAAAACAGATTTCACACAAGTGTACTGAATACTTAAGGCTCAGTGCCCCAAAGCTGTGGGAAAACCAGAACCAGTCAAGTAAATTTAGCAGAAAACCTAAAGACAAGATCTGTTTGGGGATAGATTTATATCTGCTGCAATGATCTTTGACTGTTCAAACTCTTTACCGATTCCTGAGAGGTGGCCTTAGAATTCCAGTCACAGCATCATGTAGTTGGTTGTAATTCAACATTTCTCCCCAATTATTATGTGTTTTGCATTTATTAAAGTAACACAGCCTTCTTTTCTTGATTACACCAGTATTGGATTTTTAATCTGGCACAGAAGATTGGACTTCATAAAAAGGAGCAAAGAGGACCTATTGGTTGACTAATATCTACTTAAGCAAGAACAAGTCAAGAGCATAAGAACATTATGAGGGGTTATACCAGATAAGGGTATAATTTATAGGGAAATTGGGAGGACAGAGATCCCAAGGAAGAAATATTATGGATAATTAGGTACATGGTGTGGGTGTTGCTCACATATACCCTTGCCTCCCCCCATTTCTGTCTCCAAAGCATCATTCAGCAATACACTATATTGCCAAAAGTATTCACTCACCCAACCACATAATCAGAATCAGGTGTTCCAATCACTTCCATGGCCACAGGTGTATAAAATCAAGTACCTAGGCATGCAGACTGCTTTTACAAACATTTGTGAAAGAATGGGTCAGAAGCTCTGTGAATTCCAGTGTGGAACTGTGATAGGATGCCACCTGTGCAACAAATCCAGTTGTGAAATTTCCTTGCTCCTAAATATACCAGTCAACTGTCAGCTGTATTATAAGAACGTGGAAGTGTTTGGGAACCACAGCAACTCAGCCTGGAAGTGGTAGGCCACGTAAACTCATCCAATATCGTGTGTGACCTACAAATGTGCTTCTGGAAGAATGGTCAAAAATTCCCATAAACACACTCCTAAACCTTGTGGATAGCCTTTCCATAAGAGTTGAAGGTGTTATAGCTGGAAAGGGTGGACCGATGTCATATTGAACCCTATGGAGTAGGAATGAGATGTCACTTACAGTAAGTTCATATGTGAGTAAAGGCAGGTGAGTGAATACTTTTGGCAATTTTCAAAGCAAACAAGCCATCTGTAGTGAGGCTAATAGCAGCTGCCAGTTCCATCAAATATCTCATATGATACTGGATAGTGTTAGCCTTTATTAAATATTAGATTACATGCTTCAATTATATTATTCATCTATATTTAAATCTATCAGTTTCAAACCAGCCCTTTCAATACATCCATTCTTACATGCAAAATCTTTCATAGTGTCAGCTTAATACTCAGTCATATCAGTAGTATGGTATGTTCATTTTTATCTATGTTCTGGTTTCATTTGTAAGATAAATATATCATCCTGAACTTCATGAATAAACATAGCTTCTTAAAGTACAGAGGGACAGGGGGTGTTTATTTTGTTTCTGTTTGTTTTGCTTTTGACACCGGATTCCTCCAAAGAGCTTCAAGAATGAAAAAAAACTTGCCTGGAAACTATTGTAGAAAATCTACTCTAAACATTTCTTATATGATATCAAGACTTTTTTTAAAAAGGAAATCAGTAACATTGCTTTTTCCTGATGCATATGAAAATATTAATGCCTTTCCAAGTACATCTGATCTGCTAACCTTCGTCCTTAGATCATGCAGTTCCATTCCACAGAAAGCAGTGGTGGGTTTCAAAAAAATTTAGAACCTCTTCTGTAGGTGTGGCCTGCTTTGTGGTAGTGGCTTGCCAGCCATGTGACCGGTGCGAGTGGCTTGCCAGCCATGTGACTGAGTGGGAGTGGCTTGGCAGTCACATGACTGGGTGGGCATGGTCAACTTGTAAAATGTGGTGAAAATCACTTAACAATGCTCTTGCTTAGCAACCAAAATACCCCAGGGGTGTTCAAACTTGACAGCTTTAAGACTTGTGGACTTCAACTCCCAGAATTCCTCCTCCAGTCATGTTGGCTCAGGAACTCTGGCATTGAAGTGTGCAAGTCTTAAAGCTGTCAAGTTACAAAACCCTTGCACCCCTAACCCTTTAGGAAATAAAAACCCAGGGATGTTCAAACTTGACAGCTTTAAGACTTTAAGGTTTAGATAGGATTCTTAGAGGTGGGCAGGGCCATTGGTGAGCCAGCCAATCATTGAGCAGCGGGTGGGGCAAGCATACGGACGGGCAGGGGGAGGGAGCTGGAACCGGTTCAAAATGGCATGGTAGATTTGTGGAACCTCTTCTATAGAAGAGGTTAGAACTGGCAGGAACGAACCCCTGACAGAAAGCTAATATTTGTTATGTTCTATACTTTTAGACTCTTTCTTTAAAATCACTGTTCTCAACTCTGCATTACACAAGATCATTCATATTTTTATGTAGTTCAAATTCAGCACCAAATAAGGGAATTTAACAAACAAGAGTATATTTATCTAAACCCTGGAAAAAATAATCTTCATGTCTGGAATTTTTGTTAACTCAGTAAAATACAACATTCTCAGATTACTTGGAGACAAATAAAACAGTCATAAGAAACATTAGTTACTTGTTTGTTTTGTTTACTTGAGGGCATTCTCTAAAATAAAGTCTTCTACTGCATGTTGTACTAAAAGAAAGAGATGGGAAGCTGGAACAACTCTCTTTTATTTCAGTAGATCTTATTATTTTATTTATTGATTTGATTTGTATGGCCACCCATCTCGCTTAAATAACTCAAAGAGAGAGCAGAGTTAAAGAGTTAGCAATATAACATTAAAGAAGATAAACATAGATACTTAAAGGGAATGAAACAAAAAATAGTATCTGTTGTGTCCTCCTGCCGCGGCCGGCAGCCGCGACCAGAGCCGGAAGAAAAGCTGATTGGCTCTGGCTTGGCTGCCAGCTGGCGGGAGAATTGTGCCTCCGTGATTGGTTCCCTGCCTGACAAGTATAAATAGCTGTCAGGCGGGCAGTGTTCTCTGTTCTCTCCTTCTCGTTCTGTCAAACGTTGATTTAAATAAAGCTGTTGATTGAACCTTCTCCTCAGTGCCTGAGTATTTTAAAGTATCAGTCATGGATTAAACATTAACAATAAATTAAGAACACATCCTACATTCATTAATCTCCCAAACTTCCCCCTTGGGAAAAACTACCCAGAACCCCTCTTCTAGGGAGCTGGATGCTTAAGAAATATGAAAAATGAATTAATGAAATGAAATGAATGAATGAACAAACAAACAAACAAACAAACAAACAAACAAACAACTATGTAATAAGGGCTTTCGAAAAGATCAGCAGGTTTAGGATCAATCCAGTATCAGTAGGATCATTTTTGGTGTTCCAAAAGGCAGGCATAGTGACATGACAGGTTCATTTCCTAGATCCCACCAGATGACACTCTTCAATAGATGGGACTTGTAACATGTCCAGAGTGTGATGAGGCAGGTAGAGACAATTAGAGAAAGAGAAAAAATTCTCCATAAAATTTGATCTGAAGACAAAACCTAGGGTTGTATGTCCCGCTTGCTACAAATAGGCTACTGCAGGTCTATCTACAATACATATTCAAATAAGTCAACACATATATATATATATATATATATATATATATATATATATATATATATATATATATATATATATATATATATATATATAGAGAGAGAGAGAGAGAGAGAGAGAGAGAGAGAGAGAGAGAGAGAGAGAGAGAGATAGAGATAGATAGATAGATAGAGAGATAGATAGATAGAGATAGATAGATAGATAGATAGATAGATAGATAGATAGATAGATAGATAGATAGATAGATGAATGACTGATTGATTGATTGACTGAACAAACAAATGAATAATACATTTTTGTTTCTGAAATGGAATTATTTGATTCGGGCAGCATGTATAACTTATCTTGTACTGAAATTAAGGAAGTTTACAAAAAAAAAATAGTATGCCAGGACATCAAAAGAGGGGAGAGGGTGAGCCTCTTAACAAGAAAACAATTTTTATGCAACACAGAATAGTTCAAAAACTGCAGAAATAATGTTTAACGTTTAAAGAAAAACACCTAGATTCCATACATTCAGAAGGGTTTTGCCATGCATTGTTTATCTTTTGCTGCGAGGATACTACATACTACAGTTGTTTGGAATGAATATCTTATCTTGGAGATATACATGTATCCATACACATACACATATACTGTATATTAATTCAAGAAAAGGTATTCATTCCAAACAATTGTAGTGTGTAAAGCATAAGTTTGGCAAATCATCTTGCTTCGCTCAAACCTTCTGAATAAATGAGCATTCAGGATTTAGCTTCCAATATTAATTTAAAAAGTAATTGATTTCTAAAGATTTTCTTATTCCAGATGGATTTTTTCATGTTTAAACATTTGCAAAAGCAAGCACTGGATTGTTTATGTCATATACATTTTGAAACAATGGTGATACCTTAAGGATGCAATCCTATTATCATTTTCCTGGGAATAAGCTTCATTGCATTCAACAGGGTTTAATTCCAACTGAAATACCTTGGAATGTGCTGTAAAAGAAGGAAAAGATTAGGAGAAATCCCCATTGCACAGCACAAATACCCAAAGGGCCTTTTTGACTAGCATGCATACCCAAAGGGTCCTTTGAGTATCATCACAATATTAAAGAATCATTCTTTTTATTGTCACACTCATGATTAAACCCAGGTAGGTATCTCTATTAAATTCCAGAATGAAGAGCAGAAATCGCACAACAGAGAACAAAACTCAGTCTGTTGCAGTTCTTTTTGCAGTAAAATTCACTCTTCTATGAGGAATTTCCCCACACAAAAGCTATTTGGCTGAAATTAAAAAATGCTCGATAAAATGAGCAGGTCTGACTTTGATGAATACATTACAGCGTAATTCAGATTCTCAGGTATTTCTCAGCTTGAAAGGAGATGCAATTCCAGAGTCCACAGACAAAGCAACCATTGTCAGCATGTCTTCAGCTTGTGTCAAGTTGGAACCAACTAGGTCATCTGGTTGCTCTGTTCCAGGTTTCCTCCCTAAACACCCTGTAGGGGGCCTAAGCCTCCTGTTTAGAAATACTGCAACATTACAATTGTGTTGTCTGTTTAAATAACTCCTTAATACAAACCTAGGGAGACACAGTGGCTCAGTGGCTAAGATGCTGAGCTTCTCAATCAGAAAGGTTGGCAGTTCGGCGGTTCAAATCCTTAGTGCCGCATAACAGAGTGAGCTCCCATTACTTGTCCTAGCTTCTGCCAACCTAGCAGTTCGAAAGCATGTAAAAATGCAAGTAGAAAAATAAGAACCATCTTTGGTGGGAAGTTAACAGCATTCCGTGTGCCTTCGGTGTTCAGTCATGCTGGCCACATGACCATGGAGACGTCTTCGGACAGCGCTGGTTCTTCGGCTTTGAAACAGAGATGAGCACCACCCCCTAGAGTCAGGAACGACTAGCACATATGTTTGAGGGGAACCTTTATCTTTACCTATAAACCTGGGATTTCATCCCAGACCAACAACATGTGAAATTACATAAAATAATAATGGGAAACTAAGTGAATCCACAGCAAATTGTCTAGTTATAGCAGTATAGCATGTTTCTTAGATTTATTGTTCATTCAATATCTTTTCTGAGGTGGTGAAGATTGATTCTGGGGGTTCCACCACAAAACCGCGCTCGACTAAACCACGCCCGACTAAACCGCGTCGCTGACGTCATCAACAGGGCGACAACAGTGCGGAGACAGAAGCACACTGTAAACCCTAAACCTAAAATTAACCCCTAAACCTAAACCTAACCCCCCTAAACCTAATCCTAAACATAACCCTAAACCTAACCCTTAACCTAACCTTAAACCTAACCCTAAACCTAACCCTTAACCTAATCGTAAACCTAATCCTAACCCTTAACCTAACCCTAAACCTAACCCTAACCCTTAACCTAACCCTAAACCTAACCCTAACCCAATTTGATCATTGTACAATTGTTGTTGTACAAGCACAGCAACAGAGGAGGCACATCTCTGGAGTCCTTTAAATGAGCACTGCTTAGTGATGGGACTTGGAACATTCCAAACATGTCAGAATCTTTTCAGATTTTAGAGACATAGTCCAACAAATATTAACTATCAAATATGTAATACTAAGCAGTAGGCTTCAAAAATATTAGGAGGGGTTCTCTGCCCGATTGCTGGGTTAGTGTGGACACGGTGGGCATGGCCTTGTCGGTCTCCTGCACCACAGCAGGGGGTGTGTGTTTCTGCCCTCCCTGGGTTCCGGAGGCTTTCTTGAGCCTCTGAGAGGGCGACAACATCGTCTCCAGGCTCCAGGGGCTATTTTCAGCCTTCCCAAACTTTCAGTAGGTCCATTTTTCACCTTCCCTGAGCCTCCCCGTGCACCCTGCACTTACCTGCATCCAAAATGGGCTGTGTGGGGAGGGACGGGGTGGGATGGGCGGGGCGGGGCCAGCCAGGAGTGGGATTTAGGGGTTGTCCGAACTGCATAGTATCTTAGCTAGAGATTCTCTAGTCGAGTCAACATTTGCTTTGTATTATCCTGAAAATTTATTGAAATGTATACAAGACATAATAAACCAGCCCTTATTAGGATGACTGACTGCAGAAAATCCAAAGTAGGGCAGCACAAAATAAATCTTGTTGTGTATGATATACTTACTCATTCTATTTTTCTCAGAGTGAAGGATCTACATCATTTCCACAAATATCTGACTGGAGGAAATGATGAAACTACCATATATATTGTGCGTTAGAAGAAAATTATGCCTCTCCCATATTTGGCTATCTTAAAATGCTTGAGGCCTTCTTAATTTTCACTGGGTCTAACCACCCCTTGCATGGTTAACATAACCAATATGGTTGACACCTTTGAAAATTAAATAAGCTGAGCATCTTTAAAGGGTCATAAAAGCCAAAAGAGCCGAGGTGGCACAGTGGTTGGAGTGCAGTACTGCAGGCCACTTCAGCTGACTCTTATCTGCAGTTCAGCGGTTCTAATCTCACCGGCTCAGGGTTGACTCAGCCTTCCATCCTTCCGAGGTGGGTGAAATGAGGACCCAGACTGTGGGGGTGATATGCTGACTCTGTAAACCACTTAGTAGAGAGGGCTGAAAGCCCTATGAAGTGGTATATTGATACAGCATGGGTTGCACAGGTAAACCCACCAGTGGCTGGCTAGGTTAGGTGGTCTTAATAGAATGGACCTTATAGATTCATTTTAGTTTGGGCTTTTACTCCAGTGCCCTGGAGTCCCAAAGTTGACTTTTAACTTCCTCATATTACAAATAGGGCTGACAGTGTGGCAAGACTCTGTAAAGGAGGGGCACAGGAAGCCAGGCGTGGGGGAGAGATACAACAGAGAAGTTGCAGAAAACTGTTGGTATGAATATCTGCTTTTGTATTTTTCCAAGATGTACTTCCCTGTTCTGAATAGGGGTTTTTACGTTTTGTATGAATACGCCTCTTTAAACGCCCTCTGATTGACGAAGTTTGATTAAAGGTATAAAATCACTGCCCTGGGCGTAGCCAGGTCAGTTCAGATGTTGGTGTGTGAACACGCTGAACTCGATGCATCCAATAAACCTGTTTCTCTTCCTTCGTGGTCTCAAGTCCTGATCTTTCGTAAGTAGATTACAAACCACAATCTGCTGCAACATTTTTGGCGAGCCAGCCAGGAGTTGAGGGGTCTTTGGGACCCTCTGGAACGTCCACACCGATGTCAGAGCTCATCTTGTCAGGGGGAACCTCCCTGGCGCCAACGGACCCGTTTGATCCGAGGGACTTCCCAGCGACAGAGGGCTCTGGCAGCAGCGTTTGGCGATTCCAAGAACCACCAGAGAAGGACCAGAGACCAGGCATCTAAAAGGCTGGCCAGCATCGCAGGAGGGAAGCCAAGTACATGAGGCAAGTACTGTGGGAACCCTATTTAGACCCGGACTCCTTGTTGAGCCGGAGGTGAGGCCTGATCTCCCTCACTAGGTGAAAGGTTTTGGGGAGGATTGTCTAGTGTATGTATGTGTGTGTGATTGAGGGGGGCTACTGCATTTCCCTACGATAGCCGTGTCCATCCGGTATCCTGGGTCAGAAGCCTGTGTGGGGTGATTGCTAAATTTTTGTTGTTTGGTGCCCTGGGAGGACATGGGTGGGGGCAGCAGTGTTCCCTGGATCCCATTACAATGTATGTTAAATCATTTTAAAGAAGGATATGTGACTCAGGACTATGGCATTGAGTGAAGCAGGCATGAGCTTAAAAAGTTTTGTGAATCTGAATGGCCCACTTTTGGTTTTGGGAGGCCCAACAAAGGCAATTTTTGATCCCAACATAGCTTTGAATATCCATAGGTTAGTGTTTGATCCTGTTCAAACAGGATCCGTATATTGACGTGTAGTACAATTTGTTGAGGAGACAGCTTGGCTAAAAAACAAATGCAAAAGACCAACAGTGTATTCTTATGGCTGTTCGGGTTGCAAACCCCAAATGTCCCAAGCAGAGACCACCAATCCTAGCTAGTGCCCCAGAAGACTTGCCAGAACAGGAAAAGGATCACCACGACCCTCACCACGACCATGCCAAAGGGGGGCTACACCTAGTAGCTCAAGAGACTTGAGGGCATCAACAAGCCGAGCATCTGTGGAGTGGATAGAGTGAGGGCTGGACGGTGTGACAAGTATGATGTCAGAAGAAAGTCCTGTCAGAGGGACAGAGGATGGGGACCCTCTGAGAATTTTGGGAGAAGAAGGAAGAGGAGATAGAGCAGTCTGAAGAGAGGAAGAAGATTAGAATTGCAGTGTCTAACATTCTAAAACCTGATGTTCCTGCTCACACCAATCTGGCTGACTTTACTGAGCAACGCTTCCCTTCAAGGGACCCGAGATGGAGCCCCTATGACCCCCACCAGTTGACTCTGCTACGTAATCATCAACAGTTAATTGTAAGGGCTGTCCGGCTGGGAGGAAAGCCAGCCACTAAAATGTCTAAACTCTGCCGAAAGCCCCGAGGTTTTTATTTATGGTAACCACTAACCTTCCTGAAAATGCTCGGATGCTAGCTATAGCCTTTATTTCTCAGTCATCCGACACAAGCTGTAGAAGCTG
This sequence comes from Thamnophis elegans, assembly GCF_009769535.1. Classification (NCBI taxonomy): domain Eukaryota; kingdom Metazoa; phylum Chordata; class Lepidosauria; order Squamata; family Natricidae; genus Thamnophis; species Thamnophis elegans. The sequence goes on along the minus strand of NC_045545.1, from coordinate 17,351,680 downwards.
GAAGGGGCACTGGGGAAGCCCCTCAATGAGCTTATGGAAGTAGCTAGAAAAACTCTCGTCAATAGAAACTTGTTGGAGGAAAAGAAAAAAAAATCAAAAGATGCAGAAAAAAGCAGAAGTGCTCGCGGCAGCAATTAGGGAGGGGAACAGGGCCCCACCCTTGGGACGGAACCGATGTGCCATCTGTTACGAACATGGCCACTGGGGAGGGGAGTGCCTCAACCGGGACTGGGCTAGGATGCCAAGGGATCCCCCCACCAAGCTGCCCCAGGAGACCTGAATCTTACAGGAGGGCCTTCAATGGCATGCAGAGGAAAATGGTTTTCAGTCATTGATTAAAAAGATGCTTTCTTGTTTGCCTTCGAATGCCCAGTCACAGGCAGAAAGCAGCAATATGCTTGGACACGCTTGCATCAAGGCTTATCCACTTTATTTGGAGCTGCATTAGCCATGGATTTGGAACTTTTAGACATTGCCCCACCTGATGTGGTTTTGCAAGATGGAGCTGACTTGTTGGTCGCAGGTCAGACGGAGGAAGCCTGTCATGCCACTGCAGCAGCCCTACTGCTCCTCCTACAGGAGAATGGCTACGAGGCCTCTCGGACCAAAGCCCAATTAGTCCAACTGGAAGTTAGGTATTTGGGCTACAACATCCAGCAGGGACAAAGAACTTTGGGCCATGAGAGGAAGGAAGCCATTTGCCAATTGCCGGCCCCACGAAATAGGAAGGAATTAAGGAGCTTTTTGGGGGCAGCAGAATTTTGTCGCATTTGGATTCTCAATTTCACATTGTTAGCAAAGCCACTCTATGAAGCTACCAAGGGGAATGGAAAAGGAACCCTTGAGTTGGGAGGAAGAGGAACAGAACAGCTTTTTGGAATTGAAGCATGCTGTGACTCAGGCTCCTAGTTTTCTGACTTGACAGCCTTTTCAGTTGTTTGTGGACACTAAGCAGAATATGGCCATTGGGATACTGACCCAACAGTTGGGAACATGGTATCGTCCGGTTGCATATTTGTCCAAACAGCTGGATCAGGTGGCCAAAGGGTGGCCAGCCTGTCTCAAGGCTGTGACAGGAACTGCCCTACTTACCCAGAAAGCCAATAAACTCACCTTTGGACAGCAATTAAATATCTACACCCCCCATGCTCTTCGAGCTGTCCTAGACCAGAAAGGTCATTTGTGGCTTACCAATCCACGAATGTTGAAGTATCAGGGGCTTATTACACATAACCCCCTCATCAAGTTTGTCCAATCTATGCTTTGAATCCAGCAACCGTGTGGCCTGAACCAGACTCTGAAATTACTCATGATCGTTTGCAAACCATTGAAGAAACCTATGCCAGTCACCCAGATTTGAAGGATAAACCCCCATCGCACAAAGATGCAACTCTTTGTACAGATGGAACCAGCTTTCTACATGAGGGCGTGCGAAAAGCAGCTTATGCTGTAGTCACCCTTGATGATGTGTGGGAAGCCATGCCCCTACCACCAGAAACCAGTGCCCACTTGGCAGAACTACATGCCCTCACAAGGCTTTGGAATTGGCATGAGATCTACGAGTCAACATTTGCACAGACTCCAAATAGGCCTTCCTAACCATCCAAGCCCATGGAGTTTTAGGAAAAAGCTCTTCACAAGAAAAAGGCCTCATCACAGCTGGGGAAAAGGACATCAAATATGGCCCAAATTGTGCATTTGTTGGACAGTGTATGGGCCCCCAAACAAGTTGCCATTATGCATGTATGGGTCATCAGAGAGGGGTTTCAACAACTGAAAGAGGAAACAACAAAGCTGATCAGGTGGCAAGGGCAGCAGCTTTGGATCCATTCTCCCTGCAAGCCACCTGCCTTACTTTGTGGATCCCGAACCAAGAAGATGAACCCCCCTCATATAGCCACTCGGAAGTCCAGCAAGCTGAAGCTATAGGGGCAGAACTAGTGAATGGGTGGTGGACTCTGCCGGACAACCGGGTGTTTGTACCTCAGCAGTTAGCATGGGAAGTTGTTTCTTCCCTGCATAGGCATTTACATTTAGGAAAGACAGCTTTGGGAAAGGCTTTAACAAGGGAAGTCTATATCAACAATTTGTCTAGCCTGGCAGCTGCTGTTTGCTCTCAATGTCAGGTATGTGCTGCTAATAACCCTCCGTCAAGGCCCAGTTCAGGTGGGAGGGTCAAGAGGGCAGATCACACCATAGAGGATAAGTTGGCCAAAATTTGTCAGGAAACCCATCTCAAATGGCCGGATGATGCCCACAGCATGGCGTTGCTGGCAAAGAGGTGCACTCTCACCGAGGAGTTGGGTGTCTCACCATTTGAATTGTTGTATGGGAGGGTTCCTAATTTGCGTGGCCCACAGGTGTTGCCCAACCCCAAGTTACAGACATGGTGAAGCTCAAACAGTTGCCAGCCCTGAATGCCATAGTCCACAAATTGCAAAAATATGTTTTGTCTTGTCGTTCTCATGGAATTGTAACTCCAGTCCACAACTTCCACCCAGGACAAGAAGTCTGGGTGAAGGACTGGTAGAAGGAACTATTGGGCCCCAAATGGTGGGGGCCGTATACTATTGTTGTTTTTTCTCCCCTTGTTGTTAAGGTAACTGAAATTAGGCCTTGGATTCACTGGACCTGTTTTAAATTGGCTGCGAAAGCTTACTGGAAGGCCTCCAGTGACTCTGCCAAGCCTCTATACCTCACGTTCAGGAAACACCAGGAGGAACGCCACCTCTTCTGCGGACACACGGGAAGCTGTCGCTCTACGAACAGGTGGTGAAGAACCAGCGCCCTCTGCAGGTGTCGCTCCAGGTGCCGTCGACACCCATCGCACAGGCAACGTATCGCATCTACCATGGACACTCCGCCCCGTCCAATGCCCAGGCACAACCATGGAGACTGACTAGCGCCTACGCCGAGCTGCGTGCATTAGGAGAGGCCTAATGCCGGCAGTTCTGATCGTGGTTTTTCTCCTATTCATTTCTATTCTCATTGACTCTCTTTATCTCTATCAGGCAATCTTGGCCAGAGCAAAGGGTGAGGCCCATTGGTGGTGTGGGAAGTTCCGAATGATTACGAGGACCCCCGCTCCATCCTTTCCTATAGGGGGGAATGAGGATAATGAGGGTACTCCCCAACAAACGGAAGCTAGGCCCCTCACCTCTATAAATGACTCCCCTGCACAGGTAACTTCTGAGCCAATGCTAGAAAAAATGGGTTCAGGGCCTTTCCCCCTTTGCAAAGACTGCTTTTATCAGGGTGAACAGGGACTGCATTTTGTGTATAATGAACGCTGGTTATTAAATTGCCATCCGGAGGAGGGGCAATCCCCCTGCTCAGAGGAGACAGGGAACTATTGGCAGTGTCAAGTGGACCCCAATGTCACAACTTGGGCACCAAACAAATGATACAATTTGACCATTAGGTGCCATCGCAAAAAGCCCATTCAGAGACCCTTCCCAGACCCCTTTCCAGAAAGGACAAGGGCTCAGGTGAAGTGGGCCCCCCTTGATTTCAGTCTGAAAATGGAATATGATATAACTTATGACCAGATTCCCATAATAGTGGAGATAACTTGTCAGCTTATTGGGGATATAGCGAATCAGTGGTTTCTACAATGGTGGTCAGAGGATGAAAATCAGTCAAGCATGGATGCACAAGACCTGAGTAAGTACTGGCAGATAGGTGTAACGTGCAACACTAGTGCTAAAGCCAGTTGCCTGGAGGTCTGGATAACCCAATCCAACTACTTGGAAACATATCAATGCCATGCGGGGACACTTGACAAGAACCTCAGCAGAACAGCTATAGCCACCCTAAATGCACAGGGAAAGGGAATGGTGGTTCTGGAGCCACTCCTACAACAGGGTAGGAACCCCCATCCCAGATGGACCCCTCAGGAGGGTGGGAGGGGCGGCCCACAAGGGAAGGAAAAGGGAGCCCCAAGGGAACCCAGGGCCACAAGGGAGGCCATTACCCCCTCTCCATTGGAATGCCCTCAATGCCTGCAGGATTCACAGAAGGACAAAATGGAAAAAAAAAGCCACAAAACCCCATCTAGCACTTGGGAAGCCCCGGAGAATATGTATTGGATTCGTGGCACATTGGCCTACGAAGTCCTCCCTGTGTTCTTGGATGGATAAAACTTTCGTTCTTTCTGTTGCCCATCCAATCACGACAGGTGCTAGGGGTCCTGGTGTATGACTCAGTAGGCCCCATCCGTCAGAAGAGGAAGGTGGACACAGCCTTCTCTAACTTTCCTTGTAAGGAACTGGCTGAATACGAGAAATCCGACATGTGGAGCTCAGAGAGAAGTGTATGCACATATGGGAGTGCCACTTGGGCTGAGGATGGGTCTTGGGGTTACCGCATCCCAATCTACATGATCAACTGGATCATGCATTTGCAGGCAGCATTGGACTTGGCTGGGGAGAGGATTGATAAATCTTTGAATATCCTCTCCAGTGCCACTGACAAACTCTGTACTGCAGTGTACCAAAATCGATTGGCTCTTGATTACCTCCACGCAAGGGAAGGAGGGTCTGTGGGAAGTTCAACTTGTTTAATTGCTGCCTTCACATTGATGAGACTGAACGTGTCATTAAGCAGCTCACCACAGAAATAAGGCAACTCACTCATTTCCCAGGGCAGGAATGGAAAGGTTTTGATTTAACCTCCACTTCTAACTCCTGGTTCCCAAAATTGCCAAGGTTGCAGGCCATCATTGCCTTGATTGGTCTGATCGCAGCAGGCTGTATAATCATCCCCTGCCTTATGCCAATCTTTGTCCACACTATCACAAACTCCTTACCCCTCTTGATGGAGAAATGGGCCACTGAAAAGGTCCTGGCCCTGGTGGGATGCTCAGAAGGACGCTCGAGCAAATATGTTGGGCTCATGCTTAATGGAGAGGAACCTGCCATTTATGAAACTACACAGTAATCTTAGGATTGGGTGAAGTTTCAATAGGGGGGAATGATACAGCATGGGTTGCACAGGTAAACCCACCAGTGGCTGGCTAGGTTAGGTGGTCTTAATAGAATGGACCTTATAGATTCATTTTAGTTTGGGCTTTTACTCCAGTGCCCTGGAGTCCCAAAGTTGACTTTTAACTTCCTCATATTACAAATAGGGCTGACAGTGTGGCAAGACTCTGTAAAGGAGGGGCACAGGAAGCCAGGCGTGGGGGAGAGATACAACAGAGAAGTTGCAGAAAACTGTTGGTATGAATATCTGCTTTTGTATTTTTCCAAGATGTACTTCCCTGTTCTGAATAGGGGTTTTTACGTTTTGTATGAATACGCCTCTTTAAACGCCCTCTGATTGACGAAGTTTGATTAAAGGTATAAAATCACTGCCCTGGGCGTAGCCAGGTCAGTTCAGATGTTGGTGTGTGAACACGCTGAACTCGATGCATCCAATAAACCTGTTTCTCTTCCTTCGTGGTCTCAAGTCCTGATCTTTCGTAAGTAGATTACAAACCACAATCTGCTGCAACATTTTAAGTCTAACTGCTATTGCTATTGCTATTGCTAACATATAGAATAGAGACAGGCAAAATGTTTCAAGATTAAAATATTCTGACTCTGAAATATCTTGCGCTGTTTGTGGAGCAGGCTTTTTCAACATTATAGGAACATTTCCCACTAGTCTTTCTTGGAAGTGATTCAGTGTGGGTTGCTGCTGGTTCAATTCGCATGCACGCACGCCAGCCATACATAACTCTCGCATGTGCAGTTCAATGAAAATTGTTCTGCGCATGCGCAAGGACCAGTAAACTAATAAAAACTAATCAAACTAATAAAAAAACATGCTGGCAATGGTAGCAGAGACTGGGGAACCAGTTCAGAGATGTTGCAAGCCTGGGTAGCTGCCGGTTCTGCGACCTAGGTCAAAATACCACTACTGGGTCACCCAAACCTGTGCGAACTGGTAGCAACCCATTTCTGAAGTGATTGTATGTTAAAACTGTCTGTCATGCAGACCATTCCTATGAAAATTGAGCTCACAACAGAATTTTCCCAAGTCGAAATTTATCTGGAAAGGTTGGGATAGTGTGAGACCATTTTCATTAAGGATGAAGAAATGTTGGAACAGTTCTGAAAAGATCAGAAGTTGCGCACAAACGTATAGAAGGAAATGTTACACATAAGAACAAAGGTAGCTTTTTAATAATTTTCCCCTCTTCAAATTAACACCTAAATTCTTTCCTACTAACACAGTGTTTCTCAACCTTGGTGACTTTAAGTCCTGTGGACTTCAACCCCCAGAATCCCCCAGCCAGCTGTGCTGGCTGGGGGATTCTGGGAGTTGAAGTCCACAGGACTTAAAGACACCAAGGTTGAGAAACACTGTATTAACATGAACAGTAAAACAAATTGGATTTATATGGATCCATACATTCCCAATGAAGTTCAGGTGGTGCCAAATCAAATATACAGATAAAACATGAATTGTTTTAAATATTTAGCATTATTTTGACTTAAAAACATAAGACTTGTGATTAATATAGCAGCTTGGGTATCACTTCAACACTCCTGACTCGGGTGTGTTTTCCAAATGTGCAATTCAGCTTCAGTATATCAGCTAACATTATTCAAAGTAGGTGAGTAAATCACTTATCTTTTAACTATGCAACAGTTGAACAAGATACACCCAAGTGATACTAATAGAAGGCAGTTGATCAGCACAAACGGCAAAAATGTCATTTCCTGAAGTCAGCATTTACTCTTTACCCAGATGTAACATTACCCATCACATTGATGAAAGGATTGAGTGTAACATTACAAACTCGAGGAACTGAATATCTTGCTGGATATGGAACTTGTGCCATTAACTCAGAAATTCCATCAGAAAACATATTATTTTATTAACAGAAATTCGTCCATGTCTCCCTAGTTTTTCAAATGTCACTTTTTCTTGATAGAGACAAGCTTTACACATTACTGGCTACTCTATCAAGTTATGAGAACAAATATATCAACTCAACATACTGTTCTCCCATATAATGAAAAATTGATTTCAAGTGAAGAATTGCATACAGCGCGAGAGTAGTAAATTGCTTCCTTAGTGGCTTTTTGCATTGCCTCTGAACATAATTGAATGTCACTCATTCACATGGTCCTGTTGGTAGGGTGTGACCGTGCAGAAGATGGCTGTGGAGTAAAATTATCCTATCCTCAAATTATTACAGAATTCTTCTGGTGACTTTCAGCTGACTTCTAATGATTCATCCACATCTAAGCCTTCAAGTTGTGAGTCTCACTGAGAGTTCCTAAAATGAGATGGGCAGAATTGAAATGTGATGGATGGATGAATAAATAAAGTTTTTCTGGAATGTTTGGTAACAGCTATACTGCTACTGCAATTCTGACAAGCTTGTGTGCCTGTTATTCGTGATACAGGTAATCATCAACTTATGATCATTCAGTGACCAATGCCATTCAAAATTATAATGGTACTGAATGAAGAAATTTAAGGCCCAAGCTTGAAGTTAAAGCTATTGCGGTGCTCCTGCAGTCACATGATCAAAATTTAGATACTTGACAGCCCACTGGCACTTAGAACCTTTGTGTTGTGACTCCACCAACCAACCCCTCAATCTATGCCCTTTTGGCTAACTTGCACACTGGCACTTATTGATAGCTGTACTTGGATTGGAGATTATGTAGATGCCCGGGGCCTTCATCATGTCCCAGCCAGCTGAAACAGCCACCAGGTTTGACTTCAGGCCCAGTACCAATGCTGCCTCCGAAAAATACTGCCCATCTCCCCACATTCACCTATGTCTCCCTGATCTAGTATGTTCTACACAATGGCATTATTGGTGGCGGCAGCACTGTGTCTGAAATAGAGGCCCAAGGCCTCCATCAGTCTCATTCAGCTATCCTCCCTCACCCCAAGCCTCTACTTCAGCCCTAGCATTACACTACTACTGAAAAATACTGCCTCAAGGCCCATACTGCAGTCATCATCTTCCTCATCTCCTTATCTGGCTCCTCTCTCTGCAAACCTCCCATTCCTAAGGCACTGTGAACAATTGACCTTTAACAATCTAAATAGATCGGCGCTGGTCAAATTCTGGCACTTTTGGTATCTCTACCCACACCCACCTTCCTTCCTCCCAAACTCACACACATATACACACACCATGGGACCATCCCCAACTCCAGTGGTGGGTTTCAAATTTTTTGCTTACTTCTGCTTTGTGGGAGTAGCTTGCCAGCCATGTGACTGGGTGGAAGTGGCTTGCCAGCCATGTGATTGGGTGGGAGTGGCTTGCCAGCCATGTGACCGAGTGGGAATGGCTTGGTGCTTAGCAACCAAAATGTGAGCTCAGAAACTCTGGCATTTGAAGCACACAAGTCTTAAATCTGTCAAGTTACAAGGCCCCTGCACCCTTAACGCTTTAGAAAAAAAAACCAGAGTGTTCAAACTTGACAGCTTTAAGACTTGTGGATTTCAACTCCCAGAATTCCTCCTCCAGTCATGTTGGGTCAGGAACTCTGGCATTGAAGTGTGCAAGTCTTAAAGCTGTCAAGTTACAAGACCCTTGCACCCCTAACCCTTTAGAAAAAAAAAACAGGGATATTCAAACTTGACAGCTTTAAGACTTGTGGACTTCAACTCCCATAATTCCTCCTCTTGCTCTTCATCTTGATGAAGTGTGGACGGGCAGGGGGAGGGAGCTGGAACCGGTTCTAAACGGCACTGTAGATTTGTGGAACCTCTTCTATAGAAGAGGTTAGAACTGGCAGGAACTCACCCCTGTCCAACTCCCTGTCCATAGTTATCACATGAGTGGAGCAAAACAGTGTTCAGCAAAACCTAGGCCACATTCCAATTATCAAAACCATGCAACCCCCCCCCCCTTTTTTATCCTCACAGATCATCAAGGGAAGTCACAAAAATGGCTGCTTTCCATATGGCCACTTGAATGTTGTCTGCAAGACACAAGACAATTACTCCACAGGACTTTCTGCCTTAGTTACCAGAGATTTTAGCTCTACTGGATATTCAAATGGCCAGGATTCTGTAACTACTATCATTTCCTCATCCTGTCCTGGCCAAGTCTGTCTTTATAATCTGTCTTTATAATTTCCATGGTGGCAGTCCCAAGAAGAAAGGCAAGCTCTATGTCCATGGAGTCTATTCTGTGCCACTCATCAGCTGAAGCAAGGGCAACAAATTCACGTTGCCAATGAGCACCACGGCCTGCCATCCATCTACCAGGGAACCTCTGCGATGGAGACACCATTGCCCACTTGCAGTCCATTAGCTACTATTATATTTTCCATCTCTTTCAGCACTTTAATTCAGAATTCCCCAACATTTCCAGTTTTGCAGACCAGCTTGGGGGGGGGGGGTTTCTGCATGAGTGGTGGGCAAGCACATTTGCATGCAGCTCCATTTCTGCGAGTAGAGGGTACATGTGCCTACCACTTACAAAAATGGGGATGCATGCGTGCACTCACTCGCCACTTCCACAGTCCAGTTCCAAAGGGTTCAAGATCATGTAGTGGGCTACAGCCTGGAGGTTGGGGCCTCCTGCGTTAATTGTATCACCCTGTAAAAGTTTTGTAACTGTTCTGCTACTATTTCATCAACTTCCCCAATTTTGTTCTTAGTAATATTTGTCAGGAACCACTTGATTTTCTAGAATGTCTGACTCTAGTTCAAACCTTCATACTCTATATTGCCAAAAGTATTCGTTCACCCATCCAAATAATCAGAATCAGGTGTTCCAATCCATGGCCACGGGTGTATAAAATCAAGTACCTAGGCATGCAGACTGTTTTTACAAACATTTGTGAAAGAATGGATCTCTCTCAGGAGCTCAGTGAATTCCAGCATGGAACTGTGATAGGATGCCACCTGTGCAACAAATCCAGTTGTGAAATTTCCTCGCGCTTAAATATTCTAGTCAACTGTTAGCTGTATTATAAGAACGTGGAACAATAGCAGCTCAGCCTTGAAGTGGTAGGCCACGTAAACCCATCAAACATTATGTGTGACCCCACAAATGTTCTTCTGGAAGAATGGTCAAAAATTCCCATAAACACACTCCTAAACCTTGTGGACAGCCTTCCCAGAAGAGTTGAAGGTGTTATAGCTGCAAAGGGTGGACCAACGTCATATTGAACCCTATGGATTAGGAATGGGATGTCACTTACAGTAAGTTCATATGCGAGTAAAGGCAGGTGAGTGAATACTTTTGGCAATATAGTGAATGTATCATTCATTTGGGGATCTGTTTATATAATATTTACATACCAAACCAGTTGCACTGTCTCTTCTTTCTATCCTTTTTCGCCAATAGAACTTTGATTTCTTTGTATTTTTATATGCAGAAAAAACAATTATTACCAACCTGCCTTCCATTGAGGACCTGCATAGTGCACGAGTCAAAAAAGAGGGCTGTGAAAATATTTACAGACCTCTTGCATCCTAGACATAAATTGTTTCAACTCCTACCCTCAAAAGGACACTATAGAGCACTGCACACCAAGACAACTAGATACAAGAACAGTTTTTTCCAGAATGCCATCCCTCTGCTAAACAAATAATTCCCTCACCACTGTCAAAGCATTCACTAAGGCTGCATTACTATTAGTCTTCTCATCATTCCTACCACCCATTTCCTCCCACGTATGACTGCAGGACTGTAACTTTGTTACTTGTATCCTTATGATTTATATTTATATTGATTGTTTCCTGATTGCTTATTTGTACCCTATGACTATCATTAAGTGCTGGTGGTGGGTTCCGGCAGCCACTACTGCTGATTCGCTCAGGGAAGCATCTCACATGTGCGTGCTGTGCGTGCTTGATGCGTGATGCGCATGTATGCACAATACAACAAAAATCGCTCTGCGGATGCACAGAAGCCAAAAACAAGATGGTGGTGCCTACAGCGCCACAGGGAGAACCAGTTTTGGGGCATGGCAGGCTTGAGTCACTGCCGGTTCCAGCGATCCAGGCCACCAAGCTACTAGCAGTTCGGCCAAACCAGTCCGAACCAGTTGGAACCCACCACTGGCTGTACCTCACGATTCCTTGATGAATGTATCTTGTCTTTTACACTGAGAGCATATGCACCAAAGACAAATTCCTTGTGTGTCCAATCCCACTTGGACAATAAAGAGTTTCTATTCTATTCTATCTTGCCCAGATTTCCCTTTATTCCTCCTGTAGTAGTCTGATATAAATTTGATGAAGATGGCATTGTCTCTTTCCACATATGACTTGTTTTGACCAGCAAGACAAATTGCAAGAGACAGGTGAAGGAAGCAGTCTTCACAAGGGGTCTTATATCAATTTCTCAGTTGACCTGTTTGTTTGTTTTAACCATTTTGTCATGTCCGACTCTTGGTGACTTTATAGGCAAGTGCTCTCCATGCTACCCTGTCAAGCACAGCTTCTTTTAATTGTTGGATGTTTAACTTTGTATCAGATTTGATGTTATCAAGTCAGTGTTTTCTTTGCTTGCCACTTCTTCAGTTGACCTATTGTTAATTAAATGAGGATATGTGTTCAAAGTAAAAGGCATGTCCTATTTTTTGCACTCTTGCTTGTGCTCCTCTCCTTGGAAGGTATAATTTAGGTAAAATTAGGTGTCTCCATCCTCATGTATTTCTTTTTTTAAAAAAGATATACTACTTAGTATTCATTGATAGCTTGGGTAAGTCCATGTAATTTAGAAATATTTTTATTTTAATGGAATATTCTGCAGTCTAACTATTCAGTACTCTTTCAGCTCTCTGCTCATGGTCAAGGCCATAATATCTAACTAGGATTCTGTTGTGACTCAGCAGAAGTTTGCTGTGAGTTGAGTCGGGATGCAGGAATAACAATGCAGCTGGGGCTCGTTAGTGTGGTCTTCTGAAGATAAAAGGACTGATGGTGCCACGCCCTGGTTGCAGAAGTCAACGTTCATCATTCACCAGTCGTGGTTTGTTTGTGAGAGACACTTGGATAAGTGATTTGCTTTCTGTAAGCCTGATTCAAGGAGACACTTGGAGAAGTGATTTGCTTTGTAAGAGATCTTTGTTTTTGCATTCTGTTATCTTCTTGCCAGAGACTTTATTTTTGGGCTCGCAGCCACCGTGAGCTGAGGCTAATAAAGTTATTTCCTTTTAAGTTTGTCTGCCTGTCGTCTTTGAACGAGCGAAGAAGGGGGGACAGAACAGATTCCTACTGAATTCAACACAATTTCTAATCCCTATTATTACTATACAAAGAGGCAATCTTGATAATAGATTAGTAGAAGCCCATCTAAGAATTAGACAGCATCTGGTTCTTAGCAGTTCTTTTCAATGACGTGATTATTGTCTAGAATGCAAGTGAAACCAGGGAAGCCACAGATAGAAGATTGTACAATAAAAGGCAAAATGGTCAAACATTTTTAGCAAGAACAATTCACCTAGTAGATTTCACAGACAGAAATTTATAAAACGCTGAAGATGTGGCTGTAAATATTTCTCTGAAAATAAGACCGAGTCTTACATTAACTTAAGACATATTAGGGCTTATTTTCTGGTTAGGTCTTATTTTCAGGGAAATACAGTACTAAGTGCATCCGTCTGGCTGGGAATGTTAAATGGGGGTTAGTTTTGGGATAGGGCTTATATTATGAGTATCCTAAAAATCATGCTAGTGCTCATTTTCTCATTGGGTCTTATTTACAAGGAAACACGGTACAATAGACCATCAAAATTATATTAGATTTTAGTGCCAAAGATGTTTCCCTAATATCTCATTATTTCAACATGTCAGTTGCTATGGTCCATACAACTGCGTGAGCAGTCTGCATTTCATACTCAAACATCCCTTGATAGCCTTTGAGTCTTCCCATGGGAAGTTGACTTCAGATTTGTTTAGAGCAACTGGCCTTGGATTTTCAGGGCTTTAGAGAAGTTTCTTTCCTTGGAAATGTTGTAGACTTTCCCTCTGCAAATGATGCAAAGCTGCCATTAAACTATAAGTAGTCTCAACTGGAAAAAAACCAATCCCATTGGAATCATAACCTCTCTATGCTCTGTTTCACTTTCTTTGTGTCCTTGCTTTGAGTCTGCAGTATTTCCGTCATCTCTGTTACTCTTCACATTTGTTCCAAGGTTGATATTATGGCATTGTAACCTGTTTCTGTTTGCTCTGCAATGTTTTCTACTTAACATAGTTCCATTGTTTGCATGCAGATCATACAGAAAAAGTCCAATATTAGTTTTTGGGAGTCTATGTCATTTTGCGGAGAAAATGCTGGAGCCTTAGCATATCCTTGGGAAACCTCTGTTTATGCATTTAGAGGTTGAAAATGAATAAATGGAAAATAAGAGAACAGCAATCAACCCAGCCAGAGTTAGCCCTAAGGCAGCAAGGCAGCAAGTGCAAAATGAAACACATTACCAGACACATTGCTATGGAAAACAATGCATTGTATTTCCTCCTAATAAAAATCAGGTGGGTGAAAAACTTTCCCCATTAGATCTAGCATTTAACTTTTCTTGGGTAAATAAAAATGGCTCATTTCAGTACATTTTTTCCTTGACAACCATCCCAAGCAAGGCAAAAAAAAGTGAGATATCTATTTTTTAAAAAATTTACTCTTTGTTCAAAATGTATGAATAATTTAAAACAATCAGTTTCAACTTAGTCAGTACCCAGGATGTTTTAAAAGAAAAATGATTATAAACTGCATTTTGCTCAAACCATCATGGCTTTCAGACAGAGGTGGGCTGCTCCTGGTTTGGCCTGGATCGGGTCAAACTGGTAGTAACAGCAGCAGGAGGCTCTGCCCACCCGCCCGGATGCTTTTGCACATGTGCAGAAGCATGGTGCACACACACAAGCATCACATGCACACACAAGCATCACACAAGCATGCAAGTGTACAAGCACGTCCGAAACAATAGGGAAAAAAATTGGCAACCCACCACTGATTTCAGAGCATGTTCAATGCAGAGTAGGCCACATCTAGGAATGGGAAGATTGTTATACCCACTATTGTTTGTTTGTTTGTTTTTTAATTTGTCTGCTGGACCATTGTTAACAATAGTTGGGACATTGCTGGCCCATTGTATACAATAACAATAGCACTTAGATTTATATACCACTTCTATATAGTCCTTTACAGCCCTCTCTAAGTGGATTACAGAGTCAGCATATTGGCCCCAACAAACTGGGTGCTCATTTTACCCATCTTGGAAGGATGGAAGGCTGAGTCAACCTTGAGCCAATCAGGATCAAACTGCCAAACTTCTAGCAGTTAGCAGAATTAGCCTGCAGTACTGCATTCTAACCACTCTGCTATCACAGCTCTTTCAATTTTGCCACATTTAGGAAAAATTCCTTTTTCATAGAGTATTTAAAATTCTTAATAATTGCTCTTTTAATCAGTTATCCCACTTCCCTATTTTCTTATCTGTATTTTGATTCTTTTTCTCTGCTTGATTACATTGTTTAAGGGGCTATACAGTCATGATATTCATTGTTGATTAAATATTGAGACAAGTCATTTGTATTGGGTATAATTTGTTTGATCTCCAGATTTTGAAGAGCTTCTCTGGATCCACTTGGTTTCTGAGCCTAAAGGGAATTCAGAATCTTTCAATTTAAAGCTCTAAAAATCAGTCTTTTTTCCCTCAAAATCAGAATTTTCAGTAGTAATAATGTATCTCGGTTTGACCTAATATAGTCCATGATAAACTGGGTTTAAGATGTAAAGCATTTCTGTAAAATGAAATACTTATTGCAGTTTAAATTACGAGACACGTTGGTATCAGAGAACATTTGAAATGACAGAAATAAAGTTGCCATATGCTTTATAGTGTTGTAAATCACTTTATCATTATGCTTTTTGCCAATTGTAGAAATGTAGAAGAAAATTAAACAGGTTTTAAATAAACGAATATTTTCATATAATTCAAACATATTGTTTGTTCTACGGCTTTTTGTGTGTTTGTCTGTATTTTGGTTATGCGTTTGTTTGTTTAATGACAACTCAGTTCTAAATATTTATCATATAAATTAAGATGTGAATTGGAACTTATAAAAGGAACAAAAAATGGCTTAGCATGGATATTAAACCTTGGAATAAAAATATTTTCAGTAGGCATTTAAAAAAAACTAACCTCAGAATGCTTTTGAAATGGAATAACTTTTGTATCTCTAACATTTTCAGCAGGGTTTCTTCTTTATAGAAGTAAAAAACTCAAATGTGAATCTGCATGAACTCAAAACCTGCTAAAAATGCCAGACTGAAGAATGAAAGCAAATGGTTGTCATTATTTGATTAGATTTGAAAAAGTGAGAATTTAAGTGTGCAGGACAACTACCAGGGAGTCGGTCAGTTACTTATCATGACACTACTCTAAAGTAAGCGAATTTGTCTTTCTTTTCCTTTCTCTTATTTTTGCAACAAAAGGCTAGCTAAAATGTATCCTAAAACACTTTTAAATTGGTAAGCTCAAAATGACTGGACATCAGCCAGATTGAAGTAATTCATTCTATTTTGAATAGAATAAAATGGTCGAAATCTGGTTCTGTAAAGTGATAGCCTGCTGTTAGGACATATTGAAAAGATAAAACCATTCTTTCAAATGAACTCTTTTAAGTGAAATTGATCTAGAAGACAAAAATATTCAACTTGCTGGCTGACCTTTTCCATCCTATAGACGAGGATGTGCATAATGCATTATTCTGCAGGATATGCATTTCTTATTACAAAGTAATAGGGGCCCTCTCGGTGCTTTACATGTGACTGTTAGAAAGATAAGAACGTAGCCCAGCTTTCATAATGTAATTGAGTGCTTCAAAAATATCTCTAATGATTAATATACCAGACATTATGCAATGCTCCTACAAGGTAATTCTGGCTTGACACAGAATAATGAATGTTACAGAACTTCAGTAGCTTAGGAGACATTAGGGCCTCAGACAGCCAAAGCCCACCCTGAGCTAATCATAATACTCAATATAAGTATAAAGAGCTACCTCATTAATATCTGCAAGGGACTAGTTCCTGTTTATATTAACCCACCCAGATAAAATCCTGTGCTCAACAAGCACAAATGTATTAATTGCAGCCTAATATTAATATTTAATATTATTAATAAAGTAATATTAATATCAAGCATCCTAGAATTAAAAAAAAAATCCCGACAGAACAATCAACCAGTGGAAAAGCTGCCCTTCAAAATTCGTGGCTGCTCCTTCATTGGAGGCTTTTAAGAAGAGACTGGAGAGTCATTTGTCTGAAATAGTGTTTCTCACAGTGGGTCCCAACCTTTTTTTGGCCATGCCCCATCTAAGCATCTCTAAAATCCTGATGCTCCCCCTGTGGACGTATAATTCATACTTTACTCAAAAAGTGAGCTCTACTCACGTGGAAGAAGCCTAAAAGGCTATTAACTTGGTTTAAACAAGGTTCAAATTGCCCCCATTAAAAATCAAATTGCCCCCTGTGGGACAGGGGCCTCACGTTGGGAATCACTGGTGTAGGGGCTCCTGCTTGAGCAGGAGGTGGGATTAGAAACCCTCCAAGGTTCTGTGCAGTTCTGATGGTGTTGATGTTCTAAAAGCTACTGTCCAGAACAGTGGTGGGTTTCAAAAATTGTTCGAACCTACTATGTGGGTGTGGCTTCCTTTGTGAGAGTGGCTTGCCGCCCATGTGACCGGATGGGAGTGGCTTGCCACCCATGTGACTGGATATGAAGATGCCGACGATACTTGTCAGAACCACCTTAAATTACCTCACACACAGCACTGGCATGTTTAAGAATATGATGTACACCTCTTTTTTAAAAGGCATCTTTGGTTTGCGTTAAAACAACTTCAACACATGCAATGTTCTGATTGCACCACAAACGCAGTAGTCATCCTTACCTTTCACAGAGGCACTGAGTTTTATAAATGTCAGCATGATAGTGTAGAATAATCATATCCAAGGATCAGTTGTGGGTTTCAAAAAATTTTGGAACCTCTTCTGTAGGTGTGGCCTGCTTTCCGGGTCCACTGATGGAACCTCTTCTAACCGGTTCGGTAGATTTGACAAACCAGTTCTGCCGAATAGGTGCAAACTGGTAGGAACCCATCTCTGGTTCAGAGGATCAACTTTTCTTCCCATTGCTTTGATGTTTGTGTCACTGTTGGGTTTCTATCTCTTCTATCCTTTTCCCTATTACATCTACATGATCCATCAGGTCAGACAAGAAAGGGATATTACAGCCTCATCAGCCAAGGAGTTCCATCTGATTGAACCAGAGATGGGTTCCTACCGGTTTGGACCAATTCGGCCAAGTAGGTAGTAACTCGGCTGGCCACGGTCCTGAACCGGTTCTATTGGCGGTGCTATAGGTGCCACGATCTTGACAGAAGCAATTTTTTACTACTGCACATGTGCGCGTAGCATGCGTGCACGTGAAGCATGTCCCCGGCAGTAACAGAAGCCAGAGCACACTCCTGGATTTGACCCTTTTCTGCCATAAGACTTGCCCCCCTCACCGAAGGCAGATTAATCGCAACACTATTGGGCTTCTAGAGAGGTCTCAATAAGTGTTTTTTTCCAAAAGACCTGGAGATCCCTTGGGAACAAAAAACCTGCAAGTGGGTTCTATTATATCTGAGTTTTTAAACACTCTTCTGTGTTAGATGCACATTTCTTTTCCATATGGTTATATTAAGATGTGTTTGTATTATTCTGTTTTTTATTATACGTCACCCGGAGTCACATTTGTGACATAAGTAATTTGATAAATAAATAATATTTATTTAATTAAATAAATTAGATGTATTTAATTTAATTATCAATTAATTATTTAAATTATTATCAATGACAATCCCATTTTGCCTTCTGAAAATGGCATGTTTATGAATAGCAAGAACCTGGTGCCTCTGTATTTCAGATGCCACATCTGGATTAAGCTATCCTGTTGTTTGTAGCTTGTATATTCATAATCAAAATTCATAAGTGACAATGCTTAACAAGGTCAGAGATAGCTACTCTAATCCACACTTAAGCTGAAGTTTTCATATATTTAAAGCAAATGTATCATAATACCAGTGGTGGATTTCAGGTGGTACGCCCCGATACGACGTACCGGAATCTGCCCAGAACACTGGATACCATTCTGGTATGGTGCTCCGGAGGGCCCACTCGCCCACCCAAGCTACTTACCTGTCTTTTAAGGCTTCCGCGCTTCCGCACGCACATGGCACTTACAGCACCTGCGCAACGCTCTGCGGAGCAATTGGAGCATTGCGGATGCTCGTGGAGGCGCTAAGATGTGCATTCATGTTGACACTGCCAGGCCCATTCCAACTATACCAGTTGGAATGGGATCCAGAACCCATCACTGCATAATACAGAAGAAAATATAATATTATTTTGCATATAATGAACAGCACTGCTATTTTTGGGAGAAGGATTTGTTTATCTTCTTTTGTTTTTAGTTTACAGTTCAATATCGTATAGTTGTAACACAGACATTTGTTCTGGTCAAGTTTACACTTTCTGTCCCATTTCTTCTGCCATCACTTAAAAAAAATAATAGCCGATTGGCTTTTTCTTCTGCCATTGTCTCTTGGTTAAGTAATATCCAAGAATGGAAATTGAGATACAGATAGTAGTGCAAGAAAAAATATTCAAATATTCACTCCACAGTGAGAAGAGCAAAGTACTATAGGAAATGGATATCTTGGAACAAAAATAACCCTCTTAGAAAAGCATAAAGGCCTTGGTGCTTTCAACACAAGGTCATTTTAGTAAGTTTCTGATGTAAACATTGATTGTTGACTCTCTGTTGACCTTTCATTATCTACACAATTGCCTGTGTTATTTCAGTCAAATTGCCACAAATTCAGAAACGAACAGAAAATATGGAAGAGAGATT
The DNA here is from genome assembly GCF_009769535.1 of Thamnophis elegans. NCBI lineage: Eukaryota > Metazoa > Chordata > Lepidosauria > Squamata > Natricidae > Thamnophis > Thamnophis elegans. The sequence continues at coordinate 17,332,796 of NC_045545.1, read as the reverse complement.
TAAATTCTGATGTCATTAGAGACAATCACAGTGTTCAGAACATTAAAAAAAACCTTACATGCTGAATTTATTCTAGCAGGCACGATTATATGAGATAGATTTAGTTCTGAATGCATTCCCCTAAACTAACCATTCTTTTAGAAGCACCGTGGCAGGGTTACATTTAAGGTGCAATATAAGCTACGGATCAGGAAGCTGAATGCATTTCCTTTGGCATTTACAGTTAAATGCAATTCTTGAGATATTTATTAAATGAACTATACAGTCCTGGGGTGTTAGGCTTATTATATATAGCTTAGATTCAACCTATCTGATTTAATATTGTATCTCTAAGCTATAAGTGACAATGCTTAACAAGGTCACAAATTTCTGTTTTATCCTGAGTTCTTAACTGTTTTTTTCTAACAATAGGCAGTAGTAACATAGTTATTTCCCTAGTTTTCTCCTTTAAGGCCTGGGGATTATATTCCTTTTACCCAGGGCTTAATCTACTTCCAACTTTCACTTAGTTTTATATTTTCTCCCATTCTGCAGCTCCTATAGTTCAGTAGTTCTTCATCAGGCTGGAAATGCCTAGTAATTGTCCCCTTTGACTCAGTTGCTTCTCCATCTTTCAGTCCTTATCAGTTTGTAGGAGGAATGAAAAAAATTACACTTCTGATTTGCTAGCTGTAGTTGGTCTGCATCTTTGGAAGGCTTGTGAAGAAGTTAGGTTGTGCTACTCTTTATTCAGTTAGTTTCAGGCTCATGTATCCCCCTCCACAAACTGTTGATGTTCAGCTTCTCCTTCAGTAATTTGATTGAATTCCTTTAGTCACTTCCATGGATACCTACACCAGGGGTGGGTTGCTGCCAGTTTTACTACCAATTTGCAACCCGTGCATGCGTGCGCTGTTCAATGCCACAGGCTAGGGTCACTGCCTGTTCTGCGACCCAGCCCTGAATTCCACTACCGGTTTGGTCAAACCGGACCCAACTGGCAGCATTCCACCTCTGACCTACACCCAGTGTCTTCAACATTTTCTTTTTATCTCTCTGAAATACAGGTTTGGTCCTCCTAAATTCCCAAAAGACACAAACCCGTGATGATGAACCTATGGCACGCATGCTACAGATGGCACATAGCACCATCTCTGTGGGCACAGAGCCATCACCCTAGTTCAACTCCACCACATATGTGTGCACTCCTCCTGCCGGCCAGCTGATTATCTCTGCCATGCATGAGCAGAAGAGCTCATGTGGGGGGGACATGCATACGGGGGGAAGGGAACATGGGGGCATGCATTCATGGGAGGGAATGTGCAGGGGTAGGTCGCATGTGAAGAGAGCATGGTGTGTGGCACATGCTAGAGGCCACATGTGCATGTGGGAGGCAGGGTGCATGCGGGGCCCACGTGTGCATTGCATTTGGGGGGTTCATTCACATGCACACATGTACTTTGGGCACTCAGTCCGGAAAAGGTTAACCACCACTGCACCAAACCATCAAGAAGAAAAGCTCATATCAGGATGTCTATGGAGATTCTCAATCATCCAAGTCATGGTTGTCCCAAAGGTGCTTTTTCAAAAAGCCACTGGATTTTCTTGTTTTTTTTTTCTGTCAAAATGTTTTACTTCTCATCCAAGAAACATCTTCTGTTCTGAAGAAGGTCACATCAGGAGCTTTGAGTCTTTCCTTCCACAGACATGGAAAATTCTAAATAACCTCAGTATGATTTATGTATATGCTTATGATTTTACCCTTAATGTTTTGAAATGTTACTCATCAGCTTTTTGTTGTTATAAATTTTAAATTTCTAAATTTCATTCTTGTACTGATGGAGAGTTAATAATGTGTTCAAACACAATAAAGATAGACAACATATTTCAGATGGGAAAAATGCTTATTGGCCTTTGAGTAGTGTGCTAAAAATGAGCTGGGCCAGGACAAAAATTCCAATGGATTTAAATTTAAATTAAATGTATACCCTGTTTATAGGAATAGCAATTTAGTGCTGCCATGTTAGGGAACAAAATTCAGTGGCGATTGGGAGAAACATTGGTGGCAACACAGTTGTACATCCATTAGCAGATCACTTCTGCTAATTATATTTACAAATGTGAGTTACTGCTTTATCAAATGCAGTTTTCTGTCCTATTATAATACTATATTACTGTAAGGTTGTCAAGGTATATTATGCAGAAGATAACCAGCGGAGACTGATAAAAATATGAGCAATTTCAGCCCTAGATCAATCATATGGGAAAAAAGGACACTTGAAATAACTGATAATTACAGAGTAACGCAAACCACTTTTAGTCATGACTGTAGTTAAAGGTAAGACACATCAAAAGCCAAGAGAGGCGAAGATAGATCAAAGAATTCAATAGGATAATCAGCTAAGGTAGTTTTAATTCTGTTCGGATATTGCAGAGGGGAAAAAGAAAGAACTTCCATAATGGATGGGTTTCTTAAATATATGGGGCTTATGGCTCATTTTCAGAATAGGAAATGGAAAAAAAAAAAATGTTTGTACTTGGGAATAAAAAGTATATAAGAGGAAATTGGGAATGAGTGAGACCAGAATAAAATAAAAAAAATATTTCTGGCAAGATGTACTAGAAGCATTAAATAAAAAAGGGCATATTACAAGGAAGACGGAATGTATAAAAAGCTTGCTGGCAAAAAAAAAAGCATCTGTCTATTTTATTTTCTTAATATAATTGTTATTAAGAATTTTAATTACAATAATAAAAACTAATACAAACTAAACTTAGAGAAGTGTATGGAAAGAAAGATGAAAAGTGCAGGAAAAAAGAAGAGGGAATATAATAAAGAAAAAGAAAAGAAATATGTAAAGAAGTGGTTTCCAACCTTCATCAGAAGTGTAAGCAACGCCCTATGATGTTAAATAGAGACCTCTTCATCCCATTTCCCATTTCTTATCTATAAGAACATTCATAAAACATCAACTTTTCAATCCTGGTATCAGCAACAAATCTATACATGGTTGCCAGAACATTGGGGCTGGGGGGCGAATCTTAATTTAACCTTGATCAAACAAGCCAATTCTATATTCCTTTCACTTACTTCTAAAAGTCTTAATCTTTAATTCCATCAAATGTGTTATAGGATTTAATTTCTGTTCAGTTCTTCTTTATCCCATCACACAGATTTCTTCAAGGCTTTAATAAGCCTCTTTTGTAAATTCAGCATCAAAACATTCATTCGTTGACATATTTTAGACATAGTTTATCCATAGAAGCAGACATAATTATTGACAATGATGATGTTATGGAATTTCTGGCTGCGTTTTTCAAAGTTTTCCTTTAATAAATCTGATGGTTATTACATTCTGCATCATTTTGTTTCTCCCAGTATTAACTAACATTAGGCTTGTACAGGTAGTCATCAACTTATGATTTCATTTCATTCATTTCATTTCATTTATTGGATTTCTATGCCGCCCAATCCCGGAGGACTCCAGGCGGCTCACAGAAATGAAAAAAAATATTAAAAGGAATTATTAAAAACAATGGGACACAACAAAGCTAAAAAGGAACACAACAGACACTCAATCAGGAGGGGGCTGGACCTCAATCAAGGGGTCAACAGCCCCAAGCCTGCCGGAAAAGCCAGGTTTTAATGGCTTTGCGAAAGGCCATGTGAGTGGGGAGGGCCCGGATCTCTGGGGGCAGCTCATTCCATAGGGCCGGAGTGGCAACAGAGAAGGCCCTACTCCTAGGTGCCGCCATGACCACAAATGAGCCCACAATTTATGTTGTTAAATGAAATTTTTATTAAGTGAGTTTTATCTCATTTTATGACTTTTCTTGCCACATTTGGTAAGTGAATCACTGCACTTGTTAAATTAGTAATACTGTTATTAAAAGTGAATCTGGATTTCCCATTGACTTTGCTTGTCAGAAGGTCACAAAAGATAGTCATGACCCTGGGACACTGCAACCATCATAAATATGAACCATTTGTCAAGCATCCAAATGTAACTCATGAGACCATGGGATGCTGCAATGGTCCTAAGTATGAAAAAGGGTCATGCGTCACTTTTTTCAATACCGTTGCACCTTTAAGGGACACTAAATGAAATGAGTCATTTAGTGACCATTGTTGTAAGTCGAGGACTATCTGTATTTCTTTTCCCTTCAGCTTAAAATTTTCAGTCCTCCTTAGTGTCTACTTTCTAAAATCACCACATATTTTATTATGACTTGTAACTGCCAGGACAACCTGTTTCCCATTAAAAGTTCTTTATCTTTTATAGTTGATTCCAAAATCCTATAGTTAAAAAAATCAATATTCCAAATTTATCTGGACCATTGATCCATTTATAAGTTTCTTAGATCAAAATCCTAATTAGCTTTTTACTGTTTATTTCTGTCAGCACTCCCAGGCAAACCAAACAGGAAACATGACAAGTTGAATTAATTACGTTTTACTGTAAAGCTACATTAACAGAATCTTGCAAGTCTGAAAGAACAAGCTTTTAACCTCTTGGTCAATTCAGACAGGAGCTTCCTCGGTTTCTTCCTGTGACTTGTGGGTGACTGCTTCTCTTGGCTGATTGTCTCGTATGCAGCATATCTTCCCCTTGTTCCTCAAGGTCATCCACACATTCCATTACAATTTCAAATTCTTTAACTTCTTAAGCTTTCAAATATTTTTTTCCTTTTGTTCAGAGTTGAAGATAAAGTCACCTGAAGATTTTTCAGACTAAAGAAGCTCTCTTTAGAATAGTTAATAGGCAGTTTCTGAAAGTGATTAGAAAGTGAGGTTTGCAAACTTTAAGCAATACGGTTGAGCTCACTGTGTCTCAGAACTTGAACCTGCAGAAAACTATTGTCCTGAGGTCTCCTTATGAGGAGCACCTATCTAGAGCACCTGTGAGCAATCTCACATTTTCTTCTTATCTGGAGAGGTTCCAAGGAACTGGTATAGCACTAGAGGTGGTATTCAGCAGATTCTGGAGAACTGGTAGTGGAAATTTTGAGTAGTTCAGAGAACTGGTAAATACCACCTCTGACTGGCCCAACCCCCATTTATTCTCTGTTTCATAATACAGAGTTCCAGCTGATTGGGAGGAAATGGGGATTTTTGCGGTAACCTTCCCCTGGAGTGGGATGAGAATAGAGATTTTACAGTATCCTTCCCCTGTCACACTCACCAAACCATGCCACGCCCACCAAGTCATGCCCACAGAACCAGTAGTAAAATTTTTTGAATCCCATCACTGTATAGCATCATTTCTTTTGTACCAGTCACAGACAATAGTCATCAGCTCCACTTTCAGAGAACAATTTCTAATTTACCACCCCTCCCCTGGAAATCCCCCAACAAAGGAAATGTATAAATGTGGAAAGAGAAATATCAATGAAGGAAAGCAAAGGAAAGAAACAAAGCAGTAATGCATTTTGTTTTGTTTTAGTTTTTCATGAATACATAATTGATCCTTTCTTACTGTTATTTTTGTACTTCTGTAAGGAGTTGGAAATTAGAATTTCCCATACAGAGTCTTATGCTTTTAATATATTTTATATAGCATTAAAATATTTTACACCGCTTTTAAGTATAAAAAGCTTAAACAAATCTTTTAGGCAGGATCACAAAAGTCATCTTACCATAGCTACAAAAGCAAAAATGCAGAAGGCACAATGCTAGCCATTAAATACAGTTCAACCCGCAAAATAGTAGCTGGAAAGAACTATAGTTTAACCAACTAGCCTTTTAGAGCCCTTTACATTAGTAACAAGTGACTAAACTGCATTTATCATGGAAGAGCGTTCATAAATGAGAAATCCACTAATCTGATGGACCTTAGCATCTCACCCTTGAGCAGAACTTTTCTAATTAGTCTTGAGACTTAGGCAAACACAGATAGGTTGATAGATTCCTGATGCCAAGCTCTTTGGAAATTTAAAGCTCTTATGTATGCCTTGATAGGCCTGAAGTAAACTGATGTTATACTCCTTGATGCTTTGATCCCTGCAAGCAACAAGGAAGCTGCATTCTGAACTAAGCTCCTTAATCATCTTTATAGGAAGATCTTTCAAAAGTGGTCTCCACCAACCTGGATATAATCCAGGTTTGACTGCCTGTGGCAGCAACATTTTATTGGACGATATATTGATTTTATTATATCTCAGCTGTTTGCAGTCTTTTTATCAGCAGCTAGGGAATTTCACATGGAAGAAAAAAAATACTATCTACCTAAATATCTTATCAAAATAAAGTGCTAACCAGATCTGGATTGTAAAATCTAGAAGGCCACTAAATGGCAGCAAAGGGTTAGCATGTTCTACATTTCTTTGCTGATTTATTTAGTGGCTGTTTATTTTTTGTAGATAGTAATCCTATAAAAATATCATAGCAAAACATTTTTAAAAAACAAAAGAAAACAGTAGGGAGGACTGTAGAATGCATTAAAGAAGATGCTTAAAGAACAGACTTAGGAGTTTCTAAGTGAAGAATGCATCCATTCCAAGTGTTTTTTTTTCAGCTGGATTGTATGGCTGGAGTACTATTTTCAAACAACTAATTCTGTACTAGTTTTAGAGCTTTTAGAGATAATTGGAGCCTTTTCAGTTTGTGGTGCTTGGACAATAATGGATCACCTATGTGATTTTGTTTATGTATCACAGTGTGAGATAGAAAATACACTGAGTAGTTACAAAGGTCCAGAAATATAATTAAACCTCATGGTTTCTATTGATGTTAAGACATTATTCTTACCGTGTAGAAACAAGAGCAATTGTGTTCTTTTGTGACAATCTGTGACACTTTGCCATTTCCTCAACTTAATTTCATGTACAGGTGACTGAAGAAAAGTGATAATAGTAGCTGCACAGAGATTTCATCAAGGAGTGCTGAGGAAACAAATTTAACTTCAAACTGTTTTTATTGCTTCACTTATTTAGGCAGTATAATTGGTAAAAAAAAATCCTCCCATGGAAGAGCTAAAAGAAGATGTATTTCTTGTATTACCTTAAGACATGCATGATAGTTCAGCTTGTTATGGGGCTACAAAAAAGTCAAATAAGGATATCTGCTACCTCTATATGTAAAGATATTCCCATTAGAGGATATGTGGTCTATTTTAGGTTGCTGTGAACTCTGGTACCTTACTTTGATCTCTTTGTATGCTACAGGCAGTTCAGATCTCAAAATCTTTCCTTACATCTATTCATTATCTCAGAGATTCCAACTTCTTCAAACTATCGTGAATTCTTTGATATTTCTCAGTTGCACTGAACATTCCGTCTCAAAATGTCTCTGTTGCTTGGACTCTTGGCACAATAACATGAAAAAAAGCTGTTGGGCCAAGCCAGGTTTCCAAAATATCAAGAAAGAAGATAGTAGTGTCTGATGGAGCATTCATTAAAATCTGTTGTGGACAGAAATCCCAAAGAGTGGGCACTGAACCCAAAGGCAACCCTCCAATTGCCATGGTATTTAAGAACTATATTTGCATATATTTGAATGAGAGAAAACAGAAGGAAGAGACTATAATGGGATTGTACTATAACTCAGTTTAAACTAGAGAACTAGACATAATGCACAAGCAGAATGTCAGGCCTGCAGTTATATACATTTTAGGATCTTTGGCCTGCCACACTCTCTTTTATTTCACTGTGCTGTTTCATTAGTGTAGTAGTTGGGAGGGGGGAATAGAAAGGAGTAGAATTGTGGAACATGTTGTTGTCATTCTTTTCTAGAAGTCCAAGCTCATCTTTTGTCTCCGCACCTCTGCACATGACCGGAACCAACTGGGTGGAGATGCCAGCGTGGCCGAAGAAGATTGGACCATGTGATGGATTTATGGGTGTGAGGATAAGATCATGAACTTTCAACTGGGTGGAATCCCAGGAAGTTTTCAAATTTGGGATTTTCCACAGATGTGCCAACATGTCTAACTTATTAAATTGGAACTTTAAGGATAGCTCTGTCTTGGACTCTGATTTAATTCTGCATGATATTTGGAACGCTGACACAGAGTCTTCTTCTACCATCAACATAGTTTGATAAATTGATGAAGGAATAAACTGCAGTTTTTATAATGGCTCTTCTCCACTTTGACAAGAGTGGAATTGTCTTCATCACTAAGCAGTCTGTGCTTCATAAGATTGTGCAATGTAGTTGAATACTATCCAAAATACTTACATTAATAGAGAGTTTTTATCCAGCATATTTTCTTATGACGTTTACAAAGAGCAGCAGCTACATGATCTTGTCTGATTCCCCACAAAAGCTAAATAGCCTCTGACTTGATTAATATTTGGACAGAGACCACCAGGAAATTCAAGTACTGTAGACAAAGTCCAAGAAATTGAAAATAGCTCTTAAAATACAATGAGAAGTCTTTTTTTTTTTACTTTGCTGCCAAGGGAAATATCTGAATAGGTCCATGGAGGTACCAGAAGTCTGGCTCAAGTAGAAGAAATCTTTATCTTTGTGTTTTCAAATTCATACAAAGTTTAGCAACACATGGAAGCTTTGTATATATCCTCCTTTCCTGTAATTTATATAACAAGTGCAAATAGCCAAAGATCTTTTTTAATGCAAATCACTCACACTGTCTTTCAGCATTACATAAATATCTCTAATGCAGAGTTTTCAAAATACAATTCCAAACATGTAAGTTTTTTTCAAATATTGTTGTCTATATTTCAGTTGAGGTTTACTGTTTTACTTTGTGTTTATATGTGCTGGTATTATGTTTTGTGAATTCATAGAGGAAAAAACACAAGCGTTAAGTGGTCTTATTTCAATAAAGTGTACATGCCACTATATTGTCCAATGACAATTGAACTTCTAAATTCTCTGCTCATGGTCCCAAAGGCAGAACAGTAAAGGATAGATATATCTGGTCCTTCAAAAATTCCTCACTCTGCTCAGAAAATTAGGAACATGAAAACAGAATCTTCAAGTGCATAAAAATGAGATTGCCAGTGCTTAAATAATATATTATGTCATGACCAGATAAAATGGGTAGGGAGCAGGGGTGGGTTTCTCGCCCCGTTCCAACCGGTTCGGTTGGAACGGGGCTGGCGGCGTTCTCGTGCACGCGCACGGTGCACGCATGCGTACTAGCGTCTGCGCGACGCTCCAGCTGCTCCTGGACGATCGCGCAGCTGCTGTATGCATCCTGCGCATGCGTGGAAGCGCAGAACTCGTCAAAACCCGGTAAGGACCGCAGGCGGGCGGGCGCGCCCTTCGCTGTTCCTGGAAGTTACTTACTTCCGGGTTCGGTGACCAACCGGTTCGCAGGGACCGCCGCGAATCGGTTGAAACCCACCCCTGGTAGGGAGATAAGGAAATTGTTAAAATAGTTGACAATTTGACCCAGAAAGGAACAAACATATCAATTGTAAAGAATTTATATAGACAAAGACTGTCAAATATTAAAAGCAGATCCTTTGCTTCCTTCAACTGTGATAAATAGGGTGTCACTCTGAAAACATAGATATTGCATCCAGCCCATCCATTCTATTTGAGATACATGTTCCTTTACTGTAATACTTAACAATCTGTGGCTATTCTCTTATGTCTCATTCACTTCATCGCCTTCGTTCCTTCCTTCCTTCCTTCCTTCCCCAAAAAACAAAAAAATATAAAAGAAATCAAAAGGATTAAAATATGTACAAGACATATATTCACAGATATACATAGAGTTATAGAATAAACATTTCAATAAGTGGAATGCATAATTTGTTAAACCATCCATAAGTAATCCATATTAATCAGTACTTAACTTACTTATAGCCAGAAGATTACTTGTTCAGCATTAGAAAAACATATGGCACCAGTTCAGTTATATACTACTAGCCTAAGTAGGATTGACAGGAAACTTGCTTAATGCATAGTTGATATTATAAATGTGGTAGCATTTGTGAAGGTGTCCTTGGACCCATACCTGCATCAAGCATCCCATCTTGTCCTAGTGCAATATGCCAACATACACAAATGTTTGCATACTAGGACTATTATATCTTGCTAAGAGCACCATCTGTAATGGAAATATTGCATATGTTGAGTAAATTACTACACCAAACTCCTTTGCTTGCCAACCACTGTTTTCATATAATCCTTATGTTACACCAATCAGTATAAAATTTCTGCTCTTCCATCCTTAAAAGAAAATGCCTAAATAATTCAGAATGGTTCTAACATGCAAAATAAAGCAGTCAAACCAAAAGCAGTCCACTACGTCTCAACCTAGTAATCTAAAAAACTAGAAGGAGATAGGCAGTGTAGAAACACGATACACAAAATACAAATAAATATTAACATTATGTTCAACAACTATGGTAGTACAATAAATAGGTTGTATTTATCTCAATAAATTATAAAGACTATCCCAAAAATATTTATCTGAAAAAAATTAATCACAACACAAAGTCAATCCATTTTGTACATGCATTACAACATCATACAAGTAGTTAAGGGGGGGAGCAATTTGCCTTCTGATGTCAAAATGTTCATTTTTATGAAATTGTGGCTGTTTCCTGACACTGGGCCTCTGATTCTAGTGCAATAGTTTGAAGGACCAATATTGCTGAGGAATTAAGAATAACAGGATACTCACTTTTTTCTTATGAAAGAAAGCTTGATTTACATCGTAGTTTTGTATAATAAAAGAGGGACATGGTGTCTCAGTGGCTAAGATGCTAAGTTCGGCAGTTTGGTGGTTTGAATCCCTAGTTCCACATAATGGAGTGAGCTCCTGTTACTTGTCTAAGCTTCTGCCAACCTAGCAGGTCAAAAGCATGTAAAAATGCAAATAGAAAAATAGGAACCATCTTTGGTGGGAAGGTAACAGTGTTCTGTACACCTTCAGGGATAAGTTATGCCGACCACATAACCACAGAGACGTCTTCGGACAGCGCTGGCTCTTCAACTTTGAAACGGAGATGAGTACCACCCCCCTAGAGTTGGGAACGACTAGCACAAATCTGCGAGGGGAATCTTTACCTTTAAGTATCTTTGCTTTAAACTGACTTTGTCACTCATACAATATTTCTCAGTATTTTGGCTATATACCATACTATTAAGTACTTATATATTATTAAGTATAATAGTAGTGTATACATTCAGAACATTTTATGCTCTTGAATAAAAAAAAATCAAGGAAGTTTTGCTTGTTATATATGTTTGTGCTACATTTGTTAGCTGCCTTTCAAGTAATCTAAATATGTTGCCTCTAGCCTGTATTGATTAATTTTAAAGCAGTAGAGGGTTGTTTTTTTTAAGCATTGTGCATACACTTACTCAAAACTGAAGCTCTTTTGCCTATGGCCAAAATCTTCCTATTGATTTAAATTTTTCTTTACATTTTTCTTAAAGAGAATGTAAGAATCCTACTTAAATCAATTAAAGAACTGTATTTTCTTGTAGTTTCATGAAGTAGCTTCTGAGCAAATATGATCAAACCTTTTAAAAAATGATCTGTTTATTGCTATCTGTTAAAAATATCTATAATTTTTCAGGATGGGAATTTCTTGTCCTCTGCCTTCTTCCATTTAAATGGAAAAACACTGGAAAAATTGCTGCCTATCAGATATACACAAATCAAATATTCGTAATTGGAGAAATCACGTTAGATCATTATAATTTAGGTGTCTTTCATTTTCCATTCTTTATTTATTTGGGGGAAATAACTTGCACTTCAAGTTAGTGTTGAATCCTGCTATTGCTTGGACTTCTTGGCAAGAATTGGTTGCCATTGCCTCCTCTTAGGCTATGAGAGAGACTATGGCCTACAGTCATATAGTGATTTTTGTGCCTAAGGCAAAACTAGAGTCATAGTCTTCCTGGTTTTTGGCCCCGTGAATCAATTTAACCATCAATGTAAGCTCACCTTAACCTGGAGCTCATTCATATAGAACTATTACAATATTAGGGTTAGGAATTCATAGCATTGTGTTATGAACTTAATTGGTTTTTATTTATTTTTATTGCAGTTGGATGCTTATTAAAAGAAAGCCTTTCTTTTATTCAGTGAAATTTACTTTCTTTTCCCTGAATGATTGAAATGTAACATTAAAGTACCAGCTATCCAGGAGTAAAACAAGCAAGTTTGCCAGTCCTATTGGTTCCTGAAGGGGAGGAAACCAGCCTGCATACAATGCACATGATATAGCAATAGCAGTTAGACTTATATACTGCTTCATAAGGCTTTCAGCCCTCTCTAAGTGGTTTACAGAGTCAGCATATTTCCCCCAACAACAATCCGAGTCATTTTACCCACCTCGGAAGGATGGAAGGCTGGGTCAACCCTGAGCCGGTGAGATTTGAACAGCCAAACTGCAGAACTGCAGTCAGCTGAAGTAGCCTGCAGTGCTGCATTTAACCACTGTGCCACCTCGGCTCTCGGATGTATGATTGAGTTGATGCATATTTTGTAAATGTATACATGATAGTCTATTTTATTTATTTATCACACATTTACGAGACTCATCTCCCTTATAAGGTGACTCTGAGCAGCTATTGTTCAGGAGTCACAAATATCCAAACTTTTATCTGCAAGAGCATGTCCATGATTAGTGTTAATGTGCCAAACCTACTGAAATGGTGGTCATGGTGTCATAGCCTAGACTGGAGACAAAAACATATGAGGAACAATTACAGGAATTGGGTATGGCCAGTCTAGAGAAAAGAAAAGGTCGTATTTTCCAAAGCACAGAAGACCAAGACAAGAAGCGATGGATGGAAACTAATCAAGGAGAGAAGCAAGCCAGAACTAAGGAGAAATTGCCTCCAGAAGTTGTAGGTGCTCCAACTGGGGTTTTTAAATAAGAGATTGGAGAACTATTTGTCTGAAGTTGTGTAGGGCCTCTGCTTGACAGGGGTTTGGCCTAGAAGACCTTCAAGATTCCTTCAAGATCTATTCTGATTGATTGATAGCCAGGTTCTTCCTTTTCATATTTGCTTGACAATGTTGCCCACATGTAGATCAGGAAAAGATTTGCATCACAAGAGCAAGTTGCATGTTTACTTACTGTGCTCCCCACTCCCCACAATAAATCAAAGTCTCATTGTGAAAATAAATGCTAAAACTAATGAAGGCGAAAGGAAAAGAAACAATTAAACTAAAATATGTTTTTTAAAAAATCTTTTCTACTCTACAACAGGAAATTGAAAATGCTCAAAAACAACTTGTCATGATAAATTATAATAAGACTGCCTTCGCAATAAGAGTTAGAGGACTGCGTGAAAACGAACAGGAGAATTTGAAACAGATCTTCTTTGAGGCTCTTAGCCGCTCGGTGGGAAGTCCGGGACTTAACTTTGATTGGCAGATTCAAAAAATTTACCGCCAGAATTCGTGGGTAGCAAAACAGCGACAGCTTCCGAGGGACATAATTATATACTTTACCACAAGGGAATCCAGAAATGTGATAATACAGAAGCTTTACAACAAGAGGTTGAGAATTGATGGACAGGACTTGATTGTTTTTAAAGAGATACCATCTCAAATATTAAGAGCAAGGAGAGATTACATTTTCTTAACTGAAGAACTCAGAAATTCTCAGATTCCATACAAATGGGAAGTCCCAGCTGGCATTACAGTTACATTTGGCAATCAAAAACACCGCATTAATTCTGTCTGTGAAGCCCGAGAATTTTATTACAAGACCCTGAAGGCGGGACTTCCTGATTCATCTGGACCTGGAGAGAGACAAGGAGAAGGAGAAGACAAGCAGCGAGACACGTGGCTACAAGGCGGAGGGTGTTGCTTTCCTCTTCCGGAAGGGCAGAAGAGTAAAGAATAAAGACTTAGCGATGTTCTTAAAACTTTATGATTTCTGCCTGGGATAAAATGGAAAAGTTGTATATCGATGATGAGACATGGAGACTGAAAGAAGCGTTGCTGATTGTGGACACATATTGTATATAAGATTTGTTTGAACTCTAACTCAAATTGCGCATGAATTATTTTCCTAGGCGAGGAGAGCGGAGATCGCGATCTTTTTGAGTTGTGGTCTGGGACGAACGGTGTTGGGAGGCGCGTGGGAGAGGGAAGGGTAGCGAAAGCTTAACTAGACTACTTGGGGCTAGAATGCAAGCTGATGTTTGTATGAGTTGCTATTTCAATATAAGGTTAAGAAAGATTAGTCAGAGAGTCTCCAGGAAGGTGGAGTAAATATGTGAGGAGCAATGGACGCGGATAAAATATATATGTGGATATGGATAAAGGCAGGGTGGAAGGTAAAAAATTTACATGTGGATGTGGGTAAGGATAGAATGGGAGGTGTTGGAAATGAAAAATGAAAGAAGTACTTGAGTTTAATGGTTTTATAGAAAGGTTTGGATATTCGGATAAAAAAGAGATAAATTAAAGGTCTGAATAGATAGATAAAGCAATGAGACTTTTAGTTGGGGAATCCTAATTGATTAACTTACCTGGCTCTAACACAGTTTGAAACCCTGCAAGTAGTAAAATAACCGAAATTTGGAATGAGCTACATTGTTTAAGATTTACAGATGATGGGAAGCTGTGTTAATGTAGTGGGTTTATTGATCTTTCTTGTTTTTCTTTTTTTTTTTTTCTGTGTGTGTTTTTTTTCTTTTCTATTTTTTACTATTCCCTTTTTTTGTTTTTCTTTTATTTTTTTAACTTTAAAGCTAGCTGGCTTTATTATACTCAAGTGCTTGTTAAAGAACTATGCCGGGTATGGGACCTGGGAAGCCGTAAGGGGGTTAGGGAGGGGGGATTATAGGGGGGGAGGGGGGAGGGTGGAATTACAGTTTCAATTCTTAGAACAATAAGAATTCACTTGTATACTGCGGCTCGTTTTCCTTTTTTTTTTTTTCTTTTTCTCTTTTATTTTCTAAAAAATAAACTGAATAGATTAATTGTAGGGATACACCAAAGTGAGGAGAAGAGGGAAAGAAGAGGGAGAAGTAAAGAGGGAGCGAGAGGGGAATGTAAGGAGGGTGAGATGGAGGGAGGGGGAGATGTCTGAGGGGGAAGGGAAGTAGAAGAGGGGAATGCTGGAGGGGAGAAATGAAAGTTGGAGGGGGAGAAGAAAGGGTGTATGGGGGATTGAAGTGTCATGTTGGGTTTTTTTTATGGTGGATTTTTTCCTTTTTTTTGTTTTTTGTTACGCACAGTATATAAGTGATTGTATAAAATGAAAATGAAAATGAAATAAAATTGATATATAGATAAAAAATCTTTTCTACTCAAGATTTCAGAGTCGAATGTTTCTCTTCTTTTCTCAAACAGCCAAGCTTATCTTCTGTTGTTTCTCTTTCCCTCTCACTCCAGTTTGTGATAGCTTCATTTGCTCCCCCAATCAGAGGTGGTATTCAGCCAGTTCGGATCGTTTCAGGTCCGAACTGGTTGTGGAGATCGCAGGTGGGCCCACCCCCGCCCACCCCCCTGGTACTACGCCATCCTATTTAGCCACAATTTTGAGGCCTGGTACTTGTGCAGAAGGCACAGACACACAAGCAAAGCACATGTGCAGAAGTCGGGCACATGTGTGGAATGTGCATGTGGCATGAAGCAAATGTGTGCGCGCATGTCAAATCGGTGGTAAAAATAAGTGAAAACAATTCAGCATTTTGTGGCAACTAAACATGCAAGGCTTTGTTCAGTTTTCACCTAGTCATGGCTCACCAGCATCCACACCAGGACAAACTGAGATGTTGAAACGTCTCTCTATCAAGGAATAATGAGGGGAACCTGGTTTTATTTTATTTTTATTTTTATTATTTTATTTTATTTTTTATTTAGATGATTCAAAGGCCACCTAACACCTAACGGCGTTGGGTGGTTTGCATTTCAAAAGCAAGAAGCAACAATGTTGTTCATTCCTTTAAGAAACTTTCTACTCTGTTAGGAGAAAAAGTGCCTCCATATGTGGGCTACTGTGTGGGATATATAATGTTAAAGAGATAGAAGGGAGCAAGGCAATAAAGTAAAAGAAGAAAGAGCTGAGGATGGAAATATGGGTTACAGTCTTGGAGTCCCCGAGGATGTTTGTCAGCAGAGAAGAGAAACTTGCAGAAAAGATCCAGCTGGTTAAAAACCTGCCCACTGCAGGAGGCAAAGGGAGAAATCATGGCGGAATCAAAATCATTGAGCCACTTGGTGGGCATCTGGTGCCTGGGGACTGACACGCCATAGAATGAAGACCAAAGATTTACATATCTGCCATGGGATATTGTAAGGTCCTGAATATTTTTGCAAATGAGAAATGGCAACCAAGATATATATTCTGCTGTGTGTCAAGGTGCCTCATTTCCTGAGTCCCCGGTATTCTTCAGTGTTGCTACACCCTGCTGGAGACCCAAGGGAGTGAACCAAAGGTTCCATCATTAGCTCACTGCTTTCCCACTTGACTTTTGTTTTCCCATATATGCACCATCTCCCTGCCCTCTCCATCAGGAGCTGCTTCAGAGCACACCCTTGGAGTCAAGAGGTAGATAGATTCCTTTGAAACAGTTGGCACCGCATGGGACCAGTCAGCAGGGAGGCCCACTAATGAGGCCATCTGTACCATTTCCATCTTGCCCAAAAGAATTAGCTCTGTTATGCTACGAGATCCAGCGAGAGGTTGCAGCTTCGAATGGAGGTTGTAATGAGATGTGCTTTGATTTGTTCTTTATATAGGAAGGAAAGAGGGGAGGGAAAGTCTTGGAATGTCCCCAGAATGATCAGACATAAATACAAATTAAGCCAAGATTAACTGTTAACAAGTGGCAACTCCTAACTACAGGCTAAAGATTAGTTAGAGCAGAACAAAAACACTATTGAAAGAAATTGGAAATGCAAGATAAGAAAAATTATGCTAATATATTCCAGCTTCATTGTGTCGTAATAATCTTAATAAATTCTAAGACTCCTTGCCCTATGGTTTTGTTAGGCTCGTCGTTATTATACCATGAAAAGCTGAATTATAATGCTGAGATGATATAAAACTGGGAGATGCCACTCTGAGAGATAAGAAGGCCTAAGATGAAAAACAACTATGCTATCTGTGACAGCATCATATACAGTTAACTGTGCATAGGTGTAATGGCATATTAAAGTGGGGAAAGGTCATTCCATAAGCAAAGGAAGACCAGTTATTTCTGGGGGTCATTATGCAATGTTTAGGAAGTTACATTTTGCTGGGTAGATAATTGGCACCGTACTGAACCAGTCAAAACACAACAGACAATTCAAGCTTATTGGCCAACTTTAGAGAATTGTCTCATATTTCCCTTTCCCATCAAAACATTTCCATGATGCTGTGTTGCCTGATTCTCGCATTCCTTTTCTAAGCCCCTTTTAGGTAATCTTGTTGAGGTGTTGTGTTGTCTTCTCTTCCCCAATGATTTGATTGATGTGTATGAGGTGGTGACTTTGAACTATTAAAACTATTTTATTGGAGCAGCTATTTTGATTGTTCTTTTGATGTGTGAAAAACAAAACCTGATAGTCTAAAGAGTTTTGTTCTTCAGGCAGTACAAAGCACATTTTTCCCCATCATCAGAACAAAATGTGGAAAATGTGCCAAATATATATTGGTTGACCTTGCTAAAGAGATGGGATGATATTGGCCAAGGAGGGTTTTTCCCAATAGCAACATAAAGAAAGATTCTTAGGAATGAAAGAAAATATATTCTGAATTACTAATGTGCATCAAAAATATATATTTGTATTGCAACATAATCAAAATTAATAATACATTTAATGTAGTATAGCCGTTGTTTTGGAAATCATTAGCAAAAGGATCTTTCAAATGAATGGGAACATGGATGTAGCACTCCTGTGTTTTCTTTGAGTCATTTTAGCTTGGGGGAAAATGTGGCTTTTCTGAGAGTTGCAGATATTATAGTTGGACCTCCCTGACTTCCAATGTATGCTTTTGAAATTAAATCTAAATCATCACACAGTTTTCTAACATGCAAATGTATGTATACACATATTCAGCTATGGGTGCAGATTGGCAAGATTTGCAACAAAACATGTTTTTCCCAGACCTTTCTGAAGGCAACAGGATTGAACCTGGGACAAAGCCTTTCCTGCTGGAGGCATGACTATGTTGTTTCAGGTGGGACCTAAGGAGGACACAAGGTTACAGAGCAGTGTAGATGAGCAAAGTTTTGAATAAAGGAACAAACTTTTGCCAAAAAAAGCAAATAGTTTCACTCTAGTCTCTCTGTCTGTTGAAGTGTTGTGAGTATAATAGAATATATAAGTGGCAGGAAGCCATATTTATCCTATGTCAAAGTATAGTCAAGAAACTGAATTAAGTGACTCACCTGGCACTGCTGTGTTTGAAATAATTTATGACACTTGCTCAGTTGGAGTCGAGGATGTGACTGTTCTTTGTCTTCATTCTGGCATGAATTGTGACATGGGAGATTAAGTAAACACTGACTCTGGCTGGCCTAAAAGTAGACTGAATACAGAACTTGAGCCTGAATTATTACTCTACCCTATTACTCCAGATAATTTTAATTTTAGTTTATTTCTCCCTAAATGAAATGGACCTTGCTCGTAATGGGTCTCTGGGATCTGTTTTAACTTCACTGTGTTTTCTAAAGAAAAACAACTGCAAGTTGTCATTCTGCATAACTCAGTAGCTTTGTCTCAAATGGACTTCATGTTGAATTGTGTCTTTCACCTCAACCTCCAGCACTGCATTTTCCTTGATGTCTTATTCTTTGGCTGAAATTCAGTTTCAGATGACTTGTATTAAGCTATTGGCTGAATCATGCTGAGATGGGATTATTATTGATTGATTAAAGCAACAAAGTAGAAGGGTATATTCCCCCAAACTTACATTTTGAAAGGGTCAGTTCTTTGGCAGATGACTTTGTTAGTAATATTAGGGTCATTTTGGAGCTCAGAGTTTTACATAACCAGCATTCTTCTATCCTATAGCTTGATCATATCTGATGGGATGTTGGGTGACTATCAGTGAAGATGTTTTATTATACTGATATAAAATCCTGCAGGTAATAAATATTTCTTCTCCAAAACGACTCCTGATTTTGAATAAAATACATTAAACATTTGCAATTGAGTAGCTTTTACATATTTCAACTAAGTTTGGGTAAGAATTGTGCTTCTGACCCTTATCAGTGGCTGTGGGTGAATGGTAACTCATCTGTAGATGACATCTCTGCCCTATAAAAAAAATCATATTGCTCTTTATTGCATATATTACTTACTACCTAGGGGTAAAACATGATTGACAAAGTCAGTTGAAAGCAAAGATACTTAAAGGTAAAGGTTCCCCTCGTACATATGTGCTAGCAGTTCCCGACTCTAGGAGTGATGTTCATCTCTGTTTCAAAGCCGAAGAACCAGCGCTGTCTAAAGATGTCTCTGTGGTCATGTGGCCAGCATGACTAAATGCCAAAGCCACACAGAGCACTATTACCTTCCCACCAAAGTGGTACCTATTTTTCTACTTGCATTTTTTATGTGCTGTCGAACTGCTAGGTTGGCAGAAGCTGGGACAAATAATGGGAGCTCACTCCGTTACGCAGCACTAGGGATTCAAACCACCGAACTGCCAACCTTTCTGATTGACAAGTTCAGTGTCTTAGCCACTGAGCCACCGCACCCTAAGATACTTACTCCTGCTCTAAATAAACAAAAGTATATACACGAATGGAAGCAAATACAATTCCTACAAATTAACTTAAAAGAAAAGTTCCACACTGATCACTATAGGTTTCTCCTTTGTGTTTGGGAAAGTAGCTTTCCAAATCTAATACTTCTGCTTTCACAATATTGTATACTAGAACAAGGGCAGCCAGCAGCAATCAGCAGCCATGCCAATAAGGGGACCACCAGAAAGATTATTTCAACCCATGTCCCTTGAAAGATTGGATAGCGTTGACTTGAATTTTCTCCAATAAGAGAGACTTGGAGAATGCTTAGAGTGGATATATAAGGAGATATTTAACACAGTGGTGTCTGAGACATAAGGTAGGTCTCCCTTCATTTTCTTCTGTTGGCTACCCCTGGAGTTACAATTGTTTCTTGATCTCTAAAATTCTTTCTTTAGCACTACTGCCAAGACTCCAATCTGTAATTAGGGTTTAAGACTTTGATTTAAATATATAGTGAACAGTTATGTAAGAATCATTTGTTCATTCAGATGCTAAGTAGAGTAACTCCTCGTTAGTTTCTGGAAATCTAAATGGATCTTGGACAATTGCTGACCTAATTCAATCATTTCATCAGTGGGTAAAACTGGTGATTGATTTAAATCGATTCAGCCAATTGGATTGACTGAATCTAATTGATAGAATATATACTCTGGCAAATGTGTCATTTATCCGTCTGCTTAAGATCTATGAAGATTCTCAGTCATCCAGGTCATGATTCTCCCAAAAGTGCTTTTTTAAAAAAATAACTGTTTTTCTTTGAAGATTTTTCACTTCTCATCCAGGAAGCGTCTTCTGTTCAGAACTGAAGAAGCTTCTTGGATGAGAAGTGAAACATCTTCAAGGAAAAATGAAGAAAGCTCAGTTGCCTTTTGAAAAAGCATCTTTGGGGCACTATCCATTTGCTTCTATACTGCCAAACTACCCAACCAATAGGTAAAAAGACTGTCAATCCTTCTTCATTTATTTTACCTCTTCAATTCTGCCCCATAAACACCGACCACACTTTCCCTTAACACATGATCACATTAGCATGAGGGATTATGCATGCTATAAAAGAATGCTGAAATACGTTTTTATTATTATGTTTTCATCAATCTGTGTAAGGCAGCTTGGGCTTATGGTTTTAATTACTCTATAACAGCGAACCTTTTAGGCACAAAGTGCCCAAATCGGAAAGCGTGCGCAGGCACACCAGAAATCCAACAAGCAGCTGATTGGTGCACATGGATGCCTCAGAAACCCGACAATCAGCTGACTGAGCTGGGCTGATAGCACACATGCCCACAGAGAGAACTCTGTGTGTCAACTCTGTGTGTTCACCATAACGGCTTTATGATGTTATTTACTTGTACGGTATTTATTAATACCATATAAAATTATCAATATTCTTTAATACCTTTCCTCTCTCCACTTCCATCCTCTCCTCTAGGAAAAACCAACTAAATTTTCCAACTGACTCTAGAATTATATCTACTTATTTTTTAAGAGTGATCTTTTTTTAAAAAAAACAACCCAACTTTACTCTCTTTCTCAGGAAGGAACACTTCCTTCCTGAGAAAGAACCTGAGGAGTTGTTATCTTTTGAAGGAAGAGCAACTTACTCAAAGGTCAAATTAAAGCCAAAGAAAAATCAGAATGAGATCTTCTAAAGATGTCCCACTTCTTGAGGCCAACTGAGTCTGGTGATTATTCTGTTCAGAAGCTACCCTGGAAATCTACCTCCAAAATATTTTTTCCTAATTGGCCCCAATATATTTTTCCATTTATTTTACAAACTCTCCTTTTTTAAACTCCTATTTCTGCTGACCACCAGAAAACTTTGCTCTAGCTGACCTATGTTAGTTTCTGGATAAACAACAGATTGTATTAATCATCACACTGTCCTTTTTATTTACTATCAACTAAATGTGTCAAATCCTGATGTGGCCTGGGTTTACGGTGCACTTCTTAGGGAGTATTAAACTTTCCCCCAGCTACTTCACTTTTGAAATCTATCAAGTGGGACTTTTAAAAGTACAATTTTCATCAGTTAAGTTGTTTTCCTCCTTTTTTTAAAAAAAATGTGCTGGTGATAGTAGAAGAATTTTGGCACTGGAGTGACTGCAGGATATGAAATGTTTAACTCTCCAAGCTACATATGATAATCCACATTAAAGTAAGAGATCAGTCACATGCCATTGGTGAAATCATTGACCTAGCATTTATCAACATTGATCAGTGTGCCGGCCAATGAAAGCCGAGTGAATGTTTGTAAATAAGCTATCAAAGCATGACCTTTATTGGGTCTTCCTGTGTTATGTTTTTTCTGCCAATTTTAATTGTAAGCTAGTAAACTCTGAACAATTTCCTTAGCTTCATAGTAATAAAAAAATAGCTTTATTGGTGGTTGATGGGCTGTCAGGAGCAGGCCTCAGTCACAAAGTATATTAACCTCAGTTAGAAATAGGTTTTTCACCTCTACTAATTAATTGTTATAAATCTTAATATACCACACTACCGAACACATTGATTTATTGTAGTACTAATTTACACTGACTCAAATAATGAGTGAGCTTCAGCCATACAACTAACCTTGGAGACACAGCAATACAGGGTCACTTATTCAACCCTCACCACACACACACACACAAAATGTGATTTCCTCCTGACTTGAGACAAGAGGAAAGTAGGTTGTTTGAAAAACCTACTATAGGAGATGACCAGGCTGAGTCCAAGGGAAAGGGTCAAACACATAATTAGTCATGAGTCATTCTGCATTCACAAGAGATCTAAGTCCAGTCCACCTTGAATGCCTTTGACTCTTATCTACCACCAATTTGTTTGGACCATTAGTAGTTCAGATTTTTGTAGAGAGTTTAAAGTTGCAATAAATCTTTATACCCATTTGAACTGCCTGGATCCCCTTATTTCCCTGGTGCTTAACATCTACATTAGATAGTTGACAGTGCTTGCTGTGCCTCCAAAAAAAGGCCAACAGAAGGTCAGTCATTAAGTGCTCCTCCTGCTATCAGAGCATGAGAAGTAGAGAAGGGAAGTCTTTCCTTTCTGCTCATCAGGACTTAGTCCTCACCCTTCCAGTGACATTCACTGCTTCTCTCATCTGTTACTTCTGCACTTCCTGGAGAGCATTGCTACCAATTGCAACATTCTTTCATTATAAAGAATGGACTTCACAAGAGTGATGGCTTGCCATGGCTGCTGTGGTTGAGACCATTGGGAGTGTCACTGCATCAAGCATAAAGGAAATGCAAGGAGATACAGACAGGAGAAGAGCAGAAGAGATAAAGATGTTGTATCCTATGGAGATGAGTGAGAGGCAGGTAAGTAGGAGAAAAATGAAGCAGGATTGACCTGTCAGGTGGCATTCTACCGGTTCAGATCAGTTCGCCTGAACCAGTAGCAGAAATCGCGGGTGCCCCCACTCTCCCACCCCGGCTCTATGGCATCCCATTTAGATCCCTTTTTTCCACCAAAAGTGCATATGTGGAAGGCTGTGCATGTGTGTGGAAGGCTTTGCGCATGCACAGAAGGTTGTGCGCATTCACGGAAGGCTGTGCGCATGTGCACGCTCACATTTTTGAACCAGTAGGGAAGGTAAGTGAATATCACCCCTGTCAGAATATCTTTGGGGAGGTCATAGCAGGCTTGATGGTGAGAATAAAAACCTAGCATTCAACGTGGGGGAAAAAAAACACTTTGGTGTCCAGAGAGAATTCAAAGGAGAAACAGTCATGGGGCAGCACCCTATGTTCTACTATCCAGTAGACATATGTTTCCTACCAATTACCTTGACCCAACTTTCGTTCCATAGGGATGAGGATGATTAATAAAAAGAAAAATACAATAAAGTCTGATTTATGCAGATTATGGCAGGAACCAGATATCCCTGGGTAGTCTCCAGGAATAAAGTCTAGCTGATCTGATGAACTGGCAGAACCACCACAGTGTTTAACAGATCACAACCACTTTATATCTGCTGCCATTTTTAAAATGGTTGTGCAGTATGCAGGTATAAAGAAGCAGCATGTAAAACTTAACCTTGCCATAACCATAATAATATGTCTGTACAAACCAACAGGTTTTTCAGAAGGTGGTAGATTCCTTCTAAGAATGTACTTTTTATGTAATAATTCAAAAAGTACATTCACCATTGGCTCAAAACAACTTCTCAAGATGTCCAACAGTTTAAGGAGTCCATAGGCTATCATTTTCATCTTTCTATCTTTGTCTTTACCAAGATAGGTATGTTTCCCACAAATGCCTCGAGATTATCCTCTAAAACAGGGGTTTTCATGGAATCCCAAAGTTCTCAAGAATTTGATGGGGTTCCATACCAGGCTAAGAATGAGAAAAAGTTATATATGAACAGTTTTGCTTCTTGATCAAGAGTTTCAGGACTTTTTAAAAAACGAACATGTTTCAGAAGTTTGAAAAACCCTGTTCGGAAGGATCTGCCATTCCTGCTGTTTACATTCCCTTCTGCCAAAAATAGAAGCATTGCAGTATTTAGATGCTTCTCCACTATAGCCCAGGATCAGTTTAAATCTTTAATTGTTTCAGAAAGAATCTTGTTCCTTTTTAAGCTTGAATTCCAAATTGAAATAGGATCTTCCTAATTTGTACACTACAGCAAGAGCGTTACAGAGTTCCACACCTAGAAAATTCTTTATGTTCTACTAAATGTTCATTACTTGTATCCAAGGCTGAAATTAGTTTGGGGGGAAAAAATTGTTCCTAGCACACCCCTGTACTACTTGTAAACATGAAAAGTAAAATAAGGTAAGGTGATGCAAAAATGAATGGATTGATGAATGAATGATAGATGGATGGATAGGTAAATAACAGATATCTTAACTAAGATGAATCAATTAAAGATTAATTTAATTGATTCTCTTGCATTAAATATATTGAATCCAGTTTAGTTTTATATTCATGCATATAAATCTCAAATATATATTATGTTGTCATCAACTTGTTTTTTCTTGAGAAGATATATTGATGCAATTAGTAGCATTCAACTTATTTTATTGCTATCTCTTTGATTTAGGTTGCAAGCAGTGCAAAAATCATAATTTCAAAGTGAATTATATAATTGTTTCCATTGCCCATTGGAATTTATCAGGGGCTTGGGGTCTAATTAGGATGAAGTAATTTATTTTGAATCTCTGTTGTTTAATTGAGCTAATATTGTCTGCTGCTCATTGAATTGCTGGAAAGTGATCCGCGCTACTGTGAATGGAGAAAAGAAATCTGAAGGGCGATCTATCCTCCAGGCATTATTTTGCCATCCAGAAAAATGAAAGTTTTGTGTTAACAGACCTTTCTCTTTTTTATTTTTATTTCCTTTCTTCTTTTTTCTCTTATTGTTCTCTCCTGGGTTAAATTCCGTTCTCTTTGGTGTGCCAGAATTCTTACTCCTCATACTGTTCCAACATAATAATTGTACCTGCTCTATCAATAGTATAAAACCACCATGGAGTTCATGGGAAAGTCCACTTTTTGCCTTAGCTTCATTGCTAGTAGGAGTCCAATGCCGATAGCTTCATAGTAACAGTAAAAGGATGTCTGAAACATATATTCAACGCAGCAGGATTAAACAATGGTGCAAGACCGGTGACTGGCCAGCCGGCCAGCCAGCTTTTTATGTTGCTATCTAGAAAGATGGCTTAGATTCCAGCTGCATGATGTTGGAATTACACATTACATGCTGTTAAACTCCCCATATCTTTTGAAAGGAGGGAACCATGCATAATGCTTTCATTCATTTCAGAGTAGAAACACAACCATTACCTGCTGTGAGTTCCACAGGAGCATAGAAAGGGCTTCCTTTCTAGGGAGGAGGGATGAGTGTTATGCTTAAATTAATCTATGACCATGAGCAAAGATCCATCATTTTCACAATGGGAATGGCAACAAAACTACTCCAATAAACAGAGCATTTGAGTGCTCTCCAGCTATGGAGCTGGATACAAAGACAATTAAGAGTTTCCCCGATAATCCCTTCTTTCAGCATGGAGTTACTTTTATCACGAGTGTCTTACTGTGAGTGTCTAACAAGGATTATGTACACCCAAGTAAAAAATTCTTCCTGACCCAAATACTTTATTCCATGTTTTTGACCGAGCAGTATTTTTTAGCCTAAATTTCTTTACTGAATTGCAGTAAAGGCAAGGAGCCATCAATGCAATTTTTAGAAATTTTGGCGAAGCGTGGAAAATAACATATGTTCGTGGATTTATTTGGTTGTATTTGTAAAGGAGAAACTCAGAAAGAGTTGGCAGCACTTTTTCCAACTAATACATTGTATTGAATAATATAAGATTTTGTGAGCTGCACCACAGACTAACACAGCTCTCCTACAATCTACTAAAGGAGAAGATGTATGTGTCCACTGGTATTACAGTAAAGATATACAGTGGACATCTACAAAGTGACCTTCTACATTCTGTGTCAGAGAGTCTTTAAGTGATACAGAATAATGAAGAACTGTAAAACATCTAACAGGGCTCTTTCAGAATCAGTTTCACTGCTATTCTTATTAATCACGACATGTACCTCATCATATGAAAACCCAGGGGGAATTCTAGCATTTAATAACTTCTTACCTGAGCTGTTTTCAAAATCAAAAATACTACATGCCCTTCAGAATAAATGTTAGTGTTGATGCTGCTGGGTCATATTAGATCCATGTTGTTGCATTACACAAACATCATGTGGCATTGCTGGAAGATGAGTTTTCCAGTGACACTTTCATGGATGTGGCAATATTAAACTGGGTCTAGGATACAAGTCCCTAATATGTGGGGTTAAATTTTTCAGCAAACATTATTAACTCAATTAATCAGAAAAGAAAGAAATTAAATTACTAATTACTAATTATCCAAAAATAGTTAAACTCAAACAGGCAACACAAAATGAACAATTGGGTAATTTGCCCTAGAAATTAAGATTTTTTAAGCCAACAACATTTTAAATCAAAGTGATGGTATGAAAATAAGTGTAATGTTACTAATTGCACCAATTCATCATCTCAAGTCAAGTATGTAAATCCATAGCGACCTTTTGCATGTTGACTAATGAACACAGAGAGAACAAAAGGCTCTTCAACATACTAACCTCCCTAATAAAGAGATAAAGGCTAGACCAGAAGCGTATACTTACCCCTGTCTCTTCACAGCCTTTAAACAATGGTACCAAAGAAGCATTAGCAAAACAAAATCCTTATCAGAACTGACAAAAACTTGTCAATTCAAAAGAATATCCTGTTAGTATGCCCCCCAAGTCTCTTCATCTTGTTTTTTATGATGAATTAAATTAAAATTCTAATTTGCAGTGCACTTTATGTGCCAAGATTCTGCCTGATTATTATTTGTTATTATAAATGCACATTCACTCTTTACCACCGTTCATTAGCCTTTTCTCTCAAACACTCAGGAAGAAGGTTAACCACTTCAATAATCTAGTAATCAGCTTTCCCTTACACTGATTTTAATTTGGGGCTTGTGTGTATATTAGTGCATGTGAGTATGCGTGTGAGTGAACTGTACATAAAATGCTCACCTTCTTTGTGTAATTTGTAGACTACATAATGCATTACGAGGTTAGAGTGATTTTATATCAATAATCAAGGAGGTGATGTCATAGAGAATTAAGCAATAACTATAGGCAGTTAACCCTAGTAGGTTCAGATGCCATGTTTTCAAACTTAGGAGGTTGTTATAATCAACAGTGTGTCACATTGAAACTTTCCAAGTTAACAGCAAGAAGAACACATTGAAATACATTGGCTTGGATCCTAAAGTTTGCTCCAGGAACAGAAGGAGAATTCTGTTCACAAAGCAAAATCTTAGGACTCAAGCCATTAGTGAGAAAACAACGAGGCTTCTATCCAAGTAATGGACTGCTTCCAGATTGATTTTACAGTAGGACTTAGAAAAGCTAAGTCATAACTAACAAAAGTTGGCATTTAACTCAGTGCCTTTTAAGATGGGTATGTTAAAATGAATAATGAGTATGTTAATATGAATGGTTAATGTTTTACATCAGTAAGAATTTTCTCCTATCTCAGAGGTATAAAACCTGAGACCTCAGTGCTTAAAAAAAAGAAAGGAAAAGAAATTTGAGTGCACCCCACTAAGACCTTCAAAAATTATTAGTATGTGCTAATGTTTATGTTTCAGAAGAGGAAAATTATTAAATACATAACTGTGATGACATTCACTCAATTCAAGGTTAATTAAATTGCCATGTAGAAGAATTGAAATCAAATTTAATGTTGTCCTGACTCACCCACTATTTTTGCAACACTTCCCCCGGCAAAGACCAAATGTTGCCTGTACCAAATTAATTTGCAGCGATGTAGGAAAGGCATAGGGTAGGCAATTACACAAAAAGAAATAGCCAAAAAGTATGTAAAATGTTCACGGTAAATTGAAGGGCAATTCAATAATTTCTGAAAAATTCTACAAAGGCCTAATCTAGAATATTTTCCTTCAACTTTTTATTTAACCAATCAAATGTTCCATTAAGCAAAATTTCATTAGTTAACATCAATAGGGATAAAATATCTATATGAACATTTCTACTCAGTTGCAAATACATTTTTCTAATGTAGGCATTTTCTACATTGTTTAAATGTGGATATGTTCTATAATGCTTTTCTGTAGTGCACTTGCCTTGATATATACGTATTTATAATATGGTGATCCTATGAAAGCCATCATTGGCTAATCTCAAAGATGCAAGCAAAGTTAATTCTGGTTAGCATTTACCCCCAGAAAATAAAGGGAGGGAGGGAGGGAGGGGGGAGGGGGGGAAGGAAGGAAGGAAGGATGGATGGATTGATTTTGTAAGGTAAAATCCCTTTCATGGTGCTGTCAGGAACATTAAATCACCAGAAATCACATTTAACTTGAAGAAAGACTTAGCAGCTACCTTGGATATCTTGTGAAAGAAATTTGTGTTAAAACTGTGAATCTTCCCTTCAAAGTTGCCTTATGAACCAACCTCTTCTGCCTGCTTCACTTCTAACGCTGAGGTGAAATGGACTTTGTTGTTTGAGTCCATCTCATTTCTGAGTCTCCCTATTCCAATAGGGTTTTGTGCAGGTGTAACCCAAGTGCATAAGCTTTGTCTGGCTATTACTGCTCCAAGCATTGAAGTGAATGAAGTATCTTCTCTAGGAAGATCGCACTGCCACTTCACCTTGAGAGGAAGAAAATTGCATCACCTCAATGACACAAAATACTCCATGACACAGGTACAATATTAATGAAAGTTTTAAAAATAGAGAGAAAATTAATACAAACTAAAAAAAGAATAAGAGGTGGAAAAAGTAAAGGAAGAAGGAAGAAGTGAAAGATAAAAGGCAAAAAGAAAAATAAGAAAGAAAAAAGATATAAAGATATATAAAGTGGCTTCTGATTCTCTTTATACAGTTATACATACAAATATAGATTCCCTTCTTTCTCTAAAATTGCAGCATATCCTTATTTTATTCTTTTTATAATTTATCCTATCTAATCATAAGTTCATTTCTTTATGTTTTACATAAAAAGTCCATAAGGGATTTCCAGAGAACAACAAATGTAGATACTGTCTTTTCTCTAATCGAACAAGTCAACTTGAACATCTCAACAACTTCTTCTCTATTGTAAGCATTGCCAAATCTTTTTATCCTTGTACATACAATAATCAGAAACAAAACACATTTGTAGCAGATGCTCAGCAACCTAGTCACAACTAATCTAGTTACTTTAGAGGTGTACATCTTGAGATCCTGAGCCATATAACCTGATGTTATGTTATTCTGAGCTATATCACCCAAGCTATTACTAGACAACTTGTGACCTATTGGTTCAGTGTTTCAGAGATGTTTCCTTATCTAAAAAAAGAGAATGACCATGAATGGACAAAAAGCAGTGGAAGTAGAAAGGAGTGGAAAGCTGGCAGGAAGCAACAGAAATCTTTCCTTTTTTCCTTCCTTCCTTCCTTCCTTCCTTCCTTCCTTCCTTCCTTCCTTCCTTCCTTCCTTCCTTCCTCCCTCCCTCCCTCCCTCCCTTCCTTCCTTCCCTTCCTTCCTTCCCTTCCTTCCTTCCCTTCCTTCCTTCCCTCCCACCCTGAAGTTCCTGAAGAAACATGAGAAATAAGTAAATGTGTGTGTTTGTGTTCCAGAAAAGACTTAAATAATAAAAAAAATCCAGGCCTTTCTTCACGAACCTTAAAATTATTTCTTCTTTAAGAGAAGAAAAAAATGACAAATCAGTTCCTTGCTTTTGGATGAGGGAAGAGAGAGGAATTGTGGGGTAGAATCAGGATTATTTAGGAAGCTATCACAGGATGTTCAAAATGACCATCATGTGACTGCAATAACAGTCTAAAGCAGCCACAACTTCCCCAAATTTCATTTGGGGGGGGTAGGATGAGTCCCAGATTTTGGATGAATTCTGCATGTTATCCCATTTGAGATAACTTGTTTCAAAAGTGGTTGTCCTAGGATTCACTGTTTTGCCAAGTTAATGGGAATGACAACAATACTTTTAGTCGCATATACGTAGATTGTGATTTTCAATGTGACAATAAGGAAACATTATTACACAGTTAAATGGAGAAGGATTGTATTAGCTATATTTAATTTTAAATATGATTTAAATCTAAGTGAAAGCAAATCCAACTTGGTTTCCCGCCATTATTTCTTATTCTTAGCATGGAAAATGTTTATGAATTCCTATTGTAGAGTCACTTAGGTGTTGTAGTTAAAGTGCTGGCCTAGAAACCAGGAGATTGTGAGTTCTAACCCCACCTTAGGCATCAAAGAGACTGGGTGAGTTTATGCCACTCTCTCACAGGGTTGTATTGAGAAAAAAGAAGAGGTGAAAAGGAGTATTATGTATGTTCACTGCCTTGAGTTACTTATAAAGTAATAAAGAGGAGATAAAAATATCTAATAAATAATATAATGTTAGTCCAATATTATTTTGATTTATTTAAACTATCGGGGAGATGGGAACACCTCACAATTTGGGGAGGGGTGCTTGCCAAAATGCTAAACTAGCCAATTTCAACCTCCTATCCATATAGATTTATTGGCAGGGGGCTGGTTTTAATTGCAGACATTGGCAGGAACCAAAAACTCTTTAGAAATTCCCATCAATCAAATTATAGGAGAAAGGCAGGCACCACTCCTTAATTTAATCAATTGCAGAGGTGCATGGATAATGGTAATTATGACTCTTGAGCATGCCAGTGCTATCAGCTTCTTCCCAGCTGGTCTGTCTTCCCTGGAACAAAACAGAAACTTTTAAGCCAGAATGTTTGGATAACATCCGAGGGAAAACACGAACCATAATAACACGGGAACACTGATTCAGTACATCTGAGCTTTAGGCTTTTCTACAGCATAGTTTCCATGCTGTTACCATGAAAGACTTGGGATACTGCTATGGAAATAATTACCATGATTCAAAGTAAGTCAGTTAGAGCTCTCTGTGCTTCCTGTGTGATATAGGAGCCAGCATACCACAAAAAGGAAATTTCCACCAACATCCCCGGTTGGTAGAAATCAAACATTTTAAATTTAACATGAACAGTACATGATGATTTTTTAAAATCATAAAATGTACTTCTGTAGTATAGGTAATTTCATGCTGCTTCCTTCAAATAAATCTAAACAATTTACAAAAGCTATATAAAGAGCAACACACATACATGATTTAGAAGCATACTTTACAGTCTCTTTAAATCCTTGCCTAATCAACCAGATTTTAAGGATCCTTTCAAAAGTTAACAGTGGGGATGCTGATCTTATTTCCCAGATTTTCCAGGAGAACTCATGTAGGGAGCTACTCTTCGCTTGCAAGCCTCATGAGGAGTAGCAACTTTTAATATGACACTGTGGGCAGATAGGATTCTACTGGAGCAAGTGATTTCAGCTGACACCTAGGTCCCAAGTCACGTGGGACTGGTAAAATTATTACCAGCCATTTATATTCCATGGAGAACCAGTTGCTCCAATAGAAGGAGTCCTCAACTACAGGGCTGTGGCCAATTTGAAACCAGGCTGCACAAACAGCGGGCAAGTGTGCATACACACGCAACTCCATTATCGTAAGCAACAGATGCTTGGATTCGCATGCAAAGCTCCGCTTGCACAAATGGAGCTGTATGTGCACGGACACCTGCAACTCACATGGAGCAATTCCCTCTCCTCCTCCCTCCACACCAGGCCGCCAAGCTGAAAAAGGTTGGGGACTGCTGTCTTATAGAATTGTGACATTAAAGACCCATTCCCATTATTAAACTGTGTCTAAGGAAACTTCAGGGAAAACTCCAGGTTTTCC
This sequence comes from Thamnophis elegans, assembly GCF_009769535.1. Lineage (NCBI taxonomy): Eukaryota > Metazoa > Chordata > Lepidosauria > Squamata > Natricidae > Thamnophis > Thamnophis elegans. Next base: position 17,300,840 of record NC_045545.1, on the reverse strand, counting down.
TGGAGTTATATATCCCGTATTGGTATTGTGATGAACAACCTTTTAAGATAGTATATCAACACTTAAAATGAATCTCTACAAAATTAGTTTAACTATAGCTACCTAATACTGCAATATTATTTTTTCAGCTTCTCAGTCAAGCATTTGCCTTAGCATGGCATTGCAATGCACTATTGCTGACAGTGATGCCGAGGGACTAATGATTCTCGGATGATAGCTGCCACTCCCCCCCCCTTTTCTGGTGTTGTGGTTATGGTTAACAGCAGGTACATTAAAGAAAGAAACAGAGTCACTAATCCTGGCTGCGCAAGAACAAGCTATCTGCACAAATGCCATTAAGGCCAAAATCGAAAAATCCTCTGATGATGCCAAATGCAGACTTTGCAGAGAAGCTGATGAAACTGTTGATCACATACTCAGCTGCTGTAAAAAAAATCACGCAGACTGATTATAAATTGCGGCACAATTCAGTAGCACAAATGATCCATTGGAATTTGTGCAAAAAATTATAATATTAAAACAGCAACAAACTGGTGGGAACATCAGCCTGAAAAAGTCACTGAAAATCAGATGGTCAAGATCTTGTGGGATTTTCGCATACAAATGGACAAAATACTGGCGCATAATACACCAGACATCACACTGGTTGAGAAAAATAAGGTTACAATCATAGACATCGCAATACCAGGTGATAGCAGGGTCGACGAGAAGGAATATGAAAAAATTGCGAAATATCAGGACTTGAAAATCGAAGTTCAACGATTATGGCACAAACCAGCAGTGGTAATTCCAGTGGTAATCGGCACACTGGGTGCTATTCCAAAAGCTCTGGAATTACATTTCAAACAGTTAAAATTGACAAAATCACCATCAGTCAAATGCAAAAAGCTGCACTGCGTGGATCTGCATGCATATTACGAAAATACGTTATGACGTCCTAGGTGGTGTCCAACTAGTAATCAATGCCAAATCCGGCAAAACAACTGGCCGCTGTGATACAATTCTGTTGTTGCAATAATAATAATAACAACAACAACAATCAAGGAATGGTTTATACCTGTGGTCAGCTGTGGCTTTAAGAGGATATTGCTGATGCTACCTGAGCTGCATGGAAACAGCAAGCTCACGACAACATGTGAGATCAATCACAATGAATTTCTATAAGCTTATTTATTGATAGGAATAGCATCTTTTTCACCCTTCTATTCATCCAGGTCAGCAGTGAGATACAGAGCTGCCCAGAGAAAAGATAAAATAGAAAAGTGCCGATGTCCCTTTCCTTTAAGGTCATGGAGCTCCTGCCGAGTGTGCCAGATTCCTGCTGCGAATCCTGACTCAAAGACATTGTTCTACCCAGCAGGGGTCTGTAAACTCAGCACTAACCTGAAGGAATGGGCTAGGCACATTATAGCAATAACCAGTATAGTTAAAGCAGCAACTTTTCCAAGAAGTCTCCGGAAGTGTGTTTTCTTCTGAAACTGTTGAAGGGACGGAGCTGGCATTGCAGCTGTTTTAAAAGCACAGATTTTGTTATAAACCTACAAAGGAGCATTTACAACTTCTCTATCGCACAGAGATTCATTCCTTTAAAACTCTGGATTAAACATTCCTGATTTTTCCCCCAAATGCCTAAATTAGAATGAAACAGAACTGAAAGGGACTTTGAAGGTCTTCTAGTCCAGCCCCCTGCCCAAGCAGGAGCAGCATTTCAGACAAGCAACTGTCCAGTCTCTTCTTAAAAACATCCAGTGATGAAGCACCCACAACTTCTGAAGGCAAGCTATTCCACTGGTTAATTGTTCTCACTGTTAGGAGGTTTCTCCTTAATTCCAGGTAATGATAGCAATTGCACTTTAGACTGCTCATTACAGCCCTCTCTAAGCGTTTTACAGAGTCAAAATATTTTCCCCAACAATTTGGGTCTTCGTTTTACTGACCTTGGAAGGAGTCAATCTTGAGCCAGTCAGGATCAAACTCCTGGCTGTCGGAATGCAGAGTTAGCCTGCCATACTGCATTCTAACCACTGTTGCAACATGATCAAATTTGAACCAAAATGCCGGTGTTGGTTTCTATGTCTCCCTCCCCACCCCAGTAGTAAAATCATTCTATGGTAATCAGCCTTTGACATATTTGCTGAGTTCTTTGCCCTCTGCTGACCTAATCCAACTAGAGGAGTACCCTGTGATGGGCGCTTGGCAGTTGGTTTACTCTGAAAGGTTGATTGCTCCTAAAGTCAGTGCAAATTGAAATCAGAACATTGTGTGGAATTTCCATGATCTAAATCAGTGGTCTCCAACCTTGGCAACTTTAAGACTTGTGGACTTCAACTCTAAGACTTGTGGACTTCAACTTTCCAACCTTGGCAACTTTAAGACTTGTGGACTTCAACTTTAAAACTTGTGGAGTTGAAGTCCACAAGTCTTAAAGTTTGCCAAGGTTGGAGACCACTGATCTAAATTAATCAAATGCATCATCTGTTTTGTTTTGAGCTGCCTCATTTCCTCCATTTCAGCCTTATTTTATTAATATTGGAAGTTTTCCAGATTGGAAAAAATAACCTGGCTTTTTGTTGGATTCTATTTTGATGTGGGGGCTGAGGGAAATTATAGCAGTTCCTTAATGGGAACAAGTTTCAAACAAATGCAAGGTGCATCATTGTATGTATGAATGACATGTGTATTGGATGCCAGAAAAAAATATAAGAAGGAAAAAGAGAGTATGCTATTGCTTTGCATAGAAAAACAACCTGATACAGGCCTTTGGTGGAGCTATTTTATATTTTACAGAAACCTGATGATTTTACAGGACCTGTCCTGATGATTTTAAGGTAGTCCTCAATTTATGACTACAGCTGGGACCTGAATTTACACTGTTAAGCAAGGCAAGTGTGCCATGCTCAATTTTACAACTTTTTTTACCACGGTTAAGTGAATCATAGCAGTTGCTCAGTGAATCGTGCAGTTGTCAGCAAATCAGACTAACCCCATTGACTTTGCTTACCAGAAGCTGGCTAGGATGGTTGCAAGTGACCGGTAACATGTTCCCCGGACAGTGCAACTGTTATAAAAACATGTTAGTTACCAAATGCCCAAATTTTGATCATGTTACCGTAGGGATGCTGCATGACTCGACAAATACGTGCCCGACAACAGCACGCTGAAAAAACCGTGGCGTTATGTCGACAGCACGCCCACAAAGGTGTGCCAACGCCCCGACAGAAGCGTGATTACGGTAAAGGTAAGGGTAAGGGTAAGGGTAAGGGTTAGGGTTAGGGTTAGGGTTAGGTTCAGGGTTAGGTTCAGGGTTAGGTTTAGGGTTAGGGCTACCTTTAGGGTTACCTTTAGGGTTAGGTTTAGAGCATGCTTCTGTTGGTGCGCTTCTGCGCTCATTCGTCGTGCAATTTTGAACTCACGCTTTTCTCCCCGTGGTTTCGTAGGTGCGCTTTTGTAGAGGGCGCATTTGTCGGTGAACCGGGATGCTACAATGGTCATGAATGTGAGGATCAGTTGTAAGTCACTTTTTCAGTGCTGTTGTAATTCAAATTGGCACTAAATGAAGGACTGTTAAGTTGAGGTTTACCTGTACTAAGAAATACTACAGCAGTGTTTCCTTTTTCTTTTCTTTTATAAGAAATCTTTTTATTTACAAAAGGGAGAGGACAGACACATGGAATATGGGATGAAGGATCAGCAGCCAGGAACTCCTTGGCATCTCCAGATGAAGAAAAAAAAATCAACCTACATCTCTTCACATTGAGCGAACACCACTGGGAGTTTCAGTTTATTATTCAGCCCAGTGGGCACATTTTCAAATTTCCTCATGATTAGAAGCCCATCAATTATTTCACTGAAAACCATGTGTTTCCTATTGAGCGAATCGCACTTGGAGCATCTGATGAAGAATTGGCAGCCATTGGGGCTGGGACTGCTGTTGCCCAGGGAGAGCAAGCCTGGCACCGAGTGTTTCAGTTTGAAATTCTCATGGGCAAAGGGTCCCCAATAGATACTGGCCATTCTGGTGCCATCTCCATTTACAAAATCACCTCCTTGGATCATGAAATCCTTTATAACAGGATACAGCATGGAGACAGCATTGGTCGCGTTGGTTGATGATATCTGGCAGGCCCGGGACAGGGGTTGTTCCTCTGTCCTGATCCTATTAGACTCTTGGTGGCTTTCGATACCATCAACCATGGTATCCTACTGCGATGACTCAGGGGGTTGGGAGTGGGGGGCACCGTTTTGCGGTGGTTCTCCTCCTACCTGTCGTATCGATCGCAGTTCATTTTGACTAGAGGGCAGAGATCGACCCGAAGGTGCCTCACTTGTGAGGTGCCCCAGGGGTCAGTTCTCTCACCCCTCCTATTCAACATATACATGAAACCACTGGGCGAGATCATCCATGGTTTGGGGGTACGATATCATCAATACGCTGATGATACCCAACTTTTCATCTCTATCCCAAACCACCCAAACGATGCCCTTGAGGTGATGTTCCAATGCCTGGAGGCTGTACGGATCTGGATGGGGATGAACAGGCTCAAGCTCAATCCCTCCAAGACTGAGTGGCTGTGATTCCCGTCATCCCGATTTGTGCATCTTGTACCATCTTTGATGATGGGGGAGAAATTTTATCCCCCTCAGAGCGGGCCCACAATCTGGATACATGGCTTAGTTTAGAAGAACACCTGATGGTTGTGACCAGGGGGGCCTTTTACCTGAGGTTCACCTGATACATCAGTTGCACCCCTTCCTGGATCGGGATGCCCTGTGCACAGTCATTCACACCCTCGTCCTTTCTCGCCTGGACTACTGCAATACTCTCTACATGGGGCTACCCTTGAAGAGCACATGGAGGCTTCAGCTGGTCCAGAATGCGCCCGCGCGGGTTGTCATGGGGGTATCTAGGTGCTCCCATGTTACATCCCTTTTAGGTGGCCTGCACTGGTTGCCAGTTGTTTTCCGGGTGCAATTCAAGGTATTAATTATGATCTTTAAAGCACTCCATGGCTTAGGTCCAGGGTACTTGCAAGACCACCTACTGCCACCGGTAGCCTCCCACCATCCAGTATGACCCCACAGAATTGGCCTCCTCAGGGTGCCATTGGCCAGGCAGTGTTGGCTGACAACCCCCAGGGGAAGAACCTTCTCTGTGGGAGCACCTTCCCTTTGGAATGAGCTGCCCCCAGAGCTTCACATAATTCCCGACCTCTGGTCCTCCCGGTGTGCCCTAAAAAAATGGCTTTTCCAGCAAATCAGCCTGGCCTGAATAAAATTGTTCTATAGGGAGAATGAGGCAGACAGGAACTGAGGCAAGGCTAGTTAACACAACCTTTATTTACAGTGACATACAGTTCAATGTAAAGCAAACCTCGAACCGGCAAACAGCAAAGCAAGGGAAAGCTGACAGCCCTTTTATACTAGAGCTGTCAGACGCTTAACCAATAGCATAGCGGGATTCTCCCGCCAGCTGGCTGCTTGCGTCTCAGCCAATCAGGAATAGCAATAGCAGTAGACTTATATACTGCTTCATAGGGCTTTCAGCCCTCTCTAAGCGGTTTACAGAGAGTCAGCATATTGCCCCCAACAATCCGGGTCCTCATTTTACCCACCTCGGAAGGATGGAAGGCTGAGTCAACCCTGAGCCGGTGAGATTTGAACCGCTGAACTGCTGATCTAGCAGTAGCCTGCAGTGCTGCATTTAACCACTGCGCCACCTCGGGAACCACCTCAGGAACCAGCAATGTAAGTCAATGGCATGGTAGACTCCAGTACTTAACAAAAATAAATTATTAATTGTAATTGTTAATTTTAATTTAATTTCTAAATCTCATTGCAAATGTCTATTGGGTTTTTTGGATATTCCATTTAATCTTTCTTTTAACTTTTGTAATAAGTGTTTTTGTGTTGTACGCCGCCCTGAGTCCTTTGGGAGAAGGGCGGCATATAAGTCCAATAAACCTAAACCTAAACCTATAACCTTGTGAAAAGTGTTGCCTTTGTAACTGATGGGAACACCATTTTTCCTTGAATTCACCCATGCAAAATTGCCTCAGGTTCTCGATCCTCTTGGGCACCAGATCAGCAAGGAGCTCCACCTTCATGCCCACCGATTGTGACATTGAAGACGACCACAGGGTTGTGGGGGTTAGAAGCCAGCACTGCCATGGCAACCACCTCTCACCATAGCAGTGTTTTTGTGGTCATATTTTTACAGTAGTTCTCTAGTTATAGAGCCCCATCCCATTTGCCTAGTATGTTAACATTACACTTAGTCAGGAATTCATGTCAAGACATGAGAAGTCTATTCTATATATCCACCTGGACAATCACTTTCAGCCTGTTCTCCCTGGTGTACTGTTGAACACAAAGGTCTGAAGAGCAAGCCAACTTCATTTCCAGATCATAGTAGAGAAACACTTTCTTTCCCTGAATTTATTTCCGACCTGCAATGCAGGCTGATTGTGCTGTCTTCAAAATGACCCAGAACATATCTGTCACTTCAGAAGCTCTGATCCAGCTTTCAGAGTGAATCGCACGATTTCTGTATCCAACTGTTAGTTTGGCTGATTGCTGCATTGGAAACAAAGTGACACAGTGACTTCACTTAAGCCAGGCCAACACACACACACACACACACACACACACACACACACACACACACACGGTGGGGAGCGCTTTGGGAAGTACATAGTGGTTGCTTTCTACCATTTCTCCTGGAAGCTGGTTACAAGAAATGGGCAGAAAAAAAGGGATGTAGAAAGTCCACTAAAAATAAAGAGTCCCAATGGAAAGGTAATTCATCTGGCAATGTTTTGTTTAGCCCACTTAAATAAATGATCAGTTCTGTCACTCAAGCTAGAGCACATATTTCTCTACCGAGAAAAAAAAAATCAGGTGGAGAGACAGTCCCAAATGAGGTATATTTGTGGACCGACTTATAGCCCTAAATTCTATAACATTGTTAGTGAAAATGAATGCATTGGCACAAAAGGATGGTTGTAGGTTATATTTTAGACCAACAGGAAACAACCAGAAAACCCAGCTGCCTATATCTCTTCAAGTTCATGTGTGGTGCTCAAAGTTGCCCGGAGCACTTCTAAACTGTAGTTTTTGATCTGTGTCTTCTTTCGGCATTAATGTAATGTATGTTTCTGCCCATGATATAGGTAGTTTAGCTTCTGTTAATGCTCCATTATATATATCTCCAACATTAACCCCTTTAATGGTCCTTGTATGGTTTTGTATAATTCTGCAGAGAGTCCATTAGGTTCCAGTGTTTTGTTGTTGTTGTTTTTTTTTGCTAAACTGTAGTTTTTAATGGGACAGAATGGAAAAATATTACATATATTGGGGTTAATATAATCTACCTTATAAAAATGTTTTGCCTGCTTCTTTCCCTTTCTTTGCATTTTTCCCTTTTTATCTTTTGCATGGGTCCCTATATATTGTAGCGTGGAGCCCCTAGCATGCTAGTCGTCACTTATAAAGCCCTTCATGGTATTGGACCTGGGTACTTGAGAGACCGCCTGCTGCCAATTACCTCCAACAGACCAATTAGATCCCACAGATTAGGCCTCCTCCGAATTCCATCCACTGGCCAATGCCGATTGGCTACCACCCGGAGGAGGGCCTTCTCTGTGGCTGCTCCAGCCCTCTGGAACGAGCTCCCCGTGGAGATTCGGACCCTCACCACCCTCCAGGCTTTCCGCAAAGCCTTAAAAACCTAGCTGTTCCAACAGGCCTGGGGCTGATGAGCTCTTGTCCCCTCTCGAAAGGCGTGGCTGTTGATAGTTTTTAAAATTGTGGTGTTGTGTTGTCCATTGTCTTTCTTTTTTTCCTTTTTGTACCCCCCCCCCGACTTGGGTTGTGAGCCGCCCTGAGTCCCGCTGGGAATAGGGCGGCATAGAAATACAATAAAATCGAAATCGAAAAAAAATCTATTGATAAGCTAGGTTACTGATGCAACCTACAAAACACAGAGAAAAGGAAACCTCCACCGCTTCCCTTCCCATGAATGATTGTCCAGATTTCCACATCCCAGGTCTAGTAGCTTTAGCTAAGTAGGGCCTGAGCACAAAACCTGGGTCTTCAGGCAACCGTTTAGAATAAAGAAGAACCAGGGAAATCTCACCTTGTATTTCTGTGTCTGAATTACATTACTTCTGATGATCATGAACTATACTCCAAGATGCAAAGCATGTAGCACCTATGGGGTTCCCTTTAAAGAACTGTATTCATGAAGCTCCTTCAAAGATAATAAAACAAGTTGAAATTCTCTGCTTCTGTGTTCTTTCTTCATTCTCTTCCACTGAGCCAGCTGCAAAGGTGAGAAACCTGTCACCTCCCCTGCAGGCAACCTGCAAAGTGGATGATCAGAAAGAGACAGAAATAGCCAACATTCTTTCAAATGGATTAGCAGTTTGACTCTGGTAGGTTTCAGAGGGGTTCCTCCTCCACTCCCCCTTCCTCCTGTCTCTTTCCTCTTCCTTCAGCAATACACAGACTTTCATGCATTGCAGGATTAGCTTTAAATGCATAAAGTTAAACCTCCAAGGATTTTTTTTAAAAAAACATTGCCTTGCTTCTCTTCCATCCCTTCATCTCTGACTACTAATTTAAATGAGAGTCTGGAGAGATTGAACTGGAAGGGAGAAACTTTCAGCTGACAATCTTTGGTTAAATTCCCCCAAGAGAAGGTTATCTAGATGCTGTCTGATTGCAAGCAAGTGTGAGCAGTTCAAGGCTGCCGACAAATTTGGAAAGCATCGGGAGGGCAGAGATGCTCCGCGCAAAGAGCAGAGGGAGCAAACTGTACAGTAGAACAATGAAAAATGATGGCAAAGGAGACTGCCACATAGAAAGCAGGCTTCAAAACTTTCTGCCCCCATCTTGTAGTCTGACAAGACAGATGCAAAACAAGGGAATAACGTCGGGATATAAAGCACGCTCACTGAATCTGACAAGATAAACAAGAATTGGAATGGAGAGGGCCACGGGAGAGGGAAGAGCAGAACTGCCAGTGCTGCCCCCTGTAAATCTGTGAGATGAAATGGTACTTTGAGGACAGGAGATGGGAAGACTCAGAGGCAAGCAATGTAGATTGAAAAGGAACAGCGAAATGAAAATCCACTTTACTGCTTTCCTGTTTGATACAACCTGGACTGAAATTCTGACCATTTGTTGTCTTTGGGGTACATGAAAGCTGCCCTTGCTTCCATCTAGCCATTGTGCTAAAGTAATACCTATATAGAGTACCATATGTGAGTCTTGACATCACATTTCCAGAAGGATATTAGCTAGTTAAAGATGGTTTGAGGGAAAGCAACAAAAATGATACAGGGACTTGAAGATGTACCTCATAGATGCCCAGTCTGAAGAAAAGGAGGCTTAGGAAAATAGCCATATTCAGATATATAAAAGAAACTACAGGAACATGGTGAGGAAGACGCTGTAAGTAGTAAGTGCACAAAATACTAAATTTCCTTTTTTATATCTTCTTTTTGTAGGTCATTCTTTGGGGCAAAGAATTCAGTGACATTGACTTGGCCACTCCCACCCAGTCACATGATTGCCAAACTACTCCCACCCAGTCACATGATCACCAAGTCACTCCCACCCAGTCACATGATCACCAAGCCACTCCCACAAAACAGGCCACACCTACATAATAGGTTCTAAAAAAATTTGAAACCCACCACTGCTGTGGGTGCGCCATCACTGGAGGCTTTTAAGAAGAGACTGGGCAGCCATTTATTTGGAATGGTATAGGGTATCCTGCTGGAGTAGGGGGTTAACTAGAAGATTTCCAAGATGCCTTCCAACTCTGTTATTCTGACCTAAATTATGAGGTGGTAGGCCTCATGCAATGTTGTACAAAGAACTGCTTTAGAAACACTCTGCATCTAAAATATACTCTCCTGAGTGCCACATACACTAAGCATAAGTGGGGGGGGGGGGTGGAAGGTTGTTAAAAAGAGGAAAGAAATAAAAACCTCCAAGTATCATTATCTGAGGGCCATGGTGGCTTAGTGGCTAAGACACTGAGCTTCTCAATCGGAAAGGTGAGCAGTTCAGTGGTTTGAATCCCTAGCAACCACGTAACAGAGTGAGCTCCCATTACTTGTCCCAGCTTCTGCCAACCTCGCAGTTCGGAAGCATGTAAAAATACAAGTAGAAAAATAGGAACCACCTTTGGTGGGAAGATAACAGAGTTCCATGCACTTTCAGCATTTAGTCATGCTGGCCACATGACCACAGATACACCTTCAGACAGCGCTGGCTCTTTGGCTTTGAAATGGAAAGAAGCACTGCCCCCTAGAGTCAGGAACAACTAGCACATATGTGCGAGGGGAACCTTTACCTTTACTGGAAAGTTAGGCAAGGATTATTATTCATGACTATAGAAATGAAGGACGAAAGTAATGGATATAAGTTAGATTTCATTTAAATATAAGGGGGCAAAGTTTCCAAAGGCAAATTCTGTAACAGCTGTGAAGGCTGCGGGTTCTCCATTTCTGTTTTTATGAAACAGCAACCTTTCATGAATAGTTTTACTGAAATTCAATACTGAAATTACCAGATGATCCTAATTTACTGTTCCTGAACGAGAAAGATTCCAACCCTGTAATCCTAGGCTTTTTTGGTGTTCATCTCTTGGCTGTATCAGAATGCATGGCACAAGGGGTAAAATAGATATTAAAGAAAATACTGGAATAGTTTCACTTTGATATTATTTTGGCTTTTTGTGCCTACTGAACTTGATAAAACTATGGCAGTTGTGAAGCTTAAAGAAGCCCTGCTCTTAATGAACCTAAGTGTGTGGGACCTGGTCCTAGTATTTCAAGAGAAAAAGTAAATCTTCTCCATACAATTCATGATTTATATACCACAATAACATCTTCTCATGGTTTTTTTTTCCTAAGATATTTTTAGCTCACCCCTGGACATTAATTTGCAAAATTAATACATTGTCATTATATATTTTTTTTCTTTAGATTTTTCTTTCTTCTAAATTCTTTGAGCCAGTTTTGTGAAAACAATACCCTCTTTCCTTTTCCAGACAATGAATGGTACAAAACGTTTAAGTCTTATCAGATTTTCATGATATAGAAAAGACTCCTTTTTAATGACAACCCAGAAATTTCAACAGGTTATTTTTTTTTAAGTTAGAAGTTCTTGAATAATTAGTTGTAAAAATGCGATGAATTAGACTTATCATAGTGATATTATAGTGCACTTTCTACTTACCATATGGATTTGAAAATGCATGTTTGTACATAGTGGTGAAATGCTAGGATGCATTTTCTAGCATAGCAGAATGCATATCTGCTTGATGTATTTATGTATTTGGGATACAGAACTGTCTCCTCATTAAACGTGACTTGGTGAAAGGAGGCTATTAGTGACAGGAAAACCCTCTAAATCAGTGATGGTGAACCTTTTTAGCACTGAGTGCCAAAATGACTTTGTGGAAATGTGTGTGCATTTGTTAGGGGCTGCACTCCAGAAAAGCTGAACTTCTGGGTTCTAACGTGTATGAGCACCCGACAATCAGCTGGCTGATGCACATGCACACACCAGTTTTTGCCACTGCCGTGTAAGCAAAGAACAGCTGATCATCACAAGTGTATGCTTGCCAGAAACCCAGAAGATGAACAGGAAAGGCTGTGTGTGCCAGGTGACATGGTTTCGCGTGCCACTTTGGCCAGGCGTGCCTTAGGTTTGCTATCATTGCTCTAACTGAGTCACTTTTAAACCTCCTCCCAATTATCCAATTAGATTAAGATAAAATGATTTCAATTTATTTGATACATAAAATAATCAATGAAAGTAATATTTTTTAAAATAACATGGTCAGATAACATGTTTTAGTGTCAAGTTAGGAACATATGCCACTTCTTTAACAAATCAGTGCTTCACTGAATAAGTGAAGGCTGCCTTTCAAATGCAAACAGAACAGCAGCCATAGCAAAAGCAGATTTCCTGTGATCCAGTCCTATGAGGCAGCCATCACCAGAAGGCAAAGTCTATTAAGAACATAGAGGTCACATATAACTTTAATAGGCAGCTAATGTAAGCATGTTGAGTGAAAGAGAAAAAAGAAAGAGAGAAAGAAAGAAAGAGGATCCTACTTTTCTTTTTGATGGAGATAATTGGCAGAAGAAGTTTTACAAAGTTCTGAAAACTGCAGCTGTCTTGTGGAAATCAAGACAAGTTTGGAGGCTAAAGGACCTTGAGAAATGTCAGAAAGGGATTCAGCATTTATGCCAAACCACAAGCTCTAAATAAAGGAAGAATATAGCTAGTCAGGTCAGCAAAGAAGGATTTGAAATTTATTAGAGCTGCTCCTTATACATGCTAACAGGACAGTCTTTCTGATGTAACCAACAAAGGAATTCAGCAGCTTTGTTCTTCTCTCTATAACTATTTGGTCTTTGCCTTTCTCCACTTCCAAAACACAACAGCGTTCCCAGCCTTCCTCTGCTGTTAGAACGTTTCCCCAAAGTTTTCCAGGCAACTAAATCTGATATCCACCCTGTAATTGAACCACCTTGAAAATTGCCTTTGAAATATTTGTAAATCAATACTCTCTTTGTTGGCTCTTTAAAGCAAAATACAGGAAATGCTGTGAAGGTCTATGTCAGTGTTTCCCAAAGTGTGGTACGTGTACCCCCAGGAGTACGGGAAGAGTTTAGTGGAGGTACGCGTTGCACCGGAGTTTGGTGGGGATCACGTGGGAATATCCACTGCACCGTGCTTAGCTGCGCCCACAGAACAAGGAAAGAAATAGGCGCGTATCACAGTTTTTACATGGGAATGGGGCCATCTTACATCGTATCGCAACTCATTATGGCGGGAACTTCTGCGCATCCTTCGTGCAGCTCGGGTTCGGCCATTTTTAAACTGTGGGAACATTAACAGTTGACGTTGCGCTGTGGAGCTGTTTAAACGCCGGAGAATTGCAGTGTTATCTAACAGTTAGACAGTCTTGTGAGGCGTGACATGGCGTGAATATACTGCACTTCGTTACAGAGACAACTTACTTCTTTAATAGTTAGTTCCGGGTGCCTGTTATCGTGCTTTAGTACTGATTTTGATTATTTTTATAAAATACAATTTTTATCCCTAACAGAGATTATGGATCGCTGGTTGAAATCTGGAACTACTAAACAGAAAGAAAGTAATGATTGTAGTAGCAATCAACGAACAGGAAATAATGAAATTAACGACGAATCAATTTCAATTCTGAAAGAACCTGTTAAGAAAAAAGCAAGGAAAACTCGCAAATACGACAAAGAATATCTTAAATTTGGATTCTCATGGACTGGAGATGAAAATGAGCCTATTCCACTTTGTGTCATTTGTTTTGAAAATCTAACAAATGAAAGCATGAAACCATCCAACTTAAAGCGCCATTTTGAGACAAACCATAATCAGCACAAAGATAAACCCATAGATTTTTTTGAAAATAAACTTAAGGATTTAAATCAGTCTCGAAAAGTAATGCGGGGTTTGACGGGAGGTGACAATCAAAAAATATGGATAACATATCCGTTCAACATTAACACAACATCCATGCCAGAAGGTTTGTCGCATGCGGAAGAAGAGCAATTGTTGGAGTTAGCTTCGGATGGATTCTTGAGAAATAAACATAAGGAGTGTACTTTAACATCATTCTGGTTACAAATGCAACGTGTGTATCCGGTTTTAACAGAAAAAGTCCTGAAATACATCTTGCCTTTTCCAACTTCATATTTATATGAAGTTGCTTTTTCTGCATTTGTAGCAGTGGTGGGTTTCAAATTTTTTTGGAACCTACTCTGTGGGTGTGGCCTCCTTTGTGGGAGTGGCTTGCCAGCCATGTGACCTGGTGGGAGTGGCTTGCCGGCCATGTGTTCTCTCTCTCTCTCTCTCTCTCTCTCTCTCTCTCTTTCCTTCCTTTTGTCTCTCTGTCCCTTTTTCCTTTTTTTCTTTCATCTCTCACTTTTTCTTTCTTTTTTTCTTTTTTCTTTATTTCTTTCTTCCTTTCTTTCTCTTTCTCTTTCTCTCTCTGTGTGAGTCTGTCTCTGTGTGCGTGCGTGCGTGTGTGTGTGTGTGTGTGTCAGGGGTTGGTTTCAAAATTTTTTGGAACCTCTTCTGTAGGTGTGGCCTGCTTTCCGGTAGATTTGACGAACCGGTTCTACCGAACTGGTGCGAACTGGTAGGAACCCACCTCTGATTTGTAGACATTAAGTCGGAAAAAAGGAACAGACTATTGGACGTGGAACCGCATATCAGATTAAAATTAACAACCATGGAACCAAATTATGATGATCTGTCATCTCAACATAAACAATTTCATCTTTCTCATTGAATCAAATAAATGTTCTTTATAATATAATTTTCGTTTATTTTGCGTATGTACCAAAAAAATAAAAAATAAATATATTTTGATTTTTATTAAAGCATATGTTTTTTATGAGTGGTACTCAGTGTTACGAAAATTATAGAAGGGGTACAGATATGTCAAAGGTTTGGGAAACACTGGTCTATGTGCATGGTTGGGATTATCATGGCCATCAATATTTCTAAAATCTGGCTTTGATAAGCTGAAATTCACCTTTTGGGAGAAGAATAGATGCAAATATGAAAATGTATTGCAATGAATAAATTCATATCATTATATTGGCATAACAAAATGCTGGATGTGGTAAGATATTTGGCTCTCCAAAACAGAGAAGGCAAGAACATATCTTCTCCTTGGAAAGACCAGATAATAAAATGGCTGATTAGCAGCACACAACACTGTGACAGAGATGTCTGCTACAGCTGAGGGCATAAACATAGCAATGAAAGTAATTATCTGCATATCAGAACTATTCATAGCAACAAAGCTCTGCTCTAGCTGCATACAGCCTTCTTTCATTTGCTATTAACATCAAAAACTGATGCATTGATACAGTTGAACAAATGACTAAAAAGAAGTCCTTGCTAAGCACTGGTGTCACTTCAATATTGTAGCATCAATTTGCTTGCAGGTTGCTGCTTGTTGTGAGAAATGTGGTCTTTATCTTTCTTTGTCAACTGTCTCATTTGCTCAGACTGTCCTATAATCCTACTGACTGTTATGTCCTTTGCAGCTTTAGGAGCCTGCAATGCTATAATCAGATCTAGCCAGCAAGGAGATCACATGGGGGAACCGCACCCAAATGCAGCTGAATGGCCAATCTGAAAGACGCAGAAAAAAATGGGGCTGCAACCAATTTGTGCCCAGTTCTAAAATGAAAGGTGTCAGAGAGTTTTGCTTGGTTTTCCTTTTCTAAAAAGTAAAATGACTTACTTTACATTTTATGAACTATGTATAAATGAGAACAGAGCTCTTTATACATTTTTGGGGTGCAGGGTTTGGCTCAAACATGCAGACATATGTATGTGTGTGTGTGTGTGTGTGTGTGTATACACACACACACACACACACACACACACACACACACACCGTACTTTTCGGATTATAAGATGCACCAGAGTATAAGACGCACCTAGGTTTTGAAGAGTCAATTTTTTTAAAAAAAGTAGGTAGGTAGATAGAGGAATAGAGAGGGAGAGAAAGAGAGAAAGAGAGAGTAACATAGTAGGTAGGTAGAGAGAAAGAGAGAGTAGGTAGGTAGGTAAGTAGGTGGAAGGATAGAGAGAGAGAAATAAAAAAGAGAAATACAGTATATAGGTAGGTAGGTAGGGAGAGAGGGAGAGTAGGTAGGTTGGTAGGTAGAGGGATAGAGAGAAATAAATAGAGAGAGAAGGAGGCAAAAAATGCTGCATTCCAGGTATAAGACACACCCAGATTTTCAGCCTTTTTTTTTTTAGGAAAAAAGGTGCATCTTATACTCCGAAAAATATGGTGTATGAAATTTCCAACCAAATGTTCTATATTTGATATTTGTGAAAAAAATCAGTAGCAAAACACATTTTTCACAGGCATTTTTGTATCACAAATTAATGTTCAAATTTACCAGAATGGATGTATGAGTACAGGTTAAGTTGTAAATGATTGAAATACCGATTAATCCATACTGATTTTGATTTATCAAGCAGGAGAGTTTGTTTCTGTTGTCTTTTCCATATGCTACTCTATAAATTTAATGTTTAATATAGTCTTCTAAATAATCAACTTGCAACCATCTGGATGAAAATTGGCATTTGAATCTACATGTAAATAAATACAGATGCAAAACATACACAGACATAAAATCATGCTTTAAACTGAGAGTGCATTTAAAAAGTTCTTTTTATATGCCTGTTTTTGTTGACGGCTGGTTTGGATTATTTGAAGAGTGTAAAAATTGGTCGGTCATATTTCTCTGACCTGGATTTTGGTCCAGGAGGGGATAGTGCAGGTGAGCTTTCATCCAGAATATACAAATATTAAACATGAGAAGCATCTGAAGTAATTTCATCATTATTTGTACTTACCCGCAGTGTTCTTTAGGCTAGAAGCAAAGTTTAAAACATCATCTAGAGTTTCTCTGAATCTATGGCTGTGCAACTTCAAACATTTTTAAGTACTATCTCAGGCTTAATAAAACAACCCTGGAGACACATTGAAAATGTATTCATATTAAAAAGCCAGCATGCAGACGACTGGACTTACACTTGATTGCAAATGCACCTCTGTGCATTGTCTCCCTGAACAATTGGCAGTAACTTTCAGAAACAAGGGTAATGGCCCTCTCTTATCTGCAGGCTTAACAAAGATCGCTTTTCAAAGCTGTGTGACCAAATTAATGTGCAGTCTTCCCCCTCCCCCAAGGTCTTTCCCCTGGTTTTATTAGTGGTGATAATATTGTAAGAGGGGTGTGAAACAGCTAATTCACACATGTGCCATGTTCTGCATGCTGCCTGGACCTGCTGGAACATGATTTTCAGAAGAATGATGAGAGTAATAAACATTTTCTGGCAGAGGCTTGCAAAACTGCACCCATTTTAGTCACTCAATAATGGGCCATAAAACTCTTTGAGAACTGCAGGAGCAAAACAATGTATAAAGGAATGCATAAATTAAAGTGAGGAATGCCGGCTCAATAGCATGTTACAACTTCCGAGTACCGAATGGAAGTGGAGGTAGAATCAGATTTGCATGATCAAGGTTATACGCTCAAAAATGAAACAAAACCAAAGAAACACAACATCTCCTCTTCCAAAGCATTGATCTACATAGCTATGGAAAATAGACAAAACTATTGTCAGAGTCAGGTAGATTGAGATTGAGATTTATTAGATTTATACGCCGCCCTTCTCCCAAGGACTCAACAATTAAAAGAAACACATAATATAAAAGTTTTTAAAAAATTAAATGGAATATCCCAAACCCAATTAAAATTGACAATACATTTTTTTAAAAAAAAAATCGAATTAAAATTAACAGTGATCAATCCTTTATTTTGTTTTGTTCAGGCCAGGCTGTCTTGCTGGAAAAGCCAACTTTTTAGGGCGCGTCGGAAGGACCGGAGGTGGGGGATTATACGAAGCTCCAGGGGCAGCTCATTCCAGAGGGAAGGTGCTCCCACAGAGAAGGCTCTCCCCCTGGGGGTCACTGGCCGACACTGTGTGGCTGACGGCACCCTGAGGTAAATAAGGTAAATTAATCTTCCCAACAACAATGAAAGCTACTTATGACTAAGAAGAATGAGTTAACCAGCAAGTTCTGCTCTACTGGTTTTCTTTCTTTCTTTCTTTCTTTCTTCTAAAAGAGCCAAGGTGGCGCAGTGGTTAAATGCAGCACTGCAGGCTACTGCTAGATCAGCAGTTCAGCGGTTCAAATCTCACCGGCTCAGGGTTGACTCAGCCTTCCATCCTTCCGAGGTGGGTAAAATGAGGACCCAGATTGTTGGGGGCAATATGCTGACTCTCTGTAAACCGCTTAGAGAGGCCTGAAAGGCCTATGAAGCGGTATATAAGTCTACTGCTATTGCTATTGCTATTCTTTCTTTCTTTCTTTCTTTCCTTCTTTCTTTCGTTTTTAGCTTATTTGCCTGACACAAAATAGCAAGTGATGGAAATAAAAGTGGATAGACAGCTGGACTAGCATCACCCAGGAAAGCAACCCAATGAAACCATCTTGAGGAAAACTAGGATGTTGATACCAGAAACAAATTTATGAATTTAGGACATAACTGTGTTTAAAAGTCAGTTTGTCTATTTGGCTCTTTTCAAGATTTTGAGAGGAATTCTCTTCAGAACTAAGCAGCACCATCCTACGCAGGTTTAATCCAATAGGTCTCAGTGGTTTAAGTCAGATTTTACAAGATGTATACAAGTTAAATATTTTAGAAATATTTCCATGGATTATATCAAAAGAGAAAAGGTAGGCACCTTGTTAAGCGGTGTAATAAAATTATTTAGTTTCTATATGAAAGAGTAAAAATTAGGTGTTCGCTAAAAGCTCACAGGCATAGAAATATTGGGAGAAAACATTTGCTTTTAAATTTATAGTACATACCTAAGGGGAGGCTATTCAGATACTTGTGGCATACACACTCACCTGACATACACACACACACACCTCAAAATACCTTAAATATGTCATTAGTTCATGCCCAGTCTAGAAATCATCTTAGAATAATATATGGACAAAACTACAGTGAAATTGACAAGCATTTTAATTAGTTGCCAGACTTGGATGGTCAAATCTAGTCTTTCCAGGTTTGTTTGGTATCTTACATTGTCTAACATTACATTTATTGTGGTTTATGTCTGTTTTAGTTTGAGAATGATTTTAAAAATAATGCCACATAAAAATGAGAACAGATTGCGCCCATCTATTTTATTTTGCATATATTTATATGATATTTGACCTAATAGACATCTTTTGGAAGTAATTGTCACTAACATAATGTATTTTTGCCATTATTTTCAATATAATGCACATTTGGGGGTATGCATTTTCTTAAGAGAAATAATTTGTGTAAATGATTTTAGCCGGGATACCTTCCCGAAGAGATTTAAGCAAGTTACCAGAAAAGTTAAGGTCAGTTCTTCCAAATATGACTTGAGCTAGGTTTCCATTTCTGGTTCAAAGGCAAACTGCTAGCTACCAAAATACCGTTCTTGGCAATCAGAAAATAGAGGAATATATTTCATTTTAATTTAGTCAGGAAAAGGTGAACTGTGTGTTAGACTTTAAGAGTCAATGATGGGGTGATAGAATTGTTCCTGTGTACAATGCAAAACAACTATTGTTGCAAGGAATGAATTAATTCCAAATTGCTTTAAAAGCAAGCACAAATAGCCTAAGGTGATTATTTTATTTAAACTAATCTCAGTCTGTGAACCCATCTAAATTGAAATGATGGGGAGCCTTGCTGCAGAGGAGACAGCTAATGTCTCAACTTGTCAAAGCAACAGGCGTTGAGTCTTCCATAAGAATTGAATAGTTGAAAAATGTTTAGATATTTTCAAGATAATTTTAATTTTGAGAAAATTGTTTATGGATCAGAAGGGTAATCCAAACACTAGGGCATTGAATCTACTTTGGGATTGGAAAAAATAATTCTGCATCTTTCAAAATATATATATATACAAGGAAACATTATATATAATTTTAGAAATATTTATGCAATAAAAGGTTGTTCAAATAGTATTTCAGTAACTTTTTTTCAGATAATCATATATTAATAGTATGCAGTTCTAAACATGTTGAGATAGCTCTCTCCCTCCCTCCCTCCCTCCGTCTCCCCCTCCCTCTCTCTGTCTCTCTCTTTTTCATGAAAAGTCTGTCTTCCATCTAGGGATATAAAAGAATGTTAAATTCTTCTGGAAGCAGATATGCTATTTCAGCCAAGTGCAATCCATGTTGAAATGAAAGCAAACTCTAGCTAATATGTCTTTGTTCCTACAAAATGGGAAAGCAAGGAAATGGTGGCACTAATATATTTTTAAAATCATATGAGTTGACCAAATGCTCTTTTCCAGTTTTAATTAACCTTTAAAAGGTCTGAGACTCTTGTACCAGAAGAGACTTCTGTTATAAACCCTTTTCTGCAAGACCACATGATGAGATATAATTACATCAGACTGAGGTTAAACAGAGGGATAAGAACTCTTAGCTATGTTATGCATTTTAGAAAATTAAATACAAACCTGGTCTGTCTCCATCCATTCCTCGAAATATTCCTACAGATTAAACACACAATAATCTTCAGGAAATAATATCAGGTATAAATATTCCCACCATAAAGCAGAAGGTAGAGTGAAATGACATTTTTAGGAGCTACAGATCTCCTTTCACATGTATTGTCCCTTTTTTCACTGAAGTATTCAAGAACCAACCGTTGCATCTAGAAAATATTAGGTCTCTTTCCTAAGAAATTATGGTTTTTGCTTTCATTCCAAAAATGTTATTCAATCAGGAGATATTTGTAGCAGAGGTGGGTTCCTACCAGTTCGCACTTATTTTGTAGAACCGGTTCGTCAAATCTACCAAACCAGTTAGAAAAGGTTCCACCAGTGGACCTGGAAAGCAGGCCACACCTACAGAAGAGGTTCCAAAATTTTTTGAAACCTACCACTGGTCCTTGGATATGATTATTCTACACTATCATACTCATATTTATAAAACTCAGTGCCTCTGTGAAAGGTATTGTAAACTGTATTTGTGGTGCAATCAGAACATTGTGTGTGTTGAAGTTGTTTTAACGCAAACCAAAGATGCCTTTTAAAAACAAGTTTACATCATATTCTTATGCATGCCAGTGCTGTGTGTGAGGTAATTTAAGGTGGTTCTGACAAGTGTTGTCGGCATCTTCATATCCGGTCACATGGGGTGCAAGCCACTCTCACAAAGGAGGCCACACCCACAGAGTAGGTTCGAACAATTTTTGAAACCCACCACTGATTTGTAGGGAATGTTTTTTAAGAAAACCAGTGGTAAATATGGATATATTTCTTCTCCCAACCTTGAAGTAGGTCTGTAATTTTAATTAGAGTCCCTTTCATGAATGTGAAAGAATGCATGAATACTCAAATTTTGAAGCAGGAGGGTCCAAAACTGGATGTCTTCTATGCTGATCTGCCCTGATCTCTTTGATTAAGACCTCCTTCCATTCATCTGAATACAAGTCAGGCAATTTTTATGATTAGAAATATTGTGAGGAGAATTTCAGCCATGTTCAGATGAGGCCAGAGCAAGCGCATGCACTGATGAACAGGAAATGTGCATGATCCCCATACCCTTCTGTGATTTGAATTGTTGTGTAATCTTAATAAAATAAAAGATGTGTTTGGACTACAATCGTCAAACTATTCTCATACGTTCTATTTAGGCGTTTTCATATTTTTAAAAAATCCAGAACTCTCTTACAATGCTTCCATTATGTGACTTCTGTACATGTGGATTGCATATGTCACAAGTTTGCTCTGATTATTAGAATTGCTGGATGAACCCTTGAAGTTATTTAAGGTGAAACAACATGGCCATTTGGTTTCGCTTTTGGAAATGGTAGAGCCATGTTGCTTTGTATAATAGTTTTGAAGGATTCTGCACATTGTCAAAGAGAAGCACCCTTTTGAATCTTTCCACACTTTTAGAAAAAGACATGTAATAGCCTGAATTAAGATGCAACTTCAAGGTATTAATATGAAGTAGACAAAAATATGCATATTGAGAAGATATACATAAAATTGCAGTATCCTACAGTAGAAATAGAGAATGTTTATGTCAGTCAAAACCTGCATCCTTCTGAATAATGTGTTTGAGCACAGCAATGGTGAAGAAACAGTGCATGGAGCCAAAGTCAAAAGTAAATGGGGCTACCAATTTATATTTATTAGAGATCAATTTCGTCTAATTCAGTGGGACTTATTTCCAGGCAAATTGGCTTGGAACCACAGCCTATATGCCTGTCTAGCTTTACGATGTTCTGCGCTTTTAAATGCAGGTTTGTGCTTGACTAATTATTGACCATTGACATAGGATTGATTTGTATCACTGTGGAACTCATTTCAAACTCTTGCCTGTATTTCAATAGCAACTAGCCATTGAGTTTACAGTCCCTTTTATGCATTCATGGACTTAAAGGAGAAGAGGGGAAAAAGTCAAGAAATGCATTTGTCAGAATGGCTTCACAACCTCCACTATCCCAAAGGCTGTGATCTGGGATCGCAAGCTACTCTTGTTCTGATATTATTTTACAAATCCTCAAAGGGAATTCCTGTGAAGGATTTTTGCCGTTGTTTGAAGGCAGAGATTTCTCCTGTTTTTCAATTGCCTGAGACAAAGTGACTGACTATTACATGGGAAGAGAAACTGGAAGACATCAACATACTCTAATATATTTTGGCACAAGACAATAATAGATTACAATCCTTTTCACAGCTGATTGAGCAAAATGAATAACAGAAGCAGAGAAGGCTGATGCCTCCTTCATGCTCACATGGCTGCACTTTAAAACACAATGGGTCTCTCTCCTTTTCATTCACACACCTCGAATCATAACTTTGAATCACAGATGTGCTTCCTATATTTTTTTGCAAGAGTTGTGAGTTGACTGAACCTGAGATGATGACAGCTCTGCTCTGAAAAAATATTGCATGCTATCTTGGATCATTTTATTATCCTTTTTCCATTTCCCTAGGAGTAGGTCACCAATTTAAGACCTAAGGCACCTGAAATAGTGTCTCATGATTATTTCCAATTTTACAAATGGGGAACTGAGGCTGAGAGAACTCTCCCGTGCCATGTCAGTCAATTCTAAATTACAATGACCTTATACAATTTCTTTAAAGTATATCCCTGTGCAAAAGACTATCTTTGTTCAGCATGAAGAAATGAGGGAAATGTAAGAACAGCCAGATTGACCCAAATCAGAAACAGGCAAACTGAAGTTCCAGGTTAAATATATTTGCTAGACTGTTGGGGGGATTGATGACTAACTCTATACCCACATGTATTCTAAACAGAATTGACAAAAATTGGAATTGTGGTTGCTTACCCTTTTGAGTAGATACATGGGCACTCAAGTGTAAGCACTTGCATTGAATTTAAAAAACAAGAAAACTTCTACTCCATCAACATATCCCAAAAAATCCAAATAAAAACCTGCTGAAAATTCTACGGTTTTCCCCCCTATATATGTGATACAGTATAGGAAATTACTATTGCTATTTACTTGGCTAATAACTTTAGACAACTTGCATGTGTGTATGCAAACATACATTTACAACAATTAGCATCCATTCACCAAAAAGTTAACATCTTTGGGCTGTGATGGCAAACCTATCGCACACATGCCACAGGTACACAGAGCCCTCTCTGCAGTCATGGCAGCTGTCGCCCCAGCCCAGCTCCACCATGCATGCACACATGCCTCCTGCCAGCCAGCTGGTCTTCGGGTCTCTGCCGTGCATGCAGGTGGGACGGGGTGCATGCATGGGGGGGTGCTTGTATTGCATTTTGGAGCCTTGCACAGTGTCCCATGCCCTGTTTTGGCTTCCTGCTTAGTGCAGGAGGCCTTCCAGGCCCAAAATGGGGCACGGGGAGCCTGTGAGCACCCCCCGGCACCCTATTTTGGGCCTGGAAAACCTTCTGTACCAACCTGGAAGCCAAAAAATAGGCAATGGGGTGGGGCACATGCATGGGGGAGCACAAGGGGGGGACACATTGCATTATGGGCACTTCAGCAAGGGATGACAAAAAGGTTAGCCATCACTGTCTTAGGGTATTATTGGAGCACTTAGACTTCAGCAAGGCATTCAACAAAATAGACCACAAACAACTACTTGGTAAACTAGAAAAATGTGGGATAAATAACATCACCAACAGATGGATTTATAACTGAGTGACAAACTGTACTTAATGGTACTACATCTACTTGGAGGGAAATAAGAAGTGAGGTACCACAGGGTTCCATCTTAGACCCAGTACTCTTCAATATCTTTGAAATTGACTTAGATGAGGGAATAGAAGGGGAAATCATCAAATTTGCAGATGACACTAAACTGGCAGGAATAGCCAATACCTCAGAAGACAAGCTCAGGAGCCCCAAAAGATCTTAATAGATTTGAACAATGATCCCTATGCAACAAAATGAAATTTAATGTGGAGAAAATCAAGGTTTTACACTTAGACAGGAAAAACCAAGATTCACAGATTAGGTGAAACCTATCTTAAAAACAGTAACTGTGAGGGACCTTGGAGTCCTAGTGGATGATCATTTAAATATAAGTCAGCAGTATGTGGCAGCAGTCAAAAAAGCTAATAAAAATCCTTGGTTGTATAAAAAAGCGGCATATGAACAAAATCATGTGAAGTATTAGTACTGCTTTATAAAGTCTTAGTAAGGCCACACCTGGAATGCTGACTCCAGGTTTGGTCATAAAATTACAAAAAAGAAGTTGAAACTTTTGAAAAAGTGCAAAGAAAATCAATCAAGATGATTAAAGGCCTGGAGACAAAAATATATGAAGAGCCGTTGCAGGATTTGGGTTTGGCTAGTCTAGAGAAAAGAAGGACTAGGGGGACATGATAGCAATATTCTAGTATTTGAAAGGATGCCAGAAAGAGAAGGGGGTTAATTTATTTTTCGAAGCACCAGAGGGCAGGATAAGAAACAATGGATGGAACTTATTTGAATTAGAGAAGCAACCTGAAATTAAGGAGAAACTTCCTAATAGTGAGGACAATTAACCAGTGGAACAGCTTGCCTTCAGAAGTTGTGGGTGTTTCATCACTGGAGGTTTTTTTGAAGAGACTGGACAGTCACTTGCCTGAAATTGTATAGGGTCCCCTGCTTGAGCAGGGATGAGAAGACCTTGAAGGTCCCTTCCATCCCTATTCTGGTTTATTGATTGTCAGTCATGTTGCAAATATTTATAAGCAAATTAATCTGTAGATAACCTTCTACTTGTTTTTTTTTTAAATCAAAAGTATGTTATAGAAAAGCTGTTACTTTTTATTTCTAACTTCTAGAGTCAACTCCCCAAATGGTGGGTATCTGGCGGGCCTTCTCAGGGTTGCCATATTGGGAGGGGGACCCCGGGAGGGAAGGAAGGGAGTGGAAGCAAAGCCCTATCAGTTGGCAGGGAAGCAGCACCTTGACCAGACAGTTAATAAGTCAGAAATGTGGAAGCTAGCTAGAGACTCATGCTGGAGAGCATAGATTGTGCTGATCAGCTGGGGAGCCGGCGTGGTGATGAGCAACCGCAACAGGAGCTTCTCAGCATTTCTGGGGGTCTGGTGATCCAGAAGTGGTGGGGTTGGGGTGGCCCATGCAAGGGGTCAAATGTCAGGTGTGAAGTGGCAGTGGGTAGCGTTGACTTAAATCGTGATTTAGTGGTTCCCTTCATTCCACGTTTTTCAAGCCTGCATTAATGCCTGTCACACCAAGAACTGGTTGTTTCCTGCTTTCTGGTGCTGGAAGCTTGGAACATGACATCTAGTTTCTAATCAAAAGTTTATTCTGTTCCTACATAAAATCAAGGGTACTTTAAAAAAAAAAAGTATTAAAATGCTTGTTCTTGTTTTTTTCTTCATATATACATATTGATATAAAAATAGTTTTTATATAACCACACAATAAAGAAAATAAAAAAAATCTACAATGCCCTGCTTGATAGTAATGAAAATAATAACCAGTGCAACACATACATCTCAACAACAATAGTGTAATAATAAAACCAGCAGAATAAAAGTTCTGTTGTTGATTTTGACCACTGTTAATTTCTATAAACACTAAAAATGGCTTTTAGAATATCTGGGATAGAAATAAAAGGTTGCTATCAGAGACCAAAGAACTATTGCATAGATACTATTCGCTCACCCATCCACATAATCAGACTCAATGGTGAGTGAATACTTTTGGCAATATAGTGTACCAAGAGAACCCTTCTCCATAGGTTGAATGCCAGCACTAGAAAGATTTTCTTTTCTAGAAAATATTGGAAACCAAAGTGACATTCAGGAAAGGGATGAAAACATACAGAGTCAGTGCAGAATGGTAATTTAATGGTTAGAGTTAGGGTGAAGGTTAGGGTAAGGGCTACAGCTAGAGCTAGGGATAGGGATAGGGATAGGGGTAGGGGTAGGGGTAGGGGTAGGGATAGGGATAGGGATAGGGATAGGGATAGGGATAGGGATAGGGATAGGGATAGGGATAGGGATAGGGATAGGGATAGGGATAGGGATAGGGATAGGGATAGGGATAGGGATAGGGATAGGTCAAATCTTCTGCCAGTCTTGAAAGCTCACTAGGTACCTTGGATTTTGTTTAGTTTCACTTTTTCCACCTAACTTACTTCACTGAAGAAGAGGATTCTGTGGACACCATCTTGAGCATCTAGAGAAGAGGTGGGGTATCAATTGAACAAACGAAGAAAGAGTATTTGGAAGAAATATATAAACAGCATTAAAACAAGGAACAACTGAAATCAAAACCATCAGGTGGAGCTGCTCTCCCAAGCCAAAACCTAGTTCTAAGTTAGGGCTATCAAACTCACAGTCTGTGGGCTGGATGCATCACACGCTGACCACGCCCATGCCCACTTTAGCAAAGGGGGGGGGAGTCACAATATGTCATGCGATGCCACTATGACAACATGAGTTTGGCACCTCTATTCTAAGTAATAAACTTTCCAATCCACCAGTGTTGAGCCCCACTTAAAGCAAACTTTCATATTTGAGATAGTAGCTTTACACTGCTTGCTACAAGATGTGTTGATTTCCTC
Organism: Thamnophis elegans; assembly: GCF_009769535.1. Lineage (NCBI taxonomy): Eukaryota > Metazoa > Chordata > Lepidosauria > Squamata > Natricidae > Thamnophis > Thamnophis elegans. Next base: position 17,274,143 of record NC_045545.1, on the reverse strand, counting down.
TTATCAAGATATATTTCCTGTGCTTCCAGGGTAATTGAGATAATGGCTGATGGTATTGACAACAACTGTGCATTGAGTATACTTTCTGGCTTAAGGTAGAAAGACTCCTGCTGTGTGCAGAGCAATGTCTGTTTAAAGCATTGTCATGTCACAACACTACTACAGTCAGTACCTGCAAAATATGGATGGAAATAATGTCATGTCATGTTTGCTTTTATCTGCAATTCTTTATGACCAGAGTCAAGTGATATCCTAATTGAACATTTTCAAGCAATCTACTACAACTGGTGCTATCTGAATTTGGTCCAATTCCTAGATATTTCAGTCTACATGACCAAAGAACTAGCATAAGTAGAATGTCAGAAGCTTAAAATTCAGAGCATGCTGTAACATGTTCACTGTATTTTATTAGATGTCTTGTGTTGCTGAACTCTTCATAAAATAAAACAAGAGGAGTTTGGTTTTTTCCTTTTTCACACAACATATACTTATTTAGATTTCATTTATGAATCTTAAGATTATTTTTTTTACTGTAAGAGAACATATATTCAGAGCATTTAATCATAAAAGCGGGATACTCTCCCTTGGAAGAGGTTTCAAGTTACAAAACTTGGAAGTATTCTGTGTAATTTAAGGTCTTACATACTCTTAGGAGTTAGGGATTCCTATTGCTTGAAGGAGGAATTTTCTTTGCTTTTGATATTAATGAAACAATTTGTGCTTTCATGCATAACTGCATGCTAGAGAAACAAGGGGAAACCAGAAATTATATTCCTTAGAACTGCTAATACATAATAAAGCTTGTTTATTTCAATTGAATTCATTCATTTGTTTGATTTATGGACTACATTTGCCCTAAGATAGTTTGAGGAAGCTGACAAAGACATCTTCCTTCACTTTATTCCCAAAACAGCAGTAAAGTAATTAGTTTGGACTGATAGTGGCTGACCCAAACTTTCCCAGTGAGAGACTTGAACCTACATCTCCCCAGTTCCAGCTCAACACTTAATCACCATCCTGTATGACTCTCTGTGTTATAACTCTATATATATTAAAGTCTGGTGTAGATATAAAACATTAGGAGGATTCTATATCACTGAAGCAGAAATGGCAGAATTTAAGAGTCACATTAAAGACTCAATTGCTTTAATTATTCAATTCATTACAGCAACTGCATTTTAGGGTCTTGTAGAAGCCTAGGAAAAGACTAGCTTGCTTTAATGAACAGTAGAGAAGTAATGTATTCATGCTTGTTCTTGTGCAAAGTCGAAGCATTTCTTTTAAATCATTTTCAAACTCTGCAGAAGGCTAGTCTATATCCTGGATCAAGGGTGCTAGTTACTTCCATGTTGTTCCATTTTGCCATATGGGTGAATTTGAAACAAAAGAAAGAAATGTATCTGCTTTTACTTTCATACACAACATTTCCCATCATACCTTTCTGTAAACATTTGTGCGCAAGTATTTCTCAAAAGCACATGTTTGTATGTAATGTTCTCCTAATATCCATGTTTACAGCCAAATTTACACAGGCTCTATGAACCTGTCCAAAATCTATGGATGCTTTTTGAAATACATGTTTGAGTCAAGAATGATGAGCACCAACAGACTATATTTCACTGCAGGCCATATTGTAACAGATTCCATATTGGCTGTAAATGCCTTTTTACCCTAAAATAAATCAATGGCAAATGTCTTCTATGTACCTAAAATATTTGAATAAAAAGATGCAGAATAAAAGCTATTCAGGGAGAATAGATATTCTGTCCATCTGTTCCAGATAAGCCCAACATTTTCTATGGCAGTTGATTCTGATAATGTTGGGGACCATGTAAGAGGGTTTTGTAGAGTTGTCTATTTGCCCAAGTTCTACATGGGTAAGATGGGGGAGGGATCCACCTGTGATCATGGTTTTTATATGTGGTACATCTGTGGGCAAATAAAGTTTTGAAGTAGCCATGTTCAATTGTGTTATATCATAAGGTACATTACTGTCTTACAGAAGTAGCTGCATGGCAGAAGTGGAAGGATTACAGGCATCTGGCTGCTTTTGCAGAGAAATCATGGGAACTAATTTTTATCTTTCTCTTAAGCTTAATTTAAATTTGAAACCATGAGAGATGGAGCACTGAGAAAGGATCTGGGCAAAGCGATCAAATCATGTTCATAAGAGTGAAGGAAGCTTGATAGATGCCATAAGGACTACAGTTCCATCCCACATAAGGGATGCCAGGTACCAGAGAACTTAAGGAAGATCTGAGAGGGCGCAGCCTCAAACAGTCTTTATTGGGTAGTATTAATCACTCTCATTTTTGTCTCAAAGGTGCTTTTTCAAGGGGCAACTGGACTTTCTTTTTTCTTTTTTGAAGACATTTTGCTTCTCATCCAAAAAGCTTCTTCAGCTCTGACTGAATGGTGGGGAATGAAAAGATTTATCCACCTTGCAGACAGCTGGTCATTTGCATCCTTTTAGAGAGGTGTTGAGACCACTTGGATGTTTGGAACTGCTGATAGAACTGTGTTTTAGACTGGAGATAGATGGTGTTGTATCTCACCCCCTCTGTGGAGAGAGGGATGTTTTGACATAGATAGCTTCTTTCACTCCTTTTTCAAACCAGAATCAGTCCCAAAAAAGTCCAGTTGCCTCTTGAGAAAGCAACTTTGGGACAACCATGACCTGGATGACTGAGAATATCTACAGATACTCTCATTTTTCTTGGTTAACTTGATTTCAAACCAAAATCAGAACAGAGAAAGCAAAAGCAACACAAACTATTTCTTCTTCCAGAGTACTAAATACTGAGTTTTCTTGCCCGTCTTTCCTCCTAGGGACTAGAGAGCCTGTCTTAACAAATGGGCAGTATACCCTCACCTCTCTCCAGGCCTTCCGGAAAGCCGTCAAAACCTGGCTGTGCCGGCAGGCCTGGGGTTGATGAGTTCCCCTCCCCTCTCGACTGGTATGGCTGTGTGATTTTCGTGTATTTTAATTATGTGTACTGTTGTTTATGTTCCCTTTCCCCTTTGAGTTGTTCGCCGCCCTGAGTCCCTCCTGGAGAAGGGCGGCATACAAATAAACCAAAACTAAACTAAACTAAACTAACCCTGAGTCAAAATGTTAATGTAGGAAAACAAGAAGCAGGAGGTTCTGCAGTGAGCAGAGTATCTAGAAGACCCCTTTCAGATCTGTGGTTGTGTGTTCATTTGTGCTGCTTTCTTTAAAGCAACAACACATCTGCCCGCCATTCATTTTATTCCTTTATCGGTAGAGTAGATCTGACTTGAGTCTTGGGAACAATAGAAAGATGTTACCGTGGCTATTAGCTATGGTTATGTCTCAACAACATTACACACAGAAGAAATGTCTTTCTGTCGGAGAAATGCTGCTTACAAAACTTAGAATGTTTTTTAAAAGCACCTAAAACTATTGGGGGGGGGGGGAACCCTAACAATCATAAATGCTGGCGAAATCTCATTAGGTATAACCTAATTCTTCTAGAAAAAGAAAACACCGCCAGTGAAGTAAAACGATGCTTCAGAAAGTTGATTTTTTTTTTTGGGGGGGGGGGGAAATCAACAAATCATTAGCATCAATAATATCACCTAGCAAAGTCTATTAAGGCTGCACATGGCATAAATGCCATGTCAAAGGCACGAATAACACTAAGGCATCCACACAGCAAAGAATAGCATTCAGGGTCTCCCAATTAGCCACTCTGTCTTCCAATACATAGAAGAGAAAGGCAATTATAAATTGTGGATTGCAGTAACAATAAAAAGATAACTTGTGAGTCATTTTGCTTATGATAAGAGCAGCAGTTAAAAGACCAATCTCCAAAGCAAGGCTAGATGTGTCATGAGATACATCCACACTCTTTCTGATACTTGGCCTCAGCAGAATTCTCAGATGAAAGCCAGCCACACTGTTGGGAAAAGTGCAGGGGTGAAATGCTACCAGTTTGGGCCAGTTCGCCTGAACCAATAGTAAAAAAAAGGCTTAACAAAGTAAAAAAAAATGTTCCGACGATCAGCTGTGCTGCGTGATGATAGGAACTTTTTTTTTACTTTTTTTTTAGCATTTGGAGGTCTGTTTTTGCTCCCAGGAGGCTTCCCTGAGGCCTGCTAGGCCAAAAATGGGGTGGGGAGTGCTGTGAAAGGAAGGAAGGAAGGAAGGAAGGAAGGAAGGAAGGAAGGAAGGAAGGAAGGAAGGAAGGAAGGAAGGAAGGAAGGAAGAAGGAGAAAAAAGGGAGGGAAGGGAGAAAGGACCACAAACCTGGAACTAGACGCAACTTCAGAGGATACCTTGAAAGAGCACAGCAATCCAGGGCTGGAAGGGACCTGGAGTTCATCTAGTCCAACCCCCTGCTCCAGCAGGACATTGTTAAAGTGAATTTCTGTTTTTTGATCACCCAGTCACATGACTCCACCAAGCCATGCCCACAGAACTGATAGGGGAAAAAATAGATTTCACCACTGTAAAGGTGTGAATACTTATTTTTTGGAACAGTTTCAGGCAGCTTTTCAGCATCTGCTGCACAATTATACAATTATTTGGAAGCAGCAAAAGATCTCAACTGGAAAAATCTAGATAATCATGAGATGGCAGCAAAAAGTTTGGGTTTTCTGTGCATTTTGGCTCTTGAATTACTGAGAGTCTAGATAACCTCTCTCTACTTTTCTAAGTGTGCTAAACTTATCTGAGCCTTAATATCACTTTCTCTCGTAAATATTTTTTAATTTTGTAAATATTACCTTTGCACAATAGCCCCAAATATACTGATTTGAATTGTGGGAGGATTTATTCTCAGAGAGGGAACACCCATTCCTTCAGCTGTGATCAAATCTTGTGGAAAAATAATAAAGTGCCAGGCACTTAACTGTTCTTCACAGCCCACATTAACATTTAAAGGACTCAAATTCCAGAGTGTCTACATCAGGGGTGGGTTCCGGCTGCGGGTTCACTCAGAGATGCGCTACATGTGCGCATGCGCAGTACTGTAAAAATACTTCTGTGCATGTGCAGAAGCAAAAAACAAGATGGCGCCACCTACAGCACCGGCAAGAGAACCAGTTCAGGGGCATGGCAGGCCACGTTACTACCTACTTGGCCAAATTGGGTCGAACCAGTAGGAACCCACCTCTAGTCTATGCAGTGTTCCAGTATCTCAGAGGTTGCCACAAAGAAGAGCGAGTCAAACTATTCTCCAAAGCACCCAAGGGCAGAACAAGAAGCAATGGAGAGAAGCAACTTAGAACTGAGGAGAAATTTCCTGACAGCTAGAACAATTAATCAGTGGAACAGCTTGCCTCCAGAAGTTGTGAATGCCCCAACACTGGAAGTCTTTAAGAAGATGTTGCATAGCCATTTGTATGAAGTGGTGTAGGGTTTCCTGCCTAGGCAGGGGGTTGGACTAGAAGACCTCCAAGGTCCCTCTCCAACTCTATTGTATTGTATTATACCCTATTCTCTAGAACTGGTGACTCATTCACATGTACTGTGTTTCCCCAAAAATAAGATAGGTTCTTATTTTCTTTTGACCCCTGAAATAAGTGTTCGGCCTTATTTTCGGAAAAGTCTTATTATTTTTGAGGTGCAGGAGGCAGCGAGCGTGGTCACCTCATGGCTGCTGTTGTGTTGCAATATTTTCAGGAAGGGTTTATTTTCAGGGGAGATCTTATTTTCAGGGAGAAAGGGTACATATACACATATATTTGGTGCCTTCAAGTCAGTGTTAATTTCTGGAGATTTCTTGGACAAGTCGAGGTGGTGCAGTGGTTAGAGTGCTGTACTGCAGCCACTTCAGCTGACTGTTATTGGCGGTTCAAATCTCACCAGCTCAGGGTTGACTCAGCCTTCCATCCTTCCAAGGTGGGTAAAATGAGGACCCAGACTGTGGGGGCGATATGCTGACTCTGTAAACAGCTTAGAGAGGGCTGAAAGCCCTATGAAGCGGTATATAAGTCTAACTGCTATTGCTATTGCTATTGCTATTGCTATTTTCTTGGAAAGGTTTCAGGAAATGGTTTTGCCATTGCTTTCTTTTCCTTAGGTCTGAGGGAGGGCACAGGGGCAGGGCTAGAACTCCATAGTCTTCTGGTTTCTATCAGGATGACTTAACCACTACCCAAACTGACTCTTTGTATAGATATACACTACCTTTAATTTTTGTTCCATTCTGCTAAAATAAGTAAGGAGTTTCAGCTATTTAGATTTTTTTCCCTCTATACTTGTCAGCCAAGGAACTTTGGATGTAGCTCCAAATCATATCAAGTAGCTTCTAATTTGGTCTGAGTCAACTGGGCTATTTTATGAAGAAAAAAAAAACAAATAGAGCCAAAACTGAATGTGAAGGTAAGTTGACATCTCTAATATAGAGGAAGTCCCAGACTGAGTGTATTTTCCAGCCTCTTTCTTTGTTTTTACATTGGCTTGGTTGTTTGTTTTTGTGAAAAGAATTGTTTCTCTCTGTGTGCACCTAATTTGGATGAGGACTATGAGAATAAGAAGACATCTATCTTTTACCCCCGTTTCAACTCCCTGTGTGTCTCTTATATAAGCAGTAGTGGTAGATAAGCAGAATCAATAAAAAGATAGATGCTGATATAGAAAGCTATTTTTCATAGATTTAGGGTGGCTCCAAGTGGAAATGAATGAGAAGCGTCTATGAGATTTAAACATATCAAATTATTTTACAACAGGAAGCAGCTATTGTTCTTTCACTGAGAATATTTTGTTTGTGTGTGCAATATTATATACTTTATATAATATAAACATGGTTCCTTCAAAATTAATTTCATGTCCTGTAGCTTTAAGGTGCTGGAAAAGGGAGGAAGTTTATTCTTTTTTTCTTACTGCGTTCTTGTGTTCTGCGATGCATGCATTTATTCTCCTGTTCGTTTGTTCTATGTATGTTGCAGTGTGGATTTTGCATGGTATTTCGTAGAAATGGTATTTTCGTAGAAAAAAAGAAAAAACTTCCTCCCTTTAGGTTAACCAGGTTAACCTCCAAAACTGAACACTTCAACAAGAGAATAATTATGGAAGCTATCGAAATAGAGAAACACCCCCACAACATGAATAAATGTGACGATACCTCCCACCTACCAGACATCTGGAAAGGATCCCTAGTCAATAAACGAGCCCCACCCACCACCCAGGCCATTACAACATGAAACAACAACGGACACACAGCCAGCACCAATCAGCACCAATCTACCAATCATGATACAACCACACAACCAATCATTCCACTTGCTGTGGAGCAACTCATGAAACAAACAGTACACAACATATCAGACAGAACCCTCACCACAGCTGAAACCAATGTCCTTTCCAGAGGATTCAGCTTTGCAGTTGCCCCTAAACGCATCCCCACTGTAGACATCATACGCGGAATTGAAGCTACACTCACCAAAATTAACCCAGATGAAGCCAATAAAATTAGACTTGCAGTCACCAACATCCTTTGCTTCAGTAATCCACCCAGAAACAACTTACAACAACAAGAAGAAAAAGCACTCACCAACCTGAGGAAAGACAACAACATAATCATTCTCCTAGCTGACAAAGGTAACGACACAGTGGTGATGAACACATCTGACTACCAAGCCAAACTACCCAACCTACTCCAAGACTCCACTTAGAAACCTCTAAACACAGACCCCACCACCTACCTGGGAAAAACCACCAAATCCAAAATAAAAGCCTCTCCCATCAGTGAAGAAATCCAGCAAAGAATCATCCCCACAAAAAAATCTTCCAGATGCTCCAAACTCAATGGCCTCCCCAAGATACACAAAGAAGGAACACCACTCAGACCCATAATCAGCTCCATAGGCTCAACTCTACAGAATCTTGCCAAATTCCTCGCCAAACAACTCCAACCCTACACAGAATCCATCACCTCACACGTACAAAACACTTCATAGAAACAATAGAAACAAAACCTACAACCCAGCGACCTACTTGTGAGTTTTGATGTCATATCCCTCTTCACCCAAGTGCCTATAAAAGAAGCCTTGAACAGCCATCCAGAACAAACACAACCTCCCTAAACATGTCCTGGACCTGACCAACCACTGCCTAACCAACACATACTTCATCCATAATGGACAAAGATACAAACAGATAGGAGCACCCATGGGATCACCTCTCTCACCCGTCATCGCAAACTTATACATGGAAACTAACACCTTAGATAAATCTGAAAACAAACCCAAACTCTGGCTTAGATATGTTGATGACACTTTCATGATTTGGCTACACGGGAAAGAAAACGTGGACAACTTCGTCACACATCTCAATAGCCTACACCCCAAAATACAATTCACTATGGAAATAGAAGCAAACAACCAACTTCCCTTTATGGACATCCTAATCTACAAACAACCCCATGGCTCCCTAGGACACACCATCTATCGGAAAAAAACACACACCAACCGCTACTTAAATGCACAATCCCATCACCACCCTGCACAGATCAACTCTGTAGCCAAGACCCTCATCTCCAAAAACAAACACCTAGCCGACAAAGACCACCTGAAAATTGAATTACACACTCTCACAAATGTATTAATTTCCAAAGAAAAACAATCACCAACCCAATCCAAAGGAAGACTCCCCCCCAAAACCGAGACACAGAACAGGACAATGGCATCGCCCTCCTCCCTTACATCAAACGCACCACAGATAAAACCAGCAAACGTCTCCATAAACACAATATCAAGACAGCCTTCAACAGTGACCAAAAAATAGTCAACATCTTAAGAATCCCTAAAGACAAAATCCAGCTAGAAAACCAAGGAGTCTACGAAATACCATGCAAAATCTGCCCTGCAACATACATAGGACAAATGAACAGGAGAATAAATGCACGCATCGCAGAACACAAGAACACAGTAAGAAAAAAAGAAAAAACTTCCTCCCTTTTCCAGCACTTTAAAGCTACGGGACATGGAATTAATTTTGAAGGAATCAGGTTAATTTCCAAAACAGAACACTTCAACAAGAGAATAATTATGGAAGCTATCGAAATAGAGAAATACCCCCACAACATGAATAAATGTGATGATACCTCCCACCTACCGGACATCTGGAAACCAGCCCTAGTCAACAAAGGAGCCCCACCCACCACCCTGGTCGATACAACACGAAACAGCAATAGACACACACCAATCAGCACCAATCTACCAATCATGATACAACCACACAACCAATCATTCCACTTACTGAAACAAAGCCCGCACTCCACACAACCCCACCAAGATTTATACAAAGATGGCAGCTCCGATCACACTTTAAGACCAAAACCCAGCCTGAAGATGCCAAGTGAGACCTCGCTGAAATGTTGCCAAGACAATCTCAATCTTACACGGGAAAAGACCCATATACAACAAGACCAGCATACCTGCACCCGTAAAAATCTACGAAAACAAACAAATGTGTGTGTGTGTGTGTGAGAGAGAGAGAGTATACATACATACATACATACATACATACATACATACATACATACATACATGAATAGTATATATTCAAATATGGGAAAATACAGGCAGCTGAGAATATGCTTAGTCCTGGATTTCAGCAAACAGTGTTTATTTGAACTCCACAGGGTGGATAAGTCACTGCCAAGTCATCACATTTGATTAGTCTGTCGCCTTTCATCCCCCAGTACTGCCCTGATACACTGCAGGCTCATGATCTAGTTCTGTTTTTCCATGCAAGGCTCCCAGATCATAGAATTGCTGCAGAAAGAAGATGAAGAATGATTGTATGGTTTTGGCTAAAGCACTTCATTATTTATTCACCTAACAAGAACTTTGGGCTCAAAGAGGCAAAGATAGATTGCAACATTCATTTTTATTTTTATTTTTTGCTTTCAGCATGCCCGTTCTCGCTATTTTTCTTACCGATTCTACATTAGAAATTTATGAATTTGGGCTTATACAATTGTATATATACCGTAGGCTCTGAAGAATTTTCAACTTATATTTAGCTTGTGAGTTGTGGACATATCTTCCCCCAAAGTCAAATGATGGCTGCTAGTGAGGACTGCATAGCCAACTTAGTTTGGAGGATAAATCTAAGCATCAACAAAATGTTGATCCAACTAAGACCCATTGCTATTATGATCCATAGTAGTAATTCCATCATAATGCCTTCCAAGGTCCCAATGCAAAGTCAGCACCAGAATAATCTCCCAAAAATGAAAATGATGTACAACCAGCTGAAATTATCTGACTTCCTGTCCTGGATTTAAAAAAAAAAAACACAAATCCCATGACTTTCATCATAGGCTCAGGCTTGGGATTCATCCATGAACTACAGATTGGGAGTAGCAATGTTCTATTTTAGTTAGAAGCATGTTCTTTTCATTGATTAAAAACATACTTTGGTAAGGAATCTGAATAAAAGATTATTTTCTGGGACAGAACAATGGAAATTATTTATAATGAATGTGTCAGATCTGTGTTCAGGATGAAGAGTTTCCTGGATAGAAAACAGTTGATTTTCCATTCGTTCCTGGTTATATTTTCTGCTGCCTACGTACTTGATGCATTTACTTGTATCTGTAAACTCATGTATACATAGAAAACCAGTAATTTGGATCTACATTTAAAGTTTTTACCTACTGTTACCTTCCATTAAACATAGCTAGGCATTTTGCTTTACTTGTCTAGCCTTTTTTTTAAAAAAATGAAAAAGATTTTTATTTATTTTTTAATTAGAAGATACTATCTTATCACGTAAGTTTCAGATATAGTCTGAGATGATAAAGCCAGCTTAATGAGATGTAGCTCTTCAGTAGTCAAGAAAGCCTTTTTGCTCATTTGTATTGACAGAAACATAGAGTGGATTTAGCAGTAAATCTCCCAAGTAGGCTTCTGTATTTAAGAGATGGAAGAACTAAAGATACCATTCAGGTTTTAGAACACCGTCCATTTTATATTTTAATTTGAAACTTAGCATCTTGAGCTATTGTCCCCAGTTGTAGCTAGATGGAAGTGTGACTCATTAAAGAGTTTGTGCTTAACAAGGAGTTCTCAGGGGTAGGATCATAGCAATGAGCAGAGTTCTGAAAAGTATTTTGAGGAAAATAGATTGAGCTCATAATAGGAAACCAAAGGGATATTTACAAGTGTGGTGTTGGATATAGAGTTAACAAGGAAAACTTGGTTAAAGTGCCAGTTACTCGAACATCTCCTTTTCCTGGGTGAAACGGAAGGACAGCAGCTCCCATATGAGGTATTTTGTGAGTCTTGACAAATAACAGGAAAATATGTTTTCTTCCTGCTTCATTAGGGGCAGCAGTAGTTAATGCTTGCAGAATATCAATAATGCAGTGTGTAGTGCTGCATAATTAAAGGCAACCCTACGTTAATAAAATAAGTTGGGAAAAAAGTGCCAAATAGAAGGCGTAAATACATTGGTGCCTTTGGCCTTATTTCAGACAAGCTTAATTACATCCAGGCAGCTGCAACCTAGCTTGCAAAGCGATTCCTCCTGTCACTTAGAGCTCTCAAGCCATACACCCAGTTATGACATTTATGAGGAAGAGCAAACAGCTTCCCAATGGCCCACAAGTGAATACTTGCAGTTTATGGCTGTCTAGACTGCACATTTGCAAATAGTTGTTCCCATAAATGGAGCCAGCTTGCCTTATAGAAAGAGCTGCCATCAATTATTTGAAACCTTCCCCTGCAATGTATCTCATGGAGAGAGCCACAATTACCATTGCTTTATGCACCGGGAACTAGAAATGCAGGAAGGACAAGTTCTCCACTCACTCCACTTGCAGGATGATCAGACTTGAAGGTAACAGGTGGGTCAATGGGAAATATCTACTTTAATAGGGGATTTCAGTCTCAAGAGAAAACAGAGACTATGGGGGGGGGATTCATATTATTATTTTAGCCACCTTGAATTACGCACATTGGAATGCTCTCTGGGTAAGGCAGCCTTTGAGAATCAAAAAGTTGAGTTGGTATGTATCCTTGTGAAGCTAAGCATTTGGAATGCTTGCACTAACACTCTGTCATTTACGGAAATTTATATTAAATTGTCAAATTCTTATTCAAATGCCAGCCTTTGTTTGATCGGGTAAAGGAGGCACAGTAGGGTTCAGTAAACAACAGATCTTTATTGCAGTCAAGTAAACATCTGGCTGAAGAATGGTCGGGCAGCATCCCCTTGTAAAGGGATCTGTCAGACCTCTTAGCCAATGATATTCAACCTCTGTTCCTGCCAGAACAGAGAAACCTCTTGCAGCCTGTCAGCGGGGGGGGGGATATCTAAAACTCCTCCCCTCTAGAATGGAACAATCTAATTGGTGACATTGTCATGCAGGTAGGCAGGCCTGTTCGTAGTTCTGCCTGACTTGCGCAGTTCAGTTTGGGTGTTTCCTTTGCGCAGGTCGGATGGACCTGTTGCTTCTGCAGATCCGCCTGGTGGAACCTCCTGGAACTTTTCACAGGCCACGGCTGGAGCTTCTGGTGTTGACTCTTTAGGAGCTCACTGTGTGCCTGCATCGAAGTCAGATAAGTTATCTGACATTTTCAGATTTTCCTCAGGACTGTTATTTTGCATGTAGCTTCTCTCGATTTGTGCAGGAGTTATGTTTGGTTGTCTGAGTGTTGAGTTAGTCAAGTGGCTACGGAGTTGGTCAATATGCCTTCTCCAATTTCTACCATCCTTGAGTCTTACTGTGTATGATCGCGGACCGGTAATGCCAATTATCGTTGTGGGAATCCATAACATTTCCCCAGTGTAATTATGTGCATATACTGAATCTCCTATGTTAAAAGACCTGACCTTGCTAGTGGAGTCAGAGAGTGTTGAGGTAGAATAATTAGGGTGTAGACAGTCTAGGTGACACCTAAGGCGGCGTCCCATGAGGAGTTCAGCTGGGCTTCTTCCAGTGGTAGCACTGGGTGTGATGTGTTGTATGAGTAAGTAGTGATCAATTCATGTCTGCCAATCACCTGGGCCCATCCTATTGAGGGCTTCCTTTGCGGATCTTACCATTCGTTCTGCCTGGCCATTGGAGGCCGGATGGAACGATGCAACCAGGGCATGTCTGATTTCCTGAGCTGCTAGGAATGTTTCAACTATCATGGCCGTGAATTGGGGCCCATTGTCAAAGACTAATACATCGGGGAACCCATGCGTGGTGAATAGTTTCCGTAGTACCTTGATGACCGATTCCGCTGTAGTGGAATTCATCAGGACTACTTCTAACCATTTGGAAAATGCGTCCACGACTATGAAGAAGGTTTGGCCATGAACTGGCCCAGCGAAATCAATGTGTATTCTGGACCATGGTGCTTATGGGTGATCCCATTCCTTGGTGAATTCCCTAGGAATTTGGCTTTTGGTACATTGATTTTACATTTTTCTTTTTTGAGGCGAAGACCCTTGTCTCTGATTCTAGTCAAAACTGTTCCTACGCATTTTAAAAGTTGTGCTTCATTTGCAGCCGATACCAAGATGTCTTTGAAATAGGGGATGACTCCTGGTATCCCCTGCAAAAGTCATTCCATGATGCTTTGGAACAGTCCAGGGGCGATACTAACGCCGAATTGTAGGCAGTTGCATTTGAATGCACCCCTATGCGTCACAATGCTTTGAGCCTCCGTGTTAGTGCCATCTACTGGCAACTGTTGATATGCCTGCACCATATCTAATTTAGCAAAGATTTTTCCTGGGCCGAGGGAATGCAATAGGTGCTGTATAACGGGTACAGGGTAAGTGCTTTGTTGTAACGCTTTATTAATTGTGCATTTATAGTCAGTGCAGATGCATACAGACCCATCAGATTTGACAGGTGTCACAATTGGTGTCTCCCAACATGCATGATTGACTGGTTCGAGGATGCCCTGGCTCACGAGCTTATAGATTTCTTTGTCAATTTTTGGCCAGAGAGTGAAAGGTACTCTCCTGGGCTTTAGCCTAATCAGGGCTATTGCGGGGTCTAGGCTAAAAGAAATGGGTGTTCCTTTGTACTCACCCAGATTGGTGCCGAAAACATCCTCAAACTCCTTAAAGATCGCTTCAGTGATGGCTTCAGCGGCGGGTTCCGCTTCCTCTTCTATGGAGTTGACTCCATTCCCAGGGCTTGGAACCAATCAAGACTCTGCAGGTCATCTCTGACCATTGTCACAGACTTTTTTGCAGATTTTCTTGTGGCGTACCTGGAAGGTGCCTTGGCCCATGGTGGGGACCAGGTTGCCCTGGTAGTCGCGTAGGCGAACGTCGGGACTTCTGAGGTGTCTCTTTTGTATCTTAGGGATTGTTTGCTTCAGTACTGACCATGGGATTATGGTCAGTGACGACCCAATGTCGATCTCCATTTTGCATGGAGAGTCCTTGATGAGGACAGTGACTTTCAGCTTTTTTGGGTGAATGGTCTGACTATGTCTAACCAGAACAATGACATTCAGCTTTTTTGTGCATCCCGGACGGCTTTGTATGGCAGACGTGAGGTTGGTGATTCTATCATCACTCTTTGAACCCCATAGATACTTCTGCCAAGTCCCTGGTTTGGGTCACTGTTTGCGATTTGAGTCCCCCTTCGGCTGACCTGCGGTCGCAGGAAAATAATTGCAGCACACCTTGGCGATATGCCCTTTCCGCTCGCATCGCTTGCAAATGGTGTCGTGAAAACGGCAGGATGATTGGACGTGATCTTCTCCACAGCTGGCACAGGGTGGATTTTGGGAATTGAATTTCAGCACCGGCTTTGTTCGGCTACCGCACATGCTTCATCTAGTGCAATCTGTAGGGAGAGATTGGACCTGGCCAGAAGCCTTGTCTGCAGATTAAGATCTCGCACCCCTATTATGTGATCAAGAATTAGATTGTCTAGCTTATGGAACTCACAGTAGGCTGTGGCTTTCCAGAGAGCTGCCATGTATTCGTTGATTGATTCACCCTCCTTCTGTTTCCATATATTGAATTGGTACCGGCAAACGTATTTAGATGGCTTCGGCTCGTAGTGGGTCTTCAGCATTTGTTGTAGCGCAGACCAGGATACGGCTTGTAGAGGGGTCAGTTCTGAAAGATTTTTTGCCATCTCGAATACTTTGCAGCCACGGTACTCTAAGAATAAATTCTTTTTCTGCGCTTTTGGAACCCCTGTGAGGTCGTTCACTTCCAGGAAACACTCGAATTGCAGCATGTACGTTTCCCAGTGTTCAGTAACTGGATTGTACGGAGTTGGTGGGGCGTGCATGGCCATTCTGGTTCTCTCTGGGTGTTCAGCGATGACTAGCTCGATGCCTCATGGAATGCTCTGGGCTGGATGTACTTGCAATGCTTCGCTCTCTTTGTTTGCCTAATTGCCTTCCAATCCCACCTTCATCGCCAGTGTTTGATTGGGTAAAGGAGGCATAGTAGGCTTCAGTAAACAACAGCTCTTTATTGCAAGTCAAGTAAACATCCGGCTGGAGATTGGTCAGGCAGCATCCCCTTTTAAAGGAATCTGTCAGACCTCTTAGCCAATGAGATTCAACCTCTGTTCCTGCCAGAACAGAGAACCTTGGTGGAAACCTCTTTCAGCCTGTCAGCGGGGTGGGTGGGCGGATATCAAACAGTCTTGATCTTTGTGCAGCACTATGAAATTATCTGTGTCCTTCAATGAGCTTTAGAGGCCATGTTTCCACATCACTCTTATAGAGACTAGGATGTCAGGTAGCAAAACCAATGATGTTTTCTTATCCCAGTGAATGTTGCCCACTGGAAGTCAATATGTGCTTTCCTAGTGACTTTTTTATTCTATTTTGTTCAACTTTGCTCAGTGTCTGGATCTGGCCTAAGCTTTGCTAAGTTTAAGGCTTCATTTGGCCAGGAGATGAATTATTTTTCAAAGTGTTTTTTTAGCCTCAGCTTTTCTGAGATCTGAACACAGCTCTAGCTTGATTGAAATGATTTTTATAATATTGGCTAATCCAGCTCTGTGCAGCATCCTCTTTCCATTCCATTCCCGATTCATTCCACTTTGTCTATTAATTAAGGGAAATGACCATTACAGAACAGGTAGGAAAAGCAACTTTTTTAACTTGCTTCTTTTCATAGTATCGTATTTTATGATGCTGTTATACCTATCATTAATCAATCATTGAGTTTACCAACTATGGTAGCTAGTCTAGTCAGTCATGTATCATCATGTCATTTTAATTATATTACTTGAATTAATAACAGTTGCTATTCACAAAGTAGTTAATCCTATCTCAACTTCATCAGATAAACCAATATGATGACAGATATGATACAGATGTGGAATCAAACATGGGTAAATAGTGCTTTATTTAATATGAATAATCCTACTTTCCCAGTAGGCCTACAATACAAATTCTCAAGTAAAAGCTTCTAATTTGCAATCCTCATGCTTTTGGAGGTGTGTTGCATAAATTATTCAATGAGTCCAGGGTTGGACTGGCTAAATTTCTAAATTTTCCTTAATTTCTAGTGTTGTAATTTAGTAGAACTGGAATGGAAACATGACACATGTTTGTGACATATTAAAACAGATGTGCTTTGTTTAATGGCAAATGATATAACTACTTTAATGACTCACAGATCGATGTTGCATCTGTACTGATAAGTGGTTCAAAGCACCCCTCTGAATGAAATCTGAAGCAATGCACCACCTTATTAATTTCTTCTTTTCCCAGAGAAATGCATTAAAATTTGTGTGCATATGTTTCCTAGTATCTATCTTTTTCTATGCCTATATTTTACTGTGTACAATTTTTGCAATTTATCTTTCAGTCTTATATTTCATTTTTCAGTATATCTTTGGGTGCCCTTTCTTTCAAGATACATATTCTGTGCAATTTTTAACATTCCAAACTGCATTATGAAATTCTGCAAAGTATGTTGAGTTTCAGTGTATAGCTCTATCCAATTTGCATATAGATTTCAGTACATGCCTGTGAAAATCACAAAGAATGAATTTCTCCAACATTCCACAATTACTCATTATCCCCCAAAATAACCCTCTGCCACCACCTACTGATTTACACAGAGTAGTAGGACTCTCCCTTTATCAAATTCAGAATGTGAAGTGAAATGTGCTAATCTTATAGTCCATTGGGTGATGATTTAATGCAGAATATTAAAAAATGAATTAGATATTTATTACCAACGAACACATATTCTCCAAAAATTAGTGCTGAGAGGAACCGCTGCTTGTGATGCTCAGATAGAGTCATCATGCCTGATAGTCACTGACTATGTTTTCAGACATGAATTTGTTCCATTACCCTTTCAGGTTCAATGCGGGGGAAAGCAAAGAATGATGTTTTTTTCCTAACATTCAATAATTTGCTTTCATTGAATAAGCCTTTTATTTCTCCCCTTGCATGAATTTAAAGTTCTTTCCTACTGTTCTGACTGAGGCTTCCCAAGAGCATGAAACAAACTCCTTGTCCTGGCAAAAAACCCTTTTATTAATTTGCTGTGAATTATGCTCATTCACAGCCAGCAAAGTCTTTCAAAGGATGGTATGTGGTCATAGACCTTATACGGCTTGGAGAGCTGACAGGCTGATATCTGCAGAACTTGGCAAGGAGTCTCGGAGAGACTCGGAGAGTCACAAACCAATTAGTGAACTAATTGTCTTCTGCAAATTCCACTCCCCTTTCGCTCCTCTTTTATTTTCTCTGGGAAGGGGCCATTCATCATCTGGCCTTACTCCCAAGTCGACCCTTGTTCTTTAGTTGTTCCCTTCATCTGGAAAATCTGTGCATGCGCACACTGGGAACAGGCTCCAGCTGTTCATCTACCTTACTGATGTCTGACTCTGAAGGCAGCTGATACCTGATATATGGCTCTGGCCCCCTCTCTGCCTCCAACACAGAGCCTTTATCAAGCATCTTCCTTGCTTACTTGTGGAGTTTTTGACTAATTTTTGTGACAAGACAATTAGAACAATGTTTTCACAGTCAGTGGGCTGGGAGTTGAAGCCCACGTACAATATCTTAAAACTGTCAAGATTGAGAAACATTACACTACATTAACTAGTTTTGTACCATTACCACCTTACTATTTATCCCTGGCTCTGGAACATTTTTGCACATATTAAAAAGGTGAGAATGCCCTTGCCAAATGTTAACTTGTGAGGGAGGAAAGCATGCCCATCACAGTATGGCTGTCATGGGAGATATAGCTAGGTACAAAATTCACTTATATCAAGATGCTTCAAAATGTTTTGTACATCTTCATAGAGAAGCAACAGAATTGGCAAGGGGGGTTATAAAATAGAATTTGACTCCTGAAGGGGGGATTTCCCCAGAACTGTGTTTTCTTCCTTCTCCTGCCATTCGTGTTCCAAAATTACTGGATGGTAGAGGTGGGCAGATCAAAAGAAAAGCTATCTCTCTTTTTAAAACTGCAGCTTCCTATAAAGACTCTTTCAAACAGCCCAAGTATTTTTTTCCTTTCCTTTTTTCTTTTTTCCCAGGGAGAAATGCATATTATGAGAATAATCTTTAACAAATGCTACAGCAGAAAATAGGCTTCCTCCTGCCCTTCAGTGGAAAATGGAGACCCTTGCTCTTTCCGCTGCTTTCCTCCAATTAAACCAAGCCAGCTCAGCAGAAGCTTATGGATTAAAATTTGTGCACTGAGGAGACTACTGTGCCTAAATATGTTCTATATTTATGGCCTGCAATGAAAAGTCAGGGCATGGGGTCTGATCTTAAATCTAATAAAAGTACATGGAAGTCAGTGGGTTTTCAATCAAGCCAATTAGAGCACTTGTGTGGCTAAGCATCAGTAATTAGGAGAAAGAATCAGAAGCCTTATGGTATTTGAAGTCCTCTCATTCATTTGCCTTAGGTTGTCAAATTATGGAAACTTTGATGATCCAATTGCCTCATTGCCCCCAAAATATGGGTGTGTGTATGTTTCCCTTAAGGATTTGAATAACCCTGATTATGCAACATAGTCCAGCCACCACAAAATATGCAGAATTCTTTCCTCACATTTGTTTTTTTTCCCCCAAACTGGCCACATCAAGGCATAAGAAGAAAGTGCCATTCACTGGGAAAGGGATTTTAATTAATTGCAAGATTAAAGTATTGTCATGAAAACAGATGAAGAGCCCTCGTGGGCCCATACTGTATTTCCAAAGCAGTAGTTGTAGACAGAATGACTGTTTTCTAAGAGTGCTTCTATTATATTTCACAGGAGGAGGAAGAGGGGGAGCTAAACTAAGAGAATACTACACATTTGCACAATTAATCATTCAAACTTCAGGAAATGGCAACGTTTGGGGTTCATATTTAATCTTAATCTTGCTCCCTTGGGCCTATACAATATTATTCAGTCTTTAATTATGTGATTGATTAAATTTCACACACCAAGTAATGGCAGGCCCTAAGGCTTCTTCCAAATTTGTAGAAACAAATGATATAAATGTTCTTTTTTATAGTAATGTTTTCAGCAATCCATTAATTCAGTGATTTATAAGCAATGATCTGTAAGCCACTGGTGGCCTGAGGAGTGTACAAGAAGGTCCACCAAAAACACACCTTATTCAGTGCCAGGATCTGCTCACCAACCTGCCTGTCTACATTCATCATTCGTTAGTTGCCCAGACAAGGACCAGAAGTTGTCACTGTAACTAGTTCTCAGTAATGGGCCAATGATTGAAAACAGTTCATTGAACAGTTCATTGCAACTAGTATTTGTATTATAGTATTTGAAGTTTTGCTTCATAGCAAAAACATGAATATTTCGTGGCAAAAGCAACAGGAAATTAAGACTTACCACTGCAAATTTTGTAAAGACATTTTGGTGATCACATCATCTACTTCCATATTGCTCAGAGAGAGGCAGGACACACTATTGACAAAATCATCTGGTCATAATAATGTAACGTTATACAAAATTTATGGCAGACCATGTGGTGGAACTGTTATCATCATGCATCTCTGGTAACAAATATTTTACGTCGCAGTTATGCACAAATAACCTGTGTGCAAAGCATAAATCAGCTCTTACATTATGTGCAGCATGTATGAGAGGGAGAAAGGCTCTAAGTCATTTTATTCTGCTTATCCCTGAAAACCCAACAATCAGGGAAAGAAGCTCTAATGACTATTTTGGAAAAGTTGTATTGTGCTAAGCACTACTAAAGTATCAACCATGTACAGTGTAAAGGATATCACTACTATACATGTGAAATAAGTTTCACCTAAATGCAAGGATACCCACTGCTCTAATTACAGAATAGTTGGCCACTTTGCCCCCACTCATTACCCCCAAATATTCCTTGCCATCAATCCAGCACTAAGTTGTGCATTCTGGTGTCAGCATTTGGAAATGTTCCATGGATTGTTGAAGGAAACACACTTTTCAAAGTTCAAGAACAATAAATGCCTACATTCATTATAGAAGAAAAAACGAACCACAAAGCAAACAATTCATATATAGAAACTACCGTATACAACAAACATCTTCCAGCTCACAGTTTTCTGGCAGAAGTCCCAGCTCCAACTCAAAATGTATTTGAAGGTAGCTGCTCCAGCTTGACAAGACCCTATTCCACAGAAAATCTAACTGTTAAGTAGACTTCCGCTCAAAGAGACCACCACAAGATCCATTTCAGCTTGTCCTGCTCTTCTCTTACCCCATCAAGCACAGTTACCCACCACACCACTCCTTATCAAGCAAACTGGGTTTCCTTTTCTATTTCTATCTTGCTGTCAAGTAAGCCTCACATAACATAGGTGTTGAAGAATCTTTCAGGCTTCCTAATATCTTAACCAATGGATCAGTCTTTCAGGAACTACATTACTCAGGCAGAACTGGAAAAGGTGAGGTATTTAAGGTTCCCGCAACTTTTTCTCGACTTATTTTGAAGTGTCCAAAGAACAATTTTATGGAGTTGTTTGTAGGTTCTTACCAGCCTTTACCTCCACAAATGAACAATAAAACTGTGAGCTTTGGGTATATGTCTGTTCATTGTGCAGTATGAGGAAATATGTCTTGCTTTACCACACAGAATTATGGATGCTATCATGTGAAAAGGACTTCCCAAAAGTTTTTGCATTGAAGAAAGAGATATTTTTATTACAATAATGAGGCCACTGAAGACATTCCCTGTGATTTCAAGATGTATGTTAAATAATGTGGTTTGCTCCATGATATATTCTTATCAAGGTTACGATACTGGAATTGTTCATTCTAGGACAAGCTTTCAGTATTTCTTCCAAAGTTCTGAATAATGGTGAAAATATCTTGATGGATTAGAATATGACTTCTCACTCGTGATGATTTTTCTTTATTCTTCACTGAAAGACATCAACATTGTACTAATAGGAGCATTTAAAAACAGAATCCATATGCTGCAGCAACTTAATGAGGAACGCTGAACCAGATATACCAAGGAATGCATAGGAATCTATTTTCAGCTGTCTGTTAACCTGACTTCTTTGGCCTTCTAGCTTACAAGTACAATATGCTTGTTGACTTTCAAGGCACTGAAAATAATATTTGGTGAGAAATGTCTTCTGACCTATAGCTCAGACTGTTCATTGTTAGACCAAATATCAATGTCTTGGTACTATCTCTGTCCCTGATACATTGTCAGAGATTTCTATTGAAGAAAACTCTTGAACAGCAACTTTAAAATAAGAAGTACACTGTATGACACAGAATATATATAAAAAAGGGGTACACTTGAGAGCCAGTTTAGTGTAGTGGTTAAGCTATCATACTAAAAATTGGGAAGCCTTGAGTTCCCACCTTAGATACAAAGCCATCAGGGTGATCTTGGGCCAGTCATTCCCTCCAGGAAACAGATAATGGCAAACCGCTTCCAAAGTCTTGACAAGAAAACTGCAAGGGTTCGTCCAGGCATTTGCTAGGAAATTTACTTGAAGGCACATGATAATTATTGAATTAAATTTTTCGTACAAAATCAATGTACACTTTTAAAATGGAGATGATAAGAAGGCAACAAAAAAGCATAAAATAACCTCTTTTTTGCTAAAAATAAATAACTACAAACATCCCTATTTTCTTGAGAACAAAAATGTGGAAAGGCTTGCTTATTTAGTGAACAATGATTATAGAAAGTTTTTAAAAAATATATAGTTTCTCCCTCTCCCCCCATCTTTCTGCATTTTAAGGTAGTCCGAAAACCAAACAATTGGACAACATTAGGGAATCAGCACATAGTATATTACTGTAATCTGAACTACACTATTATTCATTTCCAATAAGTAAATGTTGCACTATCCTAGAGGTGAGAGTTGAGCTGCTCAAATCTCTCTGCATATGTGGAAATTGGATTTGGAGGATCTACTAAAATTTTATGGGTGATTTCAGTAAATCAGTGGAATGAGTTCCCAGTGTTTCTTTAAGAAGATTGTCCTTAGTAGAAGCTTTTTAAAATTTACTTATTTTTATTACTTAAGAATTTATAGACCACCACTCAAAACAAACATTCCCCAAGAAAACCTTAGAGAATGTTTTAAAATTAAGTCTCTAAAATGCACACTAAAAAAGCAGAAGACAGATTATAAGAACATCTTGAAAATAGATGGCATACATAGTAAAACAAGTTAAACAAAGGATTAAAATTAATCACTCAATTACAGAAACTAAACCAGAAGAAACAAGATTAATACATGACAGCAGAAACAGCTAAGAGAAGAAAATAAGATAGATCAAATTAAACCCATCTGATATCCTCTGTTGAAGCAGAAACAACACTGAATAAAGGCACAACAAAAAGGAGTGCAGAGCACCTAACTAAATGGTTTGTTAATTTATTAAACTAAGTTTAGTAAATGACATCCAGGGCACAAAACAGATTGGGAACTAGTGATGGCTGTGTTTTAACAGCTGGGGGATGCATTCATTTCTTTTGTCCCCAAAGATTCCATGCAATAAGATCCTCAAAATATCCAACCCCAACTACGCAATCAATCCACAGCCTCCATTCTGACATTAATTTCAAACTGAAGTCCGCGTTGGATAACAATAGAGCCAACCTGTTTGACTTTCTTCTTAATTCCCTGGTTTTTTTATTGTTTGGTTGGTTTTGGGATGTGCGTGCATGTGTTTGCATCTTGTCTGATAAAGAAATTCTGGTGAACTCAAAAGTTTGTGCATCATTTTGTGTCATTTTAATTAGCCCAATAAAGATATTGGCCAACTCTTCTGGCCAACAGTGGATTTTGGCTACCTGTGTGTAAGATTAAAGGCAAAAGTAAAGGTTCCCCTCGCACATATGTGCTAGTTGTTCCCAACTCTAGGGGGCGGTGCTCATCTTAGTTTCAAAGCCGAAGAGCCAGCACTGTCCGAAGACATCTCTGTGATCATGTGGCCAGCATGACTAAATGCCGAAGGTGCATGGAATGCTGTTACCTTCCCACCAAAGCTGGTTCCTATTTTTTCTACTTGCATTTTTTTCATGCTTTCGAATTGCTAGGTTGGCAGAAGCTGGGACAAGTAACGGGAGCTCACTCCATTACGTGGCACTAGGGATTCGAACTGCCAAACTGCCAACCTTTCTGATTAACCAGTTCAGCATCTTAGCCATTGAGCCACCCTGTCCCTGAGTATAAGATTAAAAGCACTAGATTAGATTGCAATCTCATTAGATGGCAAGCAATGTCCTACCGTATACAAAGAATCAGAGCTGTGTTTAGGGCCGAGGAGTCACCTTCGTCATTATAGAAATAGCTTGCATAAAGGAAGCTTGTGATCAAAGGGCGGCCTTTGGCTCAATAACTCCTTTGCACTT
The DNA here is from genome assembly GCF_009769535.1 of Thamnophis elegans. Lineage (NCBI taxonomy): Eukaryota > Metazoa > Chordata > Lepidosauria > Squamata > Natricidae > Thamnophis > Thamnophis elegans. Next base: position 17,250,384 of record NC_045545.1, on the reverse strand, counting down.
GCACAGAGGCAAAGTTATTTCTACGCCTTTTCCTGTGAAGTTGCTTTTGCATGACAATCTGTTTGGTTTTTTTTTAAGATTCCTAGCAAGAACTCCAGAGGACTGCTCAGCTGTTTCATGACAAACTTACAGTTATGCAATTAATTAAGGGGTGGGGGAAAATCCTCTTAGCAATATAAAAATCTTCCCAGCTGCTCAAGCTCCAAGCAGGACACATCCTCTTGGGCACCTGGCAAAGTCTTTAGGGACTTTTTCACAACATCCTCCTTGTTGATAAGGATAACACCGCAGGAGACAATAGTTAGGGCCTTGTAAAACAGTAAGCAGTTTAACACATGCTTTTACTGGCGAGTGGGGAAAGCAACTACTCTCAGTCAAATGTATCCCAGGGAACTCAAAATATCAGTATTTCCTTTGAAACTTTTAGGAATGAGCCTTGCTCTTGAGCTCTTTAGCAGTCTGCAGTGTTGGCTCAGGACATATTCATTTCCTCGACTTCGATAAATAATGCAAGAGAACGTAGCAAACGGCTATGCTATGGTTTTTTTTCCCCAACACCTCTTAAAAGCCTCTGAATTCTTTCCCATTCCATTTTCTGTCACCAGCTAACATTACAATATGACATGTACAGAAAATGGCCTTTCTCATAAAAATCAAAACCTAGTCCTTGTCCAGGAGTGACTGGTCTTATTTAATACAGCTTCTTTTTTTAACTCAGGGGTGAGCAAATGTGTAGGGGCCACTCTTAATGGAACTGTTCTTTTTGATGCTTGTACTAAACCAAGGGTGGGAAATGATGGCCCTTCTGTGACTTGTGGACTTCAATTCCCAGAATTCCTGAGCGAGCCCAGCTGCTCTTTGCATGAGTGAGTATGGGGAAGAGAGCCTATATACCATATTTATTTATGGGGTGAGAGGGAGGGACAGTTACAGTCTAATTTTCCTTTAGAAATTTAAAAAGGCATATATGATATACTCTTTCTCCCGCGTTTCCTCCATGCAGCAACCCGTAGAGCATTGATGGTGAACCTTTTTGGCACCGAGTGCTGAAAAGAGGGCACGTGCACATGCACTCATTGGGGACGTGACCTGGAAGATAGGCTGCCCAGTGGGCATGCGCACACTGGGAAATGAACTTCTGGTTTCCAGCATGCTCATGCGCACTGCCCAGCTTGTCTTCCAGTTAATCGCATGATGATCAGCTGGCTGGCACTCATGTGCACGCCAGAAACTGGAAGACCAGCTCTTCCGGTTTCCGGCACGGCTGCACTCACAAAGACCAGCTGATCATCGTGCACGCATGCACACCAGAAATCTGTAAGAGGAACGGGCAATGCCACGTTTGCCAGCCGACATGGCTCCACATGCCACATCGGGCATGCATGCCACAGGTTCTCCATCACAGCCTTAGAGCAAACCTGGCTGGGGAATTCGGGAAGTTGAAGTCCGTGTATTTTAAAACCGACCTAGTTGAAAAACACTATCTGAGATTTGAGTTCCATTTTCCATTGAAAAATCCTCTACTAGGTTTCTATGGCTAAAGATGGACTAAAATCCAGAATAGAATACTTTAACCACCGTACCAAATTGCCTGGTTTTCCCTTTCTAAAACGGTTTGTGCATTAAAGGCTCTTTTTTTTAAAAAAAATGTACTATTTATTTTTATTATTATATATATATATTATTTATTCAATGTATTTCTTTGCTGCTGCAGTCAAAAAAAAAAAAAGACCCCAGCAGCTTTTCTAAAATAAATTAAAACAGCCATGGCAAAAATGAGGATGGAAAAAAACACCTATGCAATACAAATGACAGAAAGGTAAAAGTGGCAGTATTTACTTCAGGAGAGAGCTCTCAGAAACAATTTGGCTCTTAGGAGCTCTCAAACCACCAGCAACTGGGAACCAGTCTGATCTCCTTGAGGCAGCTTTTCCACAATGTTGACACTGCTAGATAGAACATAGAAGCAGAACCACTTCACATCAGCCTCCTCAACCTCCCCAAAATGTTACAGCAAGTTTTCCCTCCTAGTTAAATATAATTGGTCAGGCTTGGAATAAGTGGTCCTGATTGGTTAATACCCTTCCTTATGGTCTTGGAGAGCATCAATCCAAATAAACATTAAATGAAAAAAAAACTTTTTCCCCTAACGCTGTGCTGATCTGAAATCTGGTTTCCTGTTTTATTTTTATTTATTTATTTATTTTATACCACCTTTATTATTTTTATAGATAACTCAAGGCGGCGAACACATCTAATACCCTTTCCTTCTCTGAATTTCTCCATAGCAACAACTCTGTGAGGTGAATTGGGCTGAGAGAGAATGATTGGCTCAAAATCACCCAGTAGGTTTTCCTGCCAAAGGTGGGACTAGAACTCATTGTCTCCTGGCTTTTAGCCTGGGGCATTCATCAGTATACTTTTCTTTCTTTCTTTCTTTCTTTCTTTCTTTCTTTCTTTCTTTCTTTCTTTCTTTCTTTCTTTCTTTCTTTCTTCCTTCCTTCCTTCCTTCCTTCCTTCCTTCCTTCCTTTCTTTCTTTCTTCTTCCTTCCTTCTCTCTCTCTCTCTTTCTCTTCCTTCCTTCTTTCCTTCCTAATTTATATAGCCACCCATGTCACAAAATAAATGACTCTAGGCAGTGCTCCACAAAAATTAAACAAACAGTGTTACTAGACAGAAAACAGCTATAATTATGATAATGATTTAAAATTGTAAATGTAATATCTGACTCAATGCTATATTCGAGAAATACACTATATTGCCAAAACTATCCGCTCACCATTGAGTCTGATTATGTGGATGGGTGAGCGAATACTTTTGGCAACATAGTGTAGCTTTTTTGTCAACTCCTACTCTTCTCATTACAATAGCGGATGATGTTATCTCACGTACAGGCTCACAGCTTCAGAGTAAATATGAATGACAGCCAATGTCCCTAGTGATGAATATAGGAAAATGTTACCTCCGTTACACGGACCACTTTCAAATGTAGCAGGAGATAAAATAAGTTTGTGAAAGAAAACTGATAAAAGTGGTTGCTGCTGGGTAATTTAGGCAGAGAGAAAAAGAGAGTTATTTAAGGGCATAATCTCAACAATACTGATTTTATAGAAGCTGCATGAATGCTTCCACTCCCTATGCAGGTGCATAAGCTACATATTGTCCCTGGATCAACTGTACTGTATTGCCAACATGTGGCAATTTTTTAGCAGCTATAATCCAGCTGTTTGCTCCTCTTTTTTTTTTTTTTTTTTGGTCATATCAATCTTGGTAGTTTCCCTACTGATCTGATTTAAAGCACATTTCATGACACACACAATGGCATATTTAGAAGCTGGACCTGATGCAAGCTGAAGCACATAAAAAAGCTGGGAAGTTTACACTTAATTCTTCCGTGATCTTCACAGCAGCATCTGTGGGACCCAAACTAAATTCAACAAAGCAGCAAGCACAGACAACAAATACACATACACACATTTATACAGAATTAAGCCTGATCAACCCTAACTCTTCCTCCCCCTCCAGATATCAGACTTGAATTTGACTCATACCTTTAATCTTCAACAGTATTAGTGAAACAATTATAAGAGCACATTAAAGCCATGTAAAAGTTTGAAGGGTGGATGATCAAAGGAGGCAGATATTTAAGAACAAGATGGAAGGCTGGCTTTGAGATTCAAAGCTTTTTTGTGCTCTAATCATTTCACTAGCATTCATAAATCTTTAACATCCTTTTTTCAACTCTTTGATTTTTATGTATTCAATTAATTTCAACAGAATGTGTTCTAAATACATTATGTGCATTGAAGTCATGGAGGAGGCCTACCGAAGGCATACAAAAGACAAGTATTTCCACATGGGCAAGCAAGATACATGATAGATAACCTTCACTTTTATGGACGTTCCACTGTTCTGAATAGAATAAATTCTGAGTAGATATTGCCCTATTTATTTTATGACTTTAATTTTATTTTATTAATAAAATTCATAAGGCTGCCCATTTGATAGAAAATGACTCTCCAATACAAACTATCCAATACAAAAATAAATATAAAAGTCATGACCTAAAATCACTATAAATAATTATTTAAAACATTAAAAACTATAAAAGCAGAACTAAACCAAAAAAGAAAAAAGAAAAGTAGACAGAGGTATCTTAAGAATAATGGAGTCAACTCATGAATTCACCTGTCTTCTGGAGTCCTCGGGATTGCTGGCCTAAGTCTTGGGAGGCCTTTGAAAGCATCATAATACTGATGCCCACCTGATCTCTGGGGGAAGAAGATTCCCTAATGTGGGTACCACAACAGAAAAGGCCCACCACTAACTGACTGCCATATGTAGGTGCCTAGACAATGGAACTCATAACATGTTGAATCTGGTGAGATGGGAAGATGAAATTGGGAAGAGGTAACCCTTTCCAGGGCTATAAAGATCAACACCAGCACATTGATTTAGACCAAATTGGAAACAATTTGGTAACCAATGCAGATCACACAACAGAGGTGTAATGTGCTAGACTCTACCAGAAACATAGCATAACTCATGCCACTGTATTTTGCACCACCTCAAATGGTCTTCAAGGGCAGCCCCATTAGAACTCATTGCAATAGTCCAATGGAGGGGGGGGGGGGTCACCAGGACATGGTAAGTAGGGTCCTTTGCTATATAGAAGGTGAAATATGTGTCCTGAATCATCTTCTCTTTTGACACTGATGGTCCAATCTGATAGCCAAATGAGAAAGAAGATTCATTAAAGTAGTGAAGGTATTTGTACTTCTCATGAAAAATCTGACATAAATATTTCTCTGTGGTATTTTTTTTCTGTTCTTTCTTCAAATAGTGTCCATAGTAGGCTGCACAAATGCCAAAATACATTCTCCCAGCATATTCAAATGGAATAATTACACAATGATGTCATGATGCCTGATGTGAGACACTTGACTGTCAATGACGGAATGCATTTGTTGTCATTTAACTCTCCTGCCAGCAGCCCTTGATTTTTTTTAAAAAAAGAGTTAATGTAGCTCTCTGATCCAGAGCTTCATTAATATCCAGATATATATTAAAATTGAATTTCATTGATCTGAAAACAGAAAGCTGTATGAGTACCCTGTTTTTTTTCTGGATTCTGTATTGGTTTGAATCCACAAGTGTATTATAGAGGCAAGATCTGATCGTGTGAGGATCAAAAAACAGTTCTTATCCTACATTTTTAGAGCCATACAGATGACATGCCAGCATCTCCCATGACATCAAGTTTTATTTTTATCTACAGGTATAATTAAAATTCACAAACCATCTGAATGGGAAGGAAGATATTGCCACCCTAGCTAGGCAGAGACCTCACCTCACTACCATCTAATAACAAAATATAGTTGAGTTTAGTTCTGTTGGACAGACTCACATAAACAAAAATGTCCCCTTCCCTTTCCAGGTGCCTAAAATCTGTCCATGAAACAATCAAAACAGGAGACCAGGGCTGAAGATATATTGCAATCATTTCTTGAGAGTCATAATTATCACAAACTCCTGGAAAACGTAGCTTTCACAGAAGAGTCTGAAATGTGGTACACTTCTGTATAATTATTCAGCCTCCTGACATGACGGTTTTTATGGTGCCTGTTTCTTGATGAACAGTCAGCAAATATACAGGATGTTCCCTTGTAATCATGCCAAGCTGCCACACAGAAACATTTCTCTGCATTCTCTAAGGATACAGAACCAGCAGCTAAGGTGTCTCATTTATTCGTGTTCAGCGAACCAGTTCTATTTATTTATTTACTGATTGATATTGACTTTACAGATGCAGGCACCAACAAGGCTGCCATTTCATAAATGCCAACATTTATATGGCATTCTTCACGGGCTTTGTGCTTGGCAGTTGGACACCTTTTGTCCCCTCCACTGCTTCTTCTGGTGAACTGTAAATTATGTCATTAGACAACTGTTTTCAAAATGCACCAATTTGTCATGATCCAGGAACAAAGTCATTTTTAATGCACACACTTAGCATATTATACCTTGTAGCACCGATGCAAGATTGTCATTTTATTTGTTGCCATTTAGATAATAAATGACAGGGACTGTATAATTGATCCCCTGTGCTTGAGTGGCAGTGAGGGATCCCTAATCGAATAGAAATTTTCAATGAAGTAAAGTCTAGTCAAATTCATGTGAAACAGGCCAGAGCTAATGGTGCCATTACTTCTAATTTCCAAAAATGGTTGTACATTTTGAAGACCCAAAATACATGACTTCGCATTCTCAATTCTAGTAATATGATGCTGAATGGATTATGTGTTTTGGAATTTCTAATAGGGGCAATGACTTTAAAGATAATAATCCTAATGTGTAACCCTGGGATTCTGACATCTTTATGATTACAGTTATGGTTCAGTGTGAGATCAGGAAATGTCCCCTTTCTTAAACTGCATAATTTGTTGAGATTATATAAAGCATTATTCCTTGGCTACAGAGGAGGGCAATAAATAAAAGTCCACATTTTGCTGGTGGAAAGCAAAACAGAAGTCAAATTTTACTCTACCAAAAAGAGCTCTTACTGTAACTAGACACAACTTATCCTGCACCAGATAACAACATCTAACTCCTAAACTCTCTTACTTACCACTCAAGCATGTATGTAATTGGAACAGTTCTAACATCAGCTATAGATAGATAGATAGATAGATAGATAGATAGATAGATAGATAGATAGATAGATAGATAGATAGATAGATAGATAGATATAGATAGATAGATAGATAGATAGATAGATAGATAGATAGATAGATAGATAGATAGATAGATAGATAGATATAGATATATATATAGATATAGATATATATAGATATATATACTTAAAGTCATATATATATCCCCTTCTCCTCTATTTTAGGGCTTTTAATCGCTATCTCTAAGATGAAGTGTTTTAATGAACTTGAAAGCTTGCAACAATTCTATAACTTTGATTGAATCAATAGAGCTGATAACCCTGCAGGTTCAAGATGAAGAGTGGACACCATTATTGCAAACCTCCTAATTATGATGAGTCAGTGTCTGATTTTCTTGATCTTTTCTTCCCTTGTGTCTGTGTGATGCAGTTTCACATCACCCAGGAAGATTGGTTAATTGTTTCTCTGCCCAGTCACGACCTCAAAGCCCTCATCCACAAGTCTAACCTCATTGTAGTGCTCTCTAAAATTCTCCCATATCATTATATATATAAGTACTGCTTTCTGTTACCAGATCTAGGCTACAAAGACAACCACTCAATGACAGGAAAGGTATATAGAAACCTCTACCCTTTGCTTCCATCTTTAACACTGGTCATCCAGAGTTTTCCAGCCCAGCTCAGGTAAGTATAATAATGCTGCTTCTAGTGCTATTTAAAATGTTGTTTCTGTGGAAATAAATCATTTATTTTGTCTCCAGCTCTGCAAACACTTTCCTTTTTATTCAATTCTCTTCACTTTCTCTGCCAACATTCTGTCATCTCATTCCCCGACACATACATGTCCTTTCGTAGCACTATGGAATCAATTGTATTAATGTTCCTTCCTCAGCTGCTATATAATACAAGGCGATTTGGGTTTAAATATTCTATTTGCAATGGGTCTCTAGCATAAAGAATGTTTCCCATTTGAGACAGCTGTGCCAGAGTTAGAGAACATCACAGATCTTTCTTAAATATTATTGCTGCTCTCCTTCAAAGGAAGCATGTGGGTTACACCAGGATGAGAACACCAATACAAAGTGTACTCATACAATGTTTTAAGTAAGAGTTCATCACCTCCACTTAAACAAATAACTAACTGAAATGGAAGTAAACTACTTGCCATTTAATTTTCACCCTCCTTATCGTCCATGATCTCCCTCACACATTGCTTTCCCTTGTCAGGGATATTTCTCTTTCTAACCTTTTCATCTAATTTTTGGACTCAGTTATACAGTTTTCTCCGAATCTTTCTATATAAAATCCTCTTGTGATGCAAGAGAGTTTGCTCCCATGTAACGTTACAACTCAGCTGCTACGATTACTCTACTACTGGAAGCGTTACTTTAGAATAGAGAGAATCAGTTGGATGTAGGCATGTTGTATATATGTACAATATACTGTATAAAAGACGAAACAAAATATTAAGTTGAGAGAGAGAGAAGGAGGGGATTTAAGACAACTGAAGAACATAGAAATTAATTCTGAATGGAATATAGTTTCAGCCTGTTGATATGTGTGGTATATACAAAAATCATATAGATCTCCACCACCTGTGCATTCCTCTCCCCCCTTCTCTCGGTATAATTGATGTACTTCACTTATGTGGTCTTCTTTAATTATGAAAAAATGAATGGTTAGTCATTGCATTTTATTTCCTATTCCAATCTCCATATCCAGATATTTTTCTTATATGGATGTTTTTTTTTAAAAAAAAGCAAACAGATACGAAGACTTCTGCCTTCTTCATCTCGTGTGAGACTGCTCACAGCAGCATCTTGGCCAAGTCTCAAAGTAGGTCCAGATACTTTGAGGAAAACACTACTACTGCTCTCAGAAGACTCCAAGAAGCTTTGATTCAGGATTTGGTTAAAACAACTACATATTCTAGAGTATCCAATTTTTTTGCTAAGTTTGGAGGCGTATGGTTTAATTTGGGAAAGAGGGTTAAGCACTGTACTTTTGCAGCATTTTTTCTCAACTGCCTGTCCACAAGTAATCATTTAGGAACTACATCAGGTTGGTATAAGAAGCCACATCCTGTATTGACAGTGACATCTAGTGTTGCCCAGTGGGATACTTATTATGGGAGACGAGGAATCCTGTTTCCTCTGGATTTATTACATGAACAGAAGAAATGATCTAAGGATAAAAGTGCTGGGGAAAGCGACATCACATCTCACAGCACTTTGGGGGTTGCTATGGTGTCAAGAGTTGAGACAATTGCTTTGTTTTGAATCGTTCTAACCTCTGCAACAAGATTATAATAATTTTGCTGAAAGGGATGCCATAAAACATCTGAATAAACAATCTATAGGTGAGATTGAAAAGAATCAGGCATGCATGAAAAAAAATGGAGACATGAGAAAATGCAACTTTTATGCTGTGTTTGTTTCTTTGTGCACTGGTATAAAGACCTCCTAACTTTGTAAATTCCTAGCAAGTCCAATTTCCTGACACCTATGCTTTTATATATTTAAGAGAAGTATAACACGTGTTTTATCAATGGGGGAACAGAGACAGTGACTAAATGTGTCTTTATTTATATGACTAATATAAATGACTAAATACGGCCTTTATCACCTGATTCTAACACAATAGTAAAATCAAAATATTGGTATGCTGCCAATGATTTCATCATTCATGAGACTGGATGATGAAGCTACCCATGGCATTTTCTTTACTCTGCCAGGATATCTGGCAGGATGTTGGAAGCTATGGTGTCTCCTTTGTTCCATTCCATTTCTCATTGTCTTTGCTGCCCTAAATGAACCAAGACAGATGTACAGTCTCTAATATGGTATGCTCATTCATTGTTTTTCATGTCTAGAGTAGAAATGCCCTGGAAGGAAACCTTTACATATACAGCTAAACAAGTGAAAATTTCCCCAAGGACTGGCTTCCAATTACAGAATGAGAAATTACCTGAAGATGTATGCCCTGCAGATGTTCATGCTTTAAGCAGAACACCAAGGGGCATGGCTAGGCAAAATTTAACATACCGATGGTGAAAATACTCCATGCGATCTCACTCCCTACAGTCATATTAAGGAAATATTTAAATCAGGAGCTGATGAATCTCATGTAATGCCATGTACTGTTTTTCTACTTTCTGATTATTTCCTTCTTTAATTTCTTGTCTGCTGCTCTTCTGCAATTTTTAAAATTTAGTCTAAAGACACTTTGTCATTATTATTCTTGTTATTATTACTGAAAGATGAAATTATCTCTGCCACGTAGCTTTTAGAGTCAGATTTTTAAGGCACGCAGTCTGAATCCAAGAGACAATAGAAAAAATAGCTTCCATTTAAATGAGGCCTGGTTTATTACTTAACACTGCCAAAGAACCATAGTGTGAAAAAACAATATATCTCAGGTGTAATAGGAAATAAGAATAATGGGGCATCTAAGCAATATTTAATTGGATTAAATGAATTTGGTTGGGGAATGTTGAATCTATAAAATCTCTTGCACTGTGAAATTAAATTATAGATAATATACAGTACCTATGGCTGTGAGCCACAAGCCCTTGCTGGGATTAATCAATGAGTAATATATTTTCCAAATAACACCATAAAAATAAACATCTCAGCAAAATTACTGTAAACGAAATGAAAAAGAATGGTTAATTCTGGATAAGCTCAAATGAATACAATTTAAGAGGACCAGTCTTTTATTTCAACATTCATTAGAAGGGAGTGTTTTGCAAAGCTCCCGTTTATCGCTCATAGATCATTCAACCATATAGATTGCTTAGAGTACCATAAATAGTTACATGGGAATAATTGTAAAGAAAAAAAAGCAAGATGCACACTTAAGATCTCTGTGTGTGGATGACTAATCAAAATTATTTCTGAAGTCTGCTCCCAAAAGAGATAGTCAGAACAGTAGCCTGTCCATACTAAAATGGAGGAATGCTATATTTTATTAACAGTACCTGCCTATACATATACAATGTTACATAGATAGGTAATATATATAACTCAGGTTAATATGAAATAAGGATGAAAAATATGTGGAATAATAGTCTGGGGGTTCATACTTTCATTATGTTTTCTAATATTTGTACATATATAGCTTGAGGATGTGCCAATAATATAATTAATATATGTCTTTGTCCTTAGCAGGGAAGTTTCACAATATCAGATAGACTATTTCAGGAATGTAGAAGTTGACTAATCCTATAAATGTGACTTTTATTTTCACTTTCTTCTGAGGAACTGCAGACTTCTTGAAGCTTTCTCTGAAAGGTATTAATCTAAGTGACTAGTTTGCAAATGTGAATCACAAAATCTTTTCATATGTGGAGTGGAGCAAATGAACACATGAAAACCTGTAAGTTATTTTTATTCTCATTTCAAGTCATTTTCACTACATACCATGGAGATACATTTATATTTTATTTTATGCATTAAAATAAAATAAAAAGTTGGTTGGGATGGAACCACAGTGAAAACCAAGGAACACAAAGACAATTGGACATGTTCAATAGCCACAGAAACCACAGAAGACAAGAAGTGTGCATTTATTTTAGGAACTGCAGGAAGGAAATTAGAAATTAACTTTTGGTCAGTAAAAGACCACCAAATTTGGAAGGCAGATTTGGAAGAGTATATATATATCATAAGGATATATGTTCTCCAAATATTAATCATATGGATGTTTCAAAATTAAATGATGAAAAGTTGCCACTTTTCTCCTTCTCATGCCTCAGTAGCTTCCAAGCAGTGGGATCATTGGAAAGATACCAAAAACCAGGAGGAAAATAGGCAATTTCCCCTCAATTTTCTATTCCCCCCCCCCAAAAAAAATCATTCTTTGAAATTCAGAAGTAGATATTTTTGGACTGGAGACACCTTCAACCTTTTTTGTGAATCCCACTCCCCCATTAATTTACATCACAAAACCCTACAAAATACATATTTCCTGGCCCTGAAACGTTATGCGGTTTGCCAGGGGCTCACATGGATTTATGCAATTATTCAATCTCCTGACATGATGGTTTTCAGGGTGCTGTTTGTTGATGAGGAGTCAGCAGATCTCCAGGATGTTCCCTTGTAATCATGCCAAACTGCCACATCGAAACATTTCCGCACTCTCTGAGGACCAACAGCTAAGATGTTTACTGGTGGCCTGTGAAATGGATTTTTTGTTCGTTTCATGATTGATGTAGCTTAGCGATGCTGATGGTGACAATTCTAACATTTTTCGGAAGCGCCAACATTTACATGGCATTCTCTGCATGCTCCACCGCGCCATGAAGATACTTTTTGTCATATTTTCCGCTGTTCTCAGTAAACTGTACATCAAGTTGTTAAGCAACTGTTTCCAAAGGACCCAAAGGAATTAATGAGCATGTTTATGGAGGAGGGAACAATTTATCATGTTCTATCAAATTATTTCAAGATTCTTTCCTTTGCATCCCATGGAAATATCTAATATCCACCAAAAGACAAACAAAGATTTGGCATAGTGGTAATGACCTCAGTCTACATTACTTTGTCCTACATCAATTTTTCATGACTGAAGAAGAAATCGGAAATATTTCTATTGTGAAAACGTCAATTGGAGAACCCATAGTTAACCTATAACTGTTCTTTCAAGGGCATCCAATAACATAGAGATTCTGACTATCATAAGACTACAAGCTCAACAGCACTGCATTACTAGCATGAGGATTGGTTTATCAAAGCTTTAGGTGAATAAGTTATATAAATCATAACCTATGAAATATAGAATAAATGGTGGGTCTCTATTGTTTAGTGACTAGGGTTTAGTTTTCTAAAAGTTTCTTTTAAAAAGTTACTATTTCTAAACTTAAAGTAATCTTTTGGAAATACAGTGAAAAAGGTATTTCTGATCAGGAGACAATGGGATTTTTGTTATTGAAGAGTAATATAGTATGTACTTTGTAGAATTAGAATCTGATAAGAAAAATAATTGTTATTCCCACCAAAGTAGATAATTTGGTGCTGTTAGATGGAGACAAAGATTATAACTGGGATTCATCCTCTCACATTTAACAATACCATTACTACATTAACAAATTATCAGCATTCTCAATAAACAGTGAGGATAAAACAATTTAAGTAGGCTTTGTTTTTAGACTAAAGCCCTCCAGGTATTCTTTTGAATAAAGTATCTCTAGATCTCAGTTTCATTTATATCATTCATTTCTTTTCTTATTACTTTAAGCAGATAGATTATTGGTAACATTTTCTATTTCTATTAGACAAGATTGTCAGTAAGAATCCAATGCCCACATTAATACATCTTTCAGATAACTACACGGAATTGTAATTTCTGAGAATCTGAAATCCTGGAAAGAGACTAACAGCTTCTAATCTAGATAGTAGCTTATCCATTTTAATAAGTTGTGGACTTCCTGCCTGCAAAGTATCTCCCTAAATGCATTTTTAAAAGCAATCGTCCAAAATATTTTGAAGGTGATGTGTTCTTAATTATAGAAAATTAAAGAGACTTTCATCATTAAGAAAAATGCAATTACACAAAAGCTATAAGCTTTTCCATAAGCCTCGAGTCCCAGATCTTGAGTAAATGATAGACACAGTGTGGCGGAAAACTCTTGACACATGCTGTTGATTTAGATAAAAGGACAGCCAAAAGCTCACCAGTATAGGTTCAATTATTGCACAGCAACATATATTAAAAGTCATAGCAATCAAGGAAAAGAAGGTTATGTGCTCCTCTTGGAGCTAAGACATTCTGCTAACCAAGAGACAAGATGGTACCCCCTCCATAGTACCTACAGAAACTGACTCCATTAGGCTAGCACTGGGATCTTTGTGCTGTATAACACTACGCTAGGATGATTTTCATCCACACATGTGTGTGGCATCACAGAACACAGCGATATAGGACAGGATTGCACCTGGGCAGGTGGGCAGCCCACCTGCAGATTGCCACTACTGCTTTGCCCAAACCAGTCCGAACTGGCTGAATACCACCTCTGCTCCTACATACATAAGTAGTCTTCATTTAGGGAAAATTGGGACCTGCAACTTGGTAATTAAACAAAATAGTCACTAAGTGAAACCATGGCAAGAATTTATAATCTTACTTCTGCTTTCTGCTGCTTTATAGACCTACAAAAGTGGTAGATGCAAGGATTGTCCACAAAGTCATTTTTTTTCATTACTATAGTAACTGCAAACTGTCAGTGACTGAACTAAACAAGGAATACCGTACACATTTCTTTTTTAAAACATTGCATTTTATTTCAGCTATCTGAATGTTCTTACACTCGCGTATGTAGGATTATAGGTAGTCCTCAATTATCAACCATAATTGGGATCAGCAACTCTGTCACTAAGTGACATGATCATTAAGTATGAAAGTACACCAGAGATGAAATTCAATTTTTTTTTACTACTGGTTCTGTGGACGTGGCTTGGTGGGCCTGGCAGGGGAAGGATTCTGCAAAATCTCCATTCCCATCCCACTCAGAGGCCAGCCAGTGGTGGCATTTGCTGGTTCTCCAAACTACTCAAAATTTCCACTCCCGTTTCTCCAGAACCTGTCAGAACCTGCTGAATTTCACCCCTGCAGTACACGACTGTGACAGACTTACCTTATTTCAATCACAATTAATAAGCAAATCATTTGCAATCTTTAAGGGACTGTGAGTTGCAATGTTACTGTTGGCTTCTCCATTGTCTGTGCTTCTTGGAAGCCAGCGGTGAAGCATACAAATGGTCATCACATGGCCACAGTGATGCTGCAACGATCATAACAGCGAGGACCAGGCATAAAGTTACTTTTCAGTGTTGTTGCAACTTTAAATGTTTGCTAAACATGACATGTTTAGCACCTGTAATGTTATTATTCCATATATGTATGCACACTAGAAATTTATTATGAGGGACTGAAATAACAATCTAATTGTATTTCTTTTCCAGCTAGAATTAGCCATTCCTAGAGGGGAAACAATTCATGATGTCAACCCTCTTAGGACAATACTACCAGTTTTGGGCAGGTTGTGAATATAGAAAAAGTGCCATATTGGTGCCCATTTTTGATTACCATCATCCTGCTTTGATAAATAACTACATTTTCTACTAACACTTTGGTACAAAAAGTACTTAGCAATTAAGATGTACCAATCAGTATTTTGAGCAGCATTTTTTAAATTTATCTGGGAGGAAAATATCAGTTATTGGTAAATGTCAATATTCGTGAGTTAAACCATGACATATGCACACAAGGGCAAAATAATTGTGGTGGTTGAGTGTATTTTCTTCTGCAGAATTCGGAAAACTATGGCTTTAAAATTGCTTATAGTTCATGTGAAATTCCATGTTGCTTTCAGCCAAATATCAAAATTCTTTTGCAATTCAGTCCTTTGGCAAGAACTGTTTCTGCTCAAGCAGATAGAAGCAGGAGAAAAATGAAAGAATGGGACGAAGGAGTTCCGGAAAGCAGAACGGGGAATGGGACAGACAGACTTTAATTTTGTTTGTTGCCAGCGTGCAATCTTGCAGCTTACAATGGCCAATTATCATCCCGAGTAGAAAAGGGCTTCTCCACCTTGATATATTGTGATGCAGTGCTAAAATGTACTGTTTATATATCAGAGGCTAAGAATATAGTTGTGGACTAAGAGTTGACTATTCTGGAAATCAGCAATAGCCGAAAAAATGCTTCTTGAGGTTTTCAATAAACTGAAGGATATTATTAGATTCATTGGGAATCAGGCGAGTATACGTACATGAAATAAATTAATGAATAAATCTGGGGACCATCAGTATTTGGGTGGAGTCTTTTACCAGGAGACACCTGTGGCATTCCCAAAGTATGGTGTGAAGGATTCAGTTAATGTGGAAAGGCTCAGTATCATAATTAGATCTTGGCACTATATACTTCCAACAAGAACAACAAAGTCAATTTATAGACACACATGTTATTTATGTTGACTTTTTAATAGCCGTTATGTAGGAAGGCTATGAATGCAGGGGGAGGGGAGGAAGAGATCCCATTTATTCATTAACCAGCAGTGTCCTGCCTGAGGTTACTCATCAATGAGGTGAAATCTTCAAGAAATCAAAGAATCTGTAAGGAATGGCTTTTGCATTTGATAAATCTGTCTGATTAACAAAAAAGACCTTGTGTTGTTGCTTAAAATATTTTTGTAACATAAAAGTGATGTTAAAAAGAGTTCAGGGGAGGGGGGAGTTGCATTTGTTTGAAACTTGCGTTCAAAGTAAAGTTCTAGGCAAAAATCTGTCTTTCATTTCTTGCAGATGGAGTTGTTTGGTCTTCTGGGTGCTACTGTTAGTTTTACCAATATTTATTTCTCACCAGTCCCAAAAGGATTCTCTTTGCTTTTATCATTCCCAGCCTTTGAGAAGAGATGCTTGAGCAATTCAATCTTTTTGCAAAATCCTAAACAAAATGAACTGATCGGCACTTCTCAGATATATGAGAGAGAGGGGGGAGGGAGGGAGAGAGAGAGAGAGAGGGAGAGAGAATGTATTGTATTAGAAGTATATATCTTTGATTGTTGCAATAGATTTTAGCAGATTACATTTAACACACCAAAATATGATTGAACATATATCTTTAATGTGAATACAAGTCTAAACAACACACAAAACTACAAAAAAGTGAGGTGCAGGCAAATAAACATCTGGGATGGATGCCCTTTAGCCAAGGATTTGTCCAGAGATAATACACACACACTGCTTTTTAGCATTTTGGATTACAAAACATTCAGAATAGGAAAGAAAACCAACTTCAAGCCAACAATTGTTGTATATCTGACTCCGAACTCTGTAGGAATGATGGAATTTTTAAAACACAAATTTGCATTAGTTGCCGATAGTTGAAACCAGCACAGAATGAGGAGCACAAATATATTGTATTTCCTTTAACTAAACTTCTAATGCCTGCAATTAAGGTTGCCCATCTGCCCCAAAGTAGGGAAAAATATTCTGGCCAATGTAAAACAAATGATAGAATCAAACAACTCATCTGCTTCTCTTCTCCAATTTGTTTGGGAGCATTCAAAAGTGCTGAAATTAATTTCCTGGAACTGAACAGTTAGAATAATTCACCTGGAATCAGAAGGTAATGTATTATAATATTCTAAACCTTTTCCCACTTAATTTCTCGTTCTTTAGATGTACACATTTTTTTTCTATTGGCACATTAGCGATCCAGCTGTTCAAAATAATTTAATAGTAGAGGTGTCTCAGCAGCAGCAGCAGTGCCTGGCTGATCTTGTGTGAACTTGTAAGCTAAGCTAAGAAATGTTTTGCTGGTTGGTATTTGGGTGGAGAACACAAGAGAATTCAGGGAATATAAACTGGACTGGGAAATTGAAAAAACATTTCAGAAAATGGCAACAGCCAACCACTTTTCACTGTTGCCATACTGCTCTATCCCAGAGTAGTAACTGATTCCTTCGTGGCTTTGATCCTGCAGCACAGCCACAGTTGCTAATTTCATGTTTTCTTCCATTAACACTGTTCCAACAGAAATTCGAACTTGTTGCTTCCATCTCTAAAATATACATATATGAACCTGCTTCTGTAATTTCTACCCAAATGTGATATACAATTGCCCCCATTTGGACACAACAGATGGTTTTCTCTCTTTCCAATTATAGTTCAACACAGAATCCAGATTCCCCCCCCCTTCCAGGATATTTCATCTTGTCCTCAACCAATGTTCATCTATTCCCCTTCATTCTCAATAGTCACCTGGCATCCACAACTGCAGAACTTGTTCAATATTCATCTTGATCTGGAATTCTCTTTCATGAGCTCTTTTTTGTTTAATGTTGTGATGGCTCTGAGACTTTTCATATTTCCTTCCAGCATGGGATGGAACCTTGTCGTCAGCAGAAGAATCTATGCCTTGAAAGCACCAATCCTCTTTATTTAATCCATAGGGTATTCTGGAATTATTTATTTATTTGTGGGGGGTGGGTGCGTTTTGCAAACACAATGGAATTGAAATTGGGGAAGCAAGTTGGAGAGAAGAGAAATGACCATTTGACAGCGTTTGTCTAAATTGACCACATGTGGCCTATCAGATTTTAGTTTTGTCATCAGAGCTGTCAATTGACTAGACTGCCAACTCCTCACAATGAGGAATACACACCTCTCTTCTCCCCCAAACTTTTCTTTCCTTCTTATTGGCAAAGCAAGTGATTTCATGGTAGAAGATTGGGAAATGACCGCTTGTAAAGATGAAATTTACATAAATAAATGCTGATAGCACAAAACAGATATTATGCTAGGGGCATCATCACAATAAGTTGTCTCCCACTGACATGCAGTCTAACTTAAAAGTGTGTGTTATGCAAATCAAGCTAATGCCCATTCCTCATTACTGTCATGGTGGTGGAAGGGGAAAAAAAAAGAAGATATCTTCCACAGACAGCTTGCGTCTGGGTCGAAGCCAAAATGTTTAATTCTGTGTGCTGACATAGGAACTGAGTCAACAAAAATAGGATGTAATAGTCATACATCAGAGGAATCCATATTGGGGCAGACCTGAAACTTAATGGACTGTGAATCTGATGTCTGCACAGAGGGCCTTTCATTGGTATTGACCTATAATAAGTCTGCTTCCTCTTTTTGCCGATTCTATAGGAATAGATTGCAGAGGCAATTTCTGAGGTTCACATGTCTGCAAATAATCTATTCGCTTTCCTTGTAAACAGATGAGTTGACATTTATTAATGCTTAAATAATATTGTGGAGTCCAAAGCAGAAAAGGGGGGAAAAGGCAGAAAGAAAATCTTGCCGGAATAACCTACAGACAACTTGCGGCTGATGGCTATGTCAAGTTTCATTAGGAGGCCAGAAAGTTTTTCAAACAATAGCATGACCTTCAGTCTCTTTGCTGATCATTCACACTGCTCCCTCTGCTACTGGTTAAACAAAACCCTAAATTGTTTCTGGGCAAAGAAACACCTTTGGGCAAAAGTTTTTCAGTGTTAGGACATGCTGAGTAGGGCAAGGATAGAGACAATTCTCCTCTTTCTCCTTTCCTTTCTTTTCTGTTCTTCTCCTGATCTCTCCCCCCCTCCCCCCAAAGCTAGTCTAGTTAAACTGAAACATAAAAGCAATTTGTAAAGATTTTTTTTTTGGAATATTTGCTTTTTTAATGTTACTTTCAGTTTTGATATCAAGCTTTTTCATCCCATTTATGAAGAAATTTAAGATTTTTTTAAACAAAACTTCAACTGGATGAAAAGTGTATTTTCCAAAGTTAGGCAACAATTATTAACATAGATCAAGTTATAGCTGCCTGCCATATATAGCATAACTGTTAAAGATGAATAGTTTGAAAAAAGGGGGGGGGCATGCAGTAACTTCAAAAGTTAATTATTGTCCCTTCAATTAGCACCAACAAGCTTATAGGAGGCAACAATGGCATTGGCCATAAATGACAGCTCAGTCCTTTAAAAAATCTCACACTTCCAACCAGGGATTCAAAAAAAAATGTACTATCAGTTCTGTGGGCTTGGCTTGGCGGCTGTGGCATGGTGGGTGTGGTAAGGGTAGGATACTGTAAAATCTCCATTCCCACCCCACTCCAGGAGAAGGATACTGTAAAATCTCCATTTCCTCCTGATCAGCTGGGACTCGGGAGGCAGAGAATAGATGGGGATGGGGCGAGTCAGAGGTGGTATTTACTGATTTTCCAAACTACTCAAAATTTCTACTGTCGGTTCTCCAGAATTGGTCACAACCTGCTGAATACCACCTCTGCTTCCAACCTGTCTACCCTTGTCATTTCCCAGCCAAAATACTGAGTCAACACATCTTGAAGTTACTGAGGCTGAGAAACGCTGGTTTAGATATCTCTCCAAATTTGCTTTATTGGCCAAATGATTCTGCTGCATGTACCAAATATGTAGAAAGTATTCTGGCATCATTCCCCAAAATTATATTCTTATGAGAAAATAATAATAATAATAATAATTGACAGCTATCCTAAAGAAACTGGTAGGTTTTTTTTCAGACCCCGGATGAAAATTATAAACAGTTTTTTTTCCAAACTATAGAAAGTTTAAATGATTTTATTTTTGTAACCATTAACCTGATATTATTTTACTTTTTAATTAATTATTGTTTTATTGCCCTCCTGATAGCTTACATTATATTATATTATGGCCTATGGATCAAAACAATAAATAAAATGATTAATAATTCACAATAATGGTGCCACTATCTTAATATAATATAAAATAAAAACAAAGATTTATAATAATATTTCAAACATTGTTCAAATGCACATATTTACTTCTTTTGCTTAAAAAAAGAGAAAAAAAGATGAATTGATATTTTTTTCCCCAGAAAAAAGAATAAGCCATGTGCTCAAAGAATCCAGCTGGATGAATGAATCGATCAGATCTGGAATTGTTTAAAACACAAAATCCTTCTATTGTCTTTCAAAGCTATTGGTGAATTTGCATATTTTTTAAATAAAATTGTTGCAGGTAAAGTTAAGAGTTTTAAGAAAAAATAGTGTGTCCCTGTAGGTAATTGGAGTAAGCAGCCTCTTTTCAGTCCTTAAAGCTGACTGCTGGCAGCCCATAATGCATATCCTTACAATTGGGATGTGGTGGCTCAGTGACTAAGATGCCGAGCTTGTCGATGAGAAGGTTGGCAGTTCAGCAGTTCGAATCCCTACCACCACGTAATGGAGTGAGCTGCCATTACTTGTCTCAGCTTCTGCCAACCTAGTAGTTCAAAAGCACATTAAAAATACAAGTAGAAAAATAGGGACCACATTGGTGGGAAGGTAACAGCTCTCCGTGCGCCTTTGACATTTAATCATGCTGCCACAAGACAGCACACATGTGCAGGGAAAACTTTACCTTTACAGTCGGTATAATCTGAAAAAATTTTGAAGAGGCATCAGACATTATTTTTGTTATACTGTAGAATCTCGTGACTCTAATTTACGTAAAGGCTAAGCGGACGAGTACTCTAAAAATATTTCTCTTCTATCTCTTAATTTGGTAGACAGTTTCATCAGTAAACTTGCCAAAAATCACATTCTGAGCTGGAATGGAGCCATCCATTATTTTCCCGGTGTGAAAATCATATGTCAAGAGATACTTGGCAAGCTGCATCCTTCAATGATGGATTATTTTTCCAGAAATTCTCTTTTCCAAAATCTCCTTCCCACTCTCCAGTTTTCCTTCTCAGATGGACAAATGCTTGGTGAAATATTATTGCATTACTTTTTCTCGATTCATTTATTCCAATCAGCCCCACCTCCCCACCCCCTGGAACAAATAATGCACATAAAGGTATTAATTCAAAAATGCAATGATTACAGTCATTTGTTTGATATAATCAATTCAAACATGTAGGTTACAGTCTACATTTCTACAGTTCTGAACAGAAACAAAGGAATGGTAGCAAGGAAGCAGGGGGGAAAAATCAGCATGGACCTTGAGTTAAGTTTATGTATGGAAGTTCAAGGAAAAAGGATTTCCTTTAGGGTGTACAAAACTATTCAAAAGGTCTTTTTTGAGTGGGCTGTCTAACAGCCCAGAAGCTTTCTGAGCTCAAAAGAACCCACAGTTTGCCTCAAATGCCGAACAGAGCTAACTTAAAATAAAAAAATAAAAAAAAAACTTTCTGGCACAGTCAGGGTAACTTGCTTTTCCAATACAAAGCCTCTGTTTAGAATCCAAACAGGGCATTTCAAACTTTAAATGCTTTGAATTCAAAAACACTTTGCACTCCCATTATTTTCATTCACTGCAGCCCGGAAAATGTTATCAGTGAACAGATGGAAAGAAGGCTCTTCAGAACAAGGTGGAATAGGTGTGAGGACATGCTGGGGAAGATGGAGATCTTAAATCAACAAAGAGAAAATTCCTATAATTTTCTCATGTGTACTGAAAAATAAAAGCCATTGAGTTCATTGCAACAGATTCACTCACAGCTAAATCTATACAGAATTGCAGTCTAAAATAGAGTCTCAGTGGAAAGATTTCCCCTACGCAACCCACATTGTTTAGAGGGGACTTCTAAAGGTCCCAGCATCCTTTTTTTCAAGAATCTTAAGTTCCTGCTTAAAGAAAGAAGAATATTCATTCTGTAAATGTCCTCCTGTTGAATTTAATTTCAGATCTGAGCTCTCAGGTGTGAGCATTACCACCTACAAAACCCATCAGTATTGACAAAATAATGAAGTATATGTTTAAATCTCTTTCGTGGAATTAAGTTGGACTAAAGCACATTAGTCATAACTGTTGTTATTTATGATTGGCACAGGACTTTGAATGTGTATCGTGGTTACCATAGTAACCTTTTAAGATTTTGCCACGATTCTCTGAGGATAGTTACTACACTCGCAGTTTTATACGTGAAGGAATAAAACAGAAAAAAGAGTAACAATTACCATTGTAGAGAACCAGCAAGAATGTAAGGGCAGAAAGGGCAAGGGCAAGGGCACAACTCCATGAACTCTATTAGTTTGATCTCTAGCTAGAGCAAAAAGTTTAAATCTATACTTTATCATGCCCAGAACTAGTTTTATCAAGAGACAGAAACAAAGGATTAAGAAAAGAATACAGGAATACAATACAATGAGAATATGATTCTTATAGGATTTCATTTTGAATTACAATCAGATTAAATTCCCTAAACCCATTGTTTGCTCAATTAGGTATTCTTCTTATCCACTTTATAGTTTTTTATAGTCTTATAATAGTTTTGGAACTGCACTTTTTCAAGAGGCAACTGGACTTTCCTGTTGTTTTTTTCTTTGAAGATGTTTTGCTTCTCATTCAAGAAGCTTCTTCAGCCCTGACTGGATGGGGGAAATGGAAGGATTTAAATTCCATGTAGACAGCTGGTCATTTACATTCTTTAAGAAAGTCATTAATGCTACTTGGAGGTTTATCTGTGTCGTGAGGATCACCTGCGTAGTGCAATTCGGTGTGGAGCTTTCTTGAAACTGTTGAAAGGAGTGTGTTATAGACTGGAGGTAGATGTTGTATCCCTCCCCCTCTGTTGAGAGAGAGGGCTGTTCAATTTTGACATAGAGGTCCTCTTTGATCCTTCTTTCAAACCAGTGGGCCTCTCTGTTCAAAATGTGGGCTTTGCTGTTTTCAGAAGAATAACCCTTGTTTTTTAAATGTAGATGGACTGCTGAATCTTGTTCTGATGGGTTTTTCAACTATATTGTGCCATGTGTTTATGAAGTGGTTGTTTTGTTTCCCCAATGTACATATTTGCACTTGTCTCACTGCATTGTACTATATATACCATGTTGCTCAGCTTGTGTCTGGGTGCTTTATCTTTGGGGTGGACAAGCTTCTGTCCTAAGGTGTATGTTGTGTTGACTGAAAATCCTCCTGAGCTTTTCAGATATTCCTGCAATGTTTGGAATGACAATTTTGTTTCAATTATTATTCTCTTCTTTGTCTGTTATGGAGGAGCTTCTGCTGGGTGTTTTTTGATATTTGGTGAAGGCCCACTTGGGATAGCCACACATTCTGAGGACTTCTTTGATGTGTTTTAGTTTTACTGGTAGGCAGGCCAAATATTGATCTGGTGGGGAGGGGGTTCTGTGAACTTCAATGTTAAGGCTTCTGTTTTCCTTAATATGTACTGCACAGTCCAGGAAGGCTAGATTATTTTCCTTAACATGGAAAATGTTAAACATGATGGTGTTAATTTGATGTATCTGTCCACAGAGTTGATAAATTTGGTGAACACTTCCAATTCCTGTGTTTTGATTTGACCCAAGAATTGCACACATATCTATACCAGTGAGTGGGTGAAATTCCTGTGAAGGAAGTTAGGGCTTTGGTTTCTAATTCTTTGATGTAGAAGTTGGGCACAATGGAGGACACAGGTAAAACCATGACACAGCCATGTTTTTATCTGTAGAAACCTTCATTGTATCTAAAATAGGTGGTAGCTAGGCAAAGGTCCAGCATGGCACCTATATGGTCTGGGCTGAGGTTGGTTCTGTCATCTAAGGTGTTTTCTCGTAGTGGTCGTTTCTTCACTACCATGACAGCTTCAGTTGTTGGAATGCAGGTAAAGAGGGAGATCACATCATATAAAACCATGGTCTTATCCAAGTCTAGTTTTTAATTTTACAAATATCTCCAGTCTACACACAGTCCTTTCACGTTTCCAAGAAGGCTCCACATTCATTTGTATTACTCGGGTGATGACCCTGAGGACACAAATAAACCT